>NC_060024.1:11787394-12090420 GCF_021134715.1 Daphnia pulex | reverse complement strand
CTCTACTAATGACTAATCGGTCGTGTTTATAGTACTATTTAATTTATATTTGTTATCTTTTCTTTCATAGGTCATTTCTTTGATGAGTCGCTCAGAAGTGCCTTAACTGAAACAAGGCAAAAATCAGAAAAATGACACTAAATAACCGAGAAATGAAGGTGACATCTTATTTGAACGGATTTGTCAGAATTATGTCGTTGTATAGCCTACTCACAGATGGCGTTTAGACATCAGGTCTGTTTGGTGTTTTCACCGTCTTTTTCAAGTGATAAAACAAAGCACAAAGGTTCACAAAATGTTTTTTTGTGTACTAGAGGCTAGAGCTGCATTGGAGTGAAAATCAAAGACTGCCAAAATTTCGTTACGATTCGAGAAATAATTCAGTAGGAGCTAGGACCCTTTACTGAGTTTATTCTACTCATAACCTCTACTCAAATCCTCATATCGTATAAAATTTATTCAATATGCGACAAACCAATAGTCAGAGAGTAAGAGTTACTGCGGTTTATGCAATTTTATCAGAATACGTGCTTTTTAAGCCCAACGAAACACCACCACCTGGTGGCAGGAACATTTATTACTGGTGATCCTTTGTGTAATGCCCCAACCCCCTAATAACACATCTCAGCTCCAAGCCGATCCCTGACGATGCACCTTTGTTGAAGCCCCAATGATGTCTGCTCTACATTGTAGGAATAGGATCCTTTCCTACAAGAAGAAAAGAAGCTGAACTGAACGTGAAGTGGTTAGAGAAGTTTTAAGAGGAATTATTGTTTTCAGCTTATTTTATATGTTGCAGAAATTCGGCTCGCGATGCATCGATGTCTGGTAGTGAGAAACGAATGGGTCTATCTGTTGAACGATAATAACCAAAACGGACCTAGAGGATCTTATGGGCGAAAGTAACTACCGGTATAAAGTAAGTGAGCAGAAGTACACATTGAATAACTAACAATGGACAAGGTAACTAACAGATCTATCGTTATGTACATGTCTGTCGTCGGATTTGTCGAAATCACTAATATTTTTATAGCCAGTGGCTGATTGCATAGAAATAATACTACTAACCTTTTATGATAAATATTTTGGCGTTTGCCTAGAGCAGGCCACTAAATCTCGAAGGCGGACAAATGGCCTTTTTTTAGGGAACTCGCCAAACTCGAAAATGAAAACATCGAAGTTTGTTATAAAATTGACTTAACATTTAATAGAAAAATATTCTGTATGACAGGCAGGTTTACTTTACCAACTGGGTATTCTATCAGCAGTCCATTGTCTTAAGAGCTGTTGCCCTGATCCTAGAACGTCTGGAATCACAAACAGATGCCACATACAAAGCACATAACAGAATATCAAGAGGTCTTCCTTCTCCTCATCGTAGAAGTTGGACTGACGTCCATTATCACCTTGGGGATTTCGTCTGTTGTTTTGTGTGATGCTGCGGTGGTGGCTTTTTATGGTGAAGACTGAAGACGAGATATAAATTGGAGGGGAGAATATTACGTGAGAATCAAAGTTATTTGCCGTTGTTTGTTGGATCTTTCAATTAAGTGTTAACTGATAACGAGCTAGAGCGGACATTGCTTTTAACTTTTAAGTTTTATGTTTCTTTTAAACGTTTCTTCTTTCTGACGCTAGACACTGTAGACAGCATAGCCTTTGATCATTTTTGATTTTTAACTAAAAGAAGCATCAGTTTAGTTACGTTTATGCAGTCCACTGTAAGATGCATAAGTTTAGTAACGTTTACTTTGCACATCTCTGAAGAAATTTCTCGCTTCCGCTATAACGAAATTTTGGGTGATAACTGTCAGTTTCTGTTTCAGCAACAAAGCTCACTTGTTAGATTTTTAATAATGTGATTTTTTTCTACTTCCGGTTTTCTCATTTCTGTCAATAGTTTAATAAATATTTCATCTGACGCACAAAAGAACCACATTTTCGTGATCCTCGTTAAATGTGTGGTAAAGTTCAAGTTTTTTTTGTACGTTCGCGTACTTCCGGTTTCGAGAATTATCCTGAACTAGTTCAGGAAAAATTTCGATTTTGACCAAATTCTGGATTTCTTTTAAATTACACCTAATCGACCCCAAATTTCACGTAGATCATGAATTTTTGGTTTATTTTGTCGACAGCTCAATGGTTAAGGAGCTATCCCTTACTTCCGGTATACTTCCGGAAAATTTGCATGAAACTAACAAGTGAGCTTTGTTCTCTGTAGAATTCTATAGATTCCGTGCTAATTTAAGCAAAGAGAAATGGTCTTTTTGATTACTTTTATGACTTGTGACTATCTAAGGTCATTCCTTTAGATATTGAGTTTTGAACGTGTCAAATAGATGGCGTGAAAGAATGTTGTTTGTTGTGTCACATATGGGCTAATGGCTGTTCGTTGTCAAAAGTTCAGCTACAGCTATCTTCTTCGAAAATTACCAATGAATTTGTTGGTAAGTTGATTAGATTTCCTGTGCAATTTGTTTGGCATGTGTTGTTTACCGAATATGTGTTTAATAACATCATTATTTCTCCTCCATTTCCAGGAAAAAATGTGAAAGGTGCATGAAGCCAGTACCGTCAACTATTGTGTTAAAAATCCTGGTATCCTACAGAATATGTCATCCAAATGACCAAATGACAGAGTGGTAACAACCAATGCTAGCTTTAGTAAAGTATTGCTGGAACATAGTCTTCTCATCTTTTATTAGGATTCATCACTATTATTGGCTGAATCATTCTATGGGACTTGCCAGATCACCAACCTCCAAAGCATGGACCAATTTCTCATTCCATCTTCTAGAGAACCTTACATAACCGATTGGTGGTTTAGTGTGCAAGTTTACTTGTCATGTCACTGAACTTATTTTGTTGCAGTCTTATAGGTATTTAAAGTATTGTTCTGCACTTAAGTCTATCAATGTTTAAGTTTAATTTTTCTTTTAGATCATAGACATCAAGCACATTGATGCCACAAATTATAGACAAGGTAACTTTATTTTTTATTTACAGGTTTTAAGTTTCTAATGTAGCATGATGATGATAGACTTTATGAGAAGTCATGTTGTTTGAAGAAAAAGGACTATACAGTCGACAAGGTTCTTTGCTAACCCGTTGGCTGCTACCCTTGAATCTCCCTGTTTACTTCCTTACACGGGTCCTCTTGATTTGAGGTACTACTTTCTGTTGCTACAACCTGGTTTGAATATTATCCAAATAAATGTTCATTCTGCTTACAGGGTAATCCTTCGCTACTGATCATACACCCACTTGTGAAAACCGACGAGAGAATGCTGTAATCCAAGACTGATACATTGTGTAGTTGTTAGATAAATGACAAGTGCATATCTGGGCTCCCTTCTTTTCTGTGGCCCCGTTTCCCTAACTAACCACTAACCAACGCCCGCCGGTGGTCACTCACCCGCTGTGAAACCAGGAGGAGGGGAGGGCTCTGGTCGAACGGGGACTTGGAAGGCGCATGATCCGATGAAAACTTTTGGAGGGTCATGAGTCTAACCCGGAAGCCTAGTATGACTACCATCTCCCCGGAAAAACTTGCCTCGTACTTCTCTCTTCTTCTCGGTCCAGATACTTATCTCTGGGGGCCGTAGACATGTCCTATAACAGCATGTGCGATTTAAACAATGCAACCCACTACCCAATGAAACAAATAGCCATGGTTTATGTTTTGCGCAAATCTGCGTTAGTCAAGTTACAAATTTTTCCTATTCCACAACTCGCGTAGAATTTTGCATGTAATCTATTAGTGCAAATCGCCATTCCATGTGTTTGGTAGTTAACAAAATGGTTGTTTAAGAAACAAACAATGGGGTGTTCTGAGTAGCCAAAAAAACTCACCATTGTTTGTTTTTTAAACAACCATCAACTACCAAACACATAGGATAGCTATTTGCACCAGTATAGTAGATGCAAAATTCAACAGAAGTTATTGATTATGAAAAACTTGTAACCTGACTGACGCAGATTTCCGCAAAACTAAACCATCGCTTTTTGTCTCATTGCCGCAGCGGTGGTGGCGGGTTGCGTTTAAACTCGTGCAGAAGAAAATGGTTTTGAACCGGACGCTCTGTTTATTGAATTTTTTGAACATTTTAAAAAGAAAATAAAAATTATTTCATATAGTGTTTTTTTTATTTATTACAGATATTACATGGTTAAGGTTTAACATTGGTTTATAGGGTTAAGGGTATAGATTTAAGGGTTGATAGGTGTATGTTATCGGGGTTTGAAGGATTGGAAGGTACAAGTCTGTGGGGCTTGGAGATTAATTGGTAGGGATACATTTGTAGGGTTATAGATTAAATGAATTTTTATCCAAACTTGAAATATCCTCCTTCCCCCCTCATACATCCACCACTTTCCCAACCCCAAAAACATGTTTATTATTTGTTTGACATGAACATCCCATATTTGTTTTTGTTGCTTCTGAACTTATAAACGATTAAACGGTAAACTGCAAGTCACGATGACAATTTAACAAAATATGATGCAACTTCGGTAACACAACATCAGCACCAAGGAACGGCCAGTTGAACTTGATGTAGAAAGAAATTTCATCAGCATAGGTTTCAACAACGTGCCACATCGGACAGCAACTACGCGAACATAAAACACTAAACCTATTAACAAAATGAAATTAATTAATCTAGATGAATAAATGTCACTTTACGTTATTTACAAGAGTTAAAGCACTCAGCTGGCTGCATCAAATCCATGTGTACGTTGGGCAGCAACAAAGAAGCTCATACTTTTACTAGACTGATAATCCTATTTATAAAAAAAACTAAATTACTATCAACTATCAAGGAAACAATGTCTTAAATTACAAAAACAAAAAAGACAGAAGTCAAAGTAAACTTTGCAAACACAATCCTTCAGAATAAAAGTTGCAAAAGAACCTACAGGCCTACAGCTAGCAAGCATTAACAAGGTAGACAACTGAAAAATCTACAACAAATAAGGTAAGAGATAGTCACCGACTAACTAAGTCTGTAGTCTCACAGTTAGAAAGTTGAACATATTTACCTGAATAGTTCTGAAGTGTTTCTTACAAAACGTACAGCCGGTACAGGAAACAGAGGAATTTATCCTTGGCATGGTTGTCCAATTTCAACGAGCTCAATTTCACCTACATGAGGGGAGAAAAGAGTTACTTATAACAGGAAATCAAATGCGGTTTTGTTTTCTTCTTTTCAGACCTGGAGTGTTACAATTCTGGCTCGGCATCACTCAATGAGGGGAAAGAATTGAGGTAATCACTAGTTGTGATTGTGATAGGTAAATGATTTTCAATCTTTTCGTTGGTATCCAACTCTTACGGCACTCTGTGCAGAACTCTACAAACAAATAATGGTTAAAGCTTTATTAAACTATCTATTATACTGCAGCCTGCAGGATTCTCACTTTTCAATGCTTGGCATTTGTCTCTCAATTCAATAGTGGGTGGTGTCAAGTGAAGAAAGTTGGTGATCTTCATCAACTCTACCTTGGCAAATTTACCGGGTGGTGTTGCCCCCGGAACAACCCAGCCCTGATGCAACTATGCAAGGCCAGCAGGACACTAGCTGGATGGAAAGACCTGGCACCTGGCCTAACTGAGGCCCAGTCTTGATCAAAAGCTCGTTATGTTTGAACGTGAACTGCTGCTCTCTTGTATACTTTACGTCCGTAAGATCTCATATTCAACGACTTGTTCGGACTCAGATCCAGCGAACGGAGTTCGTCATCTCCTAATAAATTTAAACAGAAAGCAGGTTACAGCACATGCCATTCAGGCATTCACGAATAATCTAATGATACTAACCGCCATTGTAAAAAGATGATAGTTACTATACACTTTTTGAATTTTTTCATTTTTGCGAAATGATGTGGGACAATTAGAAATGGGTCTAGTTGACACAAACTGCTGAAATTACGTAGGTTGACAATCGTGTGCAGACATTTTATTTGACTCTTTTTTAGCAGACTATAATACAAGTTTCATAGCCATCTATGATTCACATTTACAACTACTCATATTGAACAATAAGTCTTCGCTCGCCGAGTCGCCGCCATTTTTTTTCGAACACTGATCGTTATTCGTATCGTTATTCGTACGGCGTATTTTCCTTCCTCACATATTTCTTCATAAAAATGGTATTTCCCGTTTGGATTGTTAGATGTTACTGAATCTTAATTATTTGTGTGTGAATTTAGTTATTTGTGTGGTAACCTAGCCTATAATTTCTACTTGGAAATTCCAGCTGATCATGTGCAGAGATGCAGAGCCTGAGTACATTTTGCCAAGATGTCGTCTCTTTTTCCTGTACCGGCTGTACGTTTCGTAAGAAACAATTCAGAAGAAATCAGATAAATATGTTCAACTTTCGAACTGTGAGATTTAAGTTAGTTGGTAACTATGTCTTAACTTGCCTGTTGTAGAACTTTAGTTGTCTATCTTGGAAAAGCTTGCTAGCTGTAGGTTCCTTTGCAACATTTATTCCAAAGAATTGTGTAGTTAACTTTAACTTCATTTGAGATCCTGTGTCCTTATAATAGATATTTTAATAAAGCTTTAACCATTATTTGTTTGTAGAGTTCTGCACAGAGTGCTGTAAGAGTTGGATATCAACGAAAAGATTGACACCCATCACAATCACAACTAGCGATTACCTCAATTCTTTCCCCTCATTGAGTGATGCCCGAGCCAGAATTGTAACACTCCAGGTCTGAAAAGAAGAAAAAAAAAACCGCATTTGATTTCCTGTTATAAGTAACTCTTTTCTTCCCTCATGTAGGTGAAATTGAGCTCTTTGAAATTGGACAACCATGCCAAGGATAAATTCCTCTTTTTTCTGTACCGGCTGTATGTTTTTTAAGAAACACTTCAGAACTATTCAGGTAAATAAGTTCAACTTTCTAACTGTGAGACTACAGACTTAGTTGGTGACTCGTCTCCTTACTTATTTGTTTTAGTATTTTCAGTTGCCTGCCTTGTAAATGTTTGCTAGCTGTAGGTTCTTTTGCAACTTTTATTCTGAAGGATTGTGTTTGCATAGTTTACTTTGACTTCTGTAATTTTTGTTTTTGTAATTTAAGACATTTTTTCCTTGATAGTTGATAGTAATTGAGTTTTTTTTTTATAAATAGGATTATCAGTCTGGTAAAAGTATGAGCTTCTTTGTTGCACGTACATATGGATTTGATGCAGCCAGCTGAGGGCTTTAACTCTTGTAAATAACGTAAAGTGACATTTATTCATCTAGATTAATTCATTTCATTTTGGTTATAGGTTTAGTGTTTTATGTTCGCGTAGTTGCTGTCCGATGTGGCACGTTGTTGAAGCCTATGCTGGTGAAAGATCTTTCTACATCAAGTTCAATTGACCGTTCCTTGGTGCTGATGGTGTGTTACCGAAGTTGCATCATATTTTGTTAAATTGTCATCGTGAGACTATTGCAGTTTACCGTTTATAAGTTCAGAAGAAACAAAAACAAATATGGGATGTTTATGTCAAACAAATAATAAACATGTTTTGGGGTTGGGAAGGGTTAGTGGTGGATGTTGGAGGATATTTCAAGTTTGGATAAAAATTCAGTTAATCTATAACCCTACAAACGTATCCCTACCAATTAATCTCCAAACCCCACAAACATATGCCTTCCAATCTTTCAAACCCCGAAAACATACACCTACCAACCCTTCAAACCCCGAAAACATACACCTACCAACCCTTAAATCTATACCCTCAACCCTATAAACCAATTTCAAACCTTAACCATGTAATATCTGTAATAAATAAAAAAATACTCTACATGAAATAATTTTTATTTTCTTTTTAAAATGTTCAAAAAATTAAATAAACAGAGCGTCCGGTTTAAGACGATTTTCTTCTGCACGAGTTTAAACGCAACCCGCCACCACCGCTGCGGCAATGAGACAAAAAGCGATGTTTTAGTTTTGCGGAAATCTGCATAGTCTTTGTAACTTGACTGACAGAGATTTCCACAAAACATAAACCATGGCTATTTGTTTCATTGGGTAGTGGGTTGCATTGTTTAAATCGCACATGCTGTTATAGGATTTGTCTACGGCCCCCAGAGATAGTATCTGGACCGAGAAGAAGAGAGAAGTACGAGGCAAGTTTTTCCGGGGAGATGTAGTCATACTAGGCTTCCGGGTTAGACTCATGACCCTCCAAAAGTTTTCATCGGATCATGCGCCTTCCAAGTCCCCGTTCGACCAGAGCCCTCCCCTCCTCCTGGTTTCACAGCGGGTGAGTGACCACCGGCGGGCGTTGGTTAGTGGTTAGTTAGGGAAACGGGGCCACAGAAAAGAAGGGAGCCCAGATATGCACTTGTCATTTATCTAACAACTACACAATGTATCAGTCTTGGATTACAGCATTCTCTCGTCGGTTTTCACAAGTGGGTGTATGATCAGTAGCGAAGGATTACCCTGTAAGCAGAATGAACATTTATTTGGATAATATTCAAACAAGGTTGTAGCAACAGAAAACACTCAAAACAGTACCTTAAATCAAGAGGACCCGTGTAAGGAAGTAAACAGGGAGATTCAAGGGTAGCAGCCAACGGGTTAGCAAAGAACCTTGTCGACTGTATAGTCCTTTTTCTTCAAACAACATGACTTCTCATAAAGTCTATCATCATCATGCTACATTAGAAACTTAAAACCTGTAAATAAAAAATAAAGTTACCTTGTCTATAATTTGTGGCATCAATGTGCTTGATGTCTATGATCTAAAAGAAAAATTAAACTTAAACATTGATAGACTTAAGTGCAGAACAATACTTTAAATACCTATAAGACTGCAACAAAATAAGTTTAGTGACATGACAAGTAAACTTAAACACTAAACCACCAATCGGTTATGTAAGGTTCTCTAGAAGATGGAATGAGAAATTGGTCCATGCTTTGGCGGTTGGTGATCTGGCAAGTCCCATAGAATAATTCAGCCGATAATAGTGATGAATCCTAATAAAAGATGAGAAGACTATGTTCAAGCAATACTTTACTAAAGCTAGCATTGGTTGTTACCACTCTGTTATTTGGTCATTTGGATGACATATTCTGTAGGATACCAGGATTTTTAACACAATAGTTGACGGTACTGGCTTCATGCACCTTTCACATTTTTTCCTGGAAATGGAGGAGAAATAATGATGTTATTAAACAAATATTCGGTAAACAACACATGCCAAACAAATTGCACAGGAAATCTAATCAATTTACCAACAAATTCATTGGTAATTTTCGAAGAAGATAGCTGTAGCTGAACTTTTGACAACGAACAGCCATTAGCCCATATATGTGACACAACAAACAACATTCTTTCACGCCATCTATTTGTCACGTTCAAAACTCAATATCTAAAGCACTTGCCTTAGATAGTCACAAGTCATAGAAGTAATCAAAAAGACCATCTCTCTTTGCTTAAATTAGCATGGAATCTTTAGAATTCTACAGAGAACAAAGCTCACTTGTTAGTTTCATGCAAATTTTCCGGAAGTATACCGGAAGTAAGCGATAGCTCCCTAACCATTGAGCTGTCGACAAGATAAACCAAAAATTCGTGATCTACGTGAAATTTGGGGTCGATTAGGTGTAATTTAAATGAAATCCAGAATTTGGTCAAAATCGAGATTTTTCCTGACCTATAGTTCAGGATAATTCTCGAAACCGGAAGTACGCGTACGTACAAAAAAAAAACATGAACTTTACCACAAATTTGACGAGATTCACGAATATGTGGTTCTTTTGTGCGTCAGATGAATATTTACTGAATTACTGACAGAAATGAGAAAACCGGAAGTAGAAAAAAACCCACATTATTAAAAATCAAACAAGTGATCTTTGTTGCTGAAACAGAAACTGACAGTTATCACCCAAAATTTCGTTATAGCGGAAGCGAGAAATTTCTTCAGAGATGTGCAAAGTAAACGTTACTAAACTTTTGCATCTTACAGTGGACTGCATAAACGTAACTAAACTGATGCTTCTTATAGTGGAAAATGATCAAAGGCTATGCTGTCTAGCGTCAGAAAGAAGAAACGTTTAAAAGAAACACTAAAACAATGTCCGCTCTAGCTCGTTATCAGTTAACACTTAATTGAAAGATCCAACAAACAAATGCAAATAACTTTGATTCTCACGTAATATTCTCCCCTCCAATTTATATCTCGTCTTCAGTCTTCACCATAAAAAGCCACCACCGCAGCATCACACAAAACAACAGACGAAATCACCGAATTATTAAATAATACATTTGAAAAACACTTACTGGTTTAAAGGTATTCCCGGTGCCAGTAGAGACGATTGAACAATTTACTAGACGTGGTGAGTAAACGTAAACAAACTAACAAAGACATAGTTGTCAAATTATTCTACACTGTTGTCATTTTACAGACCTTCTGTCCGCAGGATCAAATTAGAAATTACCGTGATATACAAAAATAAAAATCTTAGCCCACATTTTGGATCTCCCTCTTGAAGAAAAAAAAATCTATTTAAAAATATTCTGGTGTGGTCTCCTTATCGGATTCAAATTTTGAAAATGTCCTTCTTATCTCTACTTGACAGTCCGCGTTCGCGATGAAAGCGATTTCAATCAAGTCGAGTTTCACTCCTATTTTTAAACGCCTTTCATTATCAATTTCATCATTCTTGTTATCCTTTTTATGCCTTTTTATTTTCCTCAAATTTCACGCCAATTTCAAAAAGTCCCGCTTTTATCAACGTCCTTGACAGTCAGTATTTGTATTCACTATAAATATCCACTGTAACTTCGTAAATCAGGCATAAATCATTATAATTAATTAATCTTTACCGACTTTCAGTTCAGACCAAAGATTTATTTTCTTCTTGAACAAAAGAGGAGAGGGGAAAACAATTGTTTTGGGTGTTACAGCAGTTATTAAGGCTTCCCGACTCTTGTCGCCGTGGCTTATGTTTCAATCTCGTTAGTTCATCATCCATTTGAAATGCAATGTCATGATCTATGATGCCAGCTTTCATATCCTCTTAGAGGGTCATCAGCATGTACGAGACCAAGGGGAAAAAATGACAAGAATATTTGTTGTCAAAATTTCTCCAGCAGCCAAATAAGCAAGAATAGAATCGTGTCCTAATGATTCCGGTTATATTCCTTCATTTTTGTTAACAAGGGCTTTGTTTTTACAACTTCAGATATGGAGCACGTCGAGAAAGCCCTAAAGAACCATACTAGGAACGTATACTTACCTAGTAATGAGTTGGGGGCTTGGTACGAAATGAAATGAGCGGAAGTAAGTCCTCGACTTCAACTGGGATATACTCGTGCTTTATTTTCGTGTCTTGACAAGACAGCCGAGGCTTCTGCCTCTTGATTTGTGTGTTTTTTTTTCTGGCTTTTTTTCGCACGTCACGATTGCGATAATTCACACTGCCGGCGTCTTTTAGCGTTTGATTGATGGCGGAAGCGTTTGAATCCCAATTACCGACGAGGAAGAAAAGAGATTGAATGCATCTTTATATTAAACCTACATTGTCGTATCCCAAGGAAACAACAACGTGCACGCAGGAGAAATAAGGCTTAAAGCACCAATAGCTGTCTGACGGGCAACCGCGATGAAAAAATAGTATTATTTTGATTAGTGTCAGATCTATGTCTCAATTTACAGGAGCTAGGTTTCAGGCCCTTCCTAGAGGAAGTTTCTTCTTGGTTACGAGCAATTGCGTAATCTAACATGAAAATATAATTGAGTAGCAGATGGTTGTCAGCACCGAGCTGAAACATTTTCCTTATTTTGTATTGATCAAAGGAGAACACAGCAGCACAGGGGATGTTATTTGGAAGATAGGGAGGAGTGGATTACAAGAAAAAGGTAAGAAAACTTCTAAAGCAAGTGAGGGTAAAGAAATGGCATACCAGTTCTGAATTGAAGAAGTGGTAAATTATAGAAGGTCATTGCAGATTCCCTCCCATATTTAACTGAATTATTCAGTTTCTCTATAACTGGAATGTTAAAAACTATAGATATGTGCCACATGAACTTTAGTTTAGAACTTCAATTTCCCATAAATATAATTTCCGGGGGATGAAGGATCGTCCGAAGTGAAAAACTCATTCCACAGTTGAGCGAAAGTGGACGAATTCACAACAACCGAATTGTCCTGCCAAACACCATTCAACTCTTTTAAGAAACCGCTTTTAAAAATAAGAAAGCTCTCTGCAGCCAACTTACCTTGGACATCAATTTAAAAGCTTCGGAGCAGTCATTGTCCGAAACGTCGTTACGTCTGTTCACTGCCGCAAATTCATCTAGTTCAATTGTTCCTTCACCTGATAAAATTCAAAATAAACGCGATATGATTAAGAGACAGTATTTGACGAATGACTTTTAAAATTCTTTCCAACCTGAGGTGTCCATAATGCTAAAGTAAAAATCTCGATATTTGTCCTGCCATTCCTGGTAATCAGTTTCGCCCTTGGCGTAAGCTTCCCACATGGCACACCACTCTTTTTGATCAACCTTAGAGACATTTTTTGCAACAAAAGCCATATTTGTTACATGCGAGTGCAGTTTCTCATACAATAAAAGAAGCCAATCTTACCGAACCGTCGTTGTCGGAATCAGCTCTTTTAAGGGCCTCCCAGACGTCGAGAAGTCGCTGCAATACTTGGGCGCCCTTGCCCTCGTTCACACTCCATCCGTGCACTCGACATATGCGCTAGACACGAACAAGAAGTGGCGTTAAATTACTTTGGCAGGTATTTCGGTCACGGGAGTCGAACATCGAACTATACACAACGACAAAGAATTTTAGGTGGTCACGTGAAAGCGGGTCGAGTCGAATGCTTTCGAATCGGGTAGACTCGTGAAACACGCGAATAGTCCTTTTTTTTTAAACAAAAAAACAGAAAGGTTCCAGACTTTTACGTGAAAGTGATGGGCCTATCAATCCATCTTAAATCTGCGTTTGGGTAGTGGGGAAACGAACACCGTTTTGAAGATAAACCAAGGACAATAACATACTTCACGGAAGAAACCAATTACTTCAAACAGACTACCCTACATAAAAGGGACAGGAAAAAAACAAAAATGAAAAGGGAATCCTGTTAATATACCTCGGCAGCCAGGCGAAAATCTTGTTGATCGATGGCGCCACTGTTATCCACATCTATGGGAAGGAAACATTTTGCGACGAAAGAAGATAACATCATTAATTGAAATCTTGTTATGAGAAAAGTGAACAAACCGAAAAAAGCCTTGAAGACGTAAATCAATTTGTTGCGACGGAAATCTGACATTGCCATATTTGGTTCTTTATTAACCTACCAAAAAAAATAAAAAAAAAAATAAAATTGATGAAAAAAGAAAAAAAAACAAAACAAAAACTACAGCCAATAATATCAAGTTTGGGAAACAGGTGAAACGATCGATCGTCTTCAAAGAGCGGGTGTTTCGTGATGAAAATTAACGATCCCCTCCATACAAGAAACACCCAAGAGTGTTGGAGCAGTCGATACGTAGCCCCCCTACATCTTGCAATGAGGTAAATGTCACAGTGTAAATTGTGACCCTTCCGCATCCCCCTTTGCATCCCACTCATTTGAATGTTCCATGTCCCGTGAAACGTGTTGCGCTCTGCACAACAGATTGATCGATAGGAAAACCCATAGGAGACATTCTGCAAGGAGGAAAATCCACAGGAACTGGCCAAAAGCATTCGCTATTGTACGGTTCCCATGTGACTTGGAAATCACCTCCCCCTGGTGGGATTAAATTCCTTGCAATTTGTTTGGAGGCCACTATCTTCGCCGTGGACTAACGAAGTAGCCTTTTATTGGAACTTGAAATGACTCGGCATATCAAAGGCGGCATTGGAAGGTAGCGACGGAGAGAAAACGCGCGTTCCATTATCGCGCTCGGCGAACTTCTTTTGAAAGCATAGAACGTGGCCTGATCGATTTCAAGACATTTCAATCAATACCTGTTGATGTCTTGTTGGTTACTGAAGAGTTCTACTTCTTTGACAGATTTCACCCACGAGTATTATTAACAATTTTTTTTCTCTCTCTCTCTCTCTTCTTTGGAGAGATGGGACTATTTCTTTTGAAAGCGCCTAGTGCATCATACACCAGAGTTAATATGCTCCGTTGCCCAGAATCGGAGCTTTCCTACTCGTGTACGCACACGGTACACCTTTGTTCGAAAAAGCTTTTAACGGCAAGCAGCAGACATCATTACGACGATGACATATTATTCAGGAAAATAAAAGAAGTAGCTGTGAAGGCGAGAAGGGAAGCTGATGTGCAGAAAGTCCTTAAAAAAATGAGTGAGGTCGATATTTCAACAAGTCTTACTACATGAGGAAAAAAGAAAGATGGCGAAATGAATAGCGCTATACGGCAGAGAGCTAGGGGGAAAACACAAATAACATACGCCGCAATTCAGAGCTAGTCTAAAAAAACCACTATTGATTACCGCATCATCTAATCTAACGGCAAGCAAGCTGCGCCAGTTATCCGCTTAAGGGGATACGTGGATTGGCGGAACTAGTGGTCTCTTTATTCGGTCAGCTAATGCCTTTAACATAAGGGGGGGAAAAAACGACCTTTTCAATGATTTACAAGCGAAATGTACAAGCTGGTTCCCGTTGTTACCACATACAATTGCACCCTAGCGACAAACTTTGCTGGCATCTTCAATGAGATTGATTCTCGCTTAAACCGGACGACTCCTGAGAAGCCTCTCGTCACTAAAGGATTGCATCGCGATCAATATGTATAACCTCACTGCCATTTATCTTGACCAAGGTTGCTTTAATTTGATTTAAAAAAAACAGTACTTTGGGAACGTCTCTATAAGAAGGATAACAGACAGTATCCTAAGGCACAACAATCTATTTAAACAAATAACGCTATCTGATTCACCCAAAAGCAGGAAAGGTGAAAACAGATTACTCAATACGTAAGGGTTTCAGACTACAGGTATTAATGAAGTAAAGGGCAACAAACAAATTTGAACTTACGGTTCGACTGGAGCGACAATAGTGGAGAGATGTAATGACAGTAATGGACTGTGCTCTGGAAAAGTTGACGATGTAATGTGCTCTCTGGTCACGTCAGGCCTCGTTCTTGTACATATAACCAAAGTGGGCGGAGCAGACGGATCAGATAGGTAGTTCACGACGGCACTGTCGTTCGTTACACATGCTGCACCCTAGTTTAAAGGGGGCGGACGGATGGAAGGATGGAAGTGGAGAGTGACCGTTCAACGTTCCGCTCAACGTGAGGTAGTCGCATCCATCAAGACGGATGCGGCTGGCCAAGTTTCATTCCGCATATCACCGGAAAACCCCACCGAGAAAGGCGGTTTAAGGTGCCGTGACACCTCAACTCATTGATATCTAATTATAAACAAAAACAACGCCGGCTATTCATTGCAAATGATCCACTGTGACGTACTGTATGACTAAACCTCGGTTTTATAATTCTAAATCCCCCGCCGCCGTGCGTCAGTAGATAATGAGCATGTGATTAAAGTCTCAAGTCTGACGAATCCCCGATAAATTGGGGGAGATGTCACTCACGTAATCAGCTGAGTTGGGGGTACGTTGCACGTTCACCGCTGACCTCCATTGATTTGCCTCGTCGTTATATAAATAATGACGTGAATTTGTAAGTAGTCATGGAGAGTACTCCACGAGGGCTTGTTACGTGTGTAATGCAATAAGCATCATGCTGGGCCCTGGGAATGGAATATGAGCATTCCTTCGATCCACCAAAAGATGTCCTTCGCCGTTAGATTCGCCAGCGTGATGCACTTTCCCGCCAGGTGGAATCACTTTCACTTACCTGTTGTCGGCACACGGGCTTTCTTGCTATTCAGCTATCCGGTTTAGATCGAATCAACTGTGATGGCCAAAAAATGAAAACAAAAAAATTGCAATTTTGTCACGCCCATAGCAAACTGAACTTAATACGCTTCGAAGCAAGGCAAGACGTGCGACGTACAACGTTTAGCAAACGAATTCAAGCCAGACGGAATTTTAAACTAGTTCCTTGCGTGCGAAAACGTGAAAGTGAACGCAAATGTTGACACAACCCAAAAAAAATTTCCCGTCACGTCAAATCGAGTCCTTTATAACCAGCAATCGCTAGAGCTAATGAAACAGGAGAGTGAGATTAACATTAAACATAAACAATGATTTCACCCTCCCCAAATGCTTTGTATGAGAAACAGACTCGGCACCAGACTCGTGGTCGGCCGGTCCCTAGCAACGTTATTTTGTTCTCCTTGAAAAACAGACGTGTTAATAAAACATTGCTACATCGATCGAGGAGGGTGGAAGAGATCCTTGTCGCATGGAATAAAAAATCCGGATTCATGTGTACGTCTAGCTCACCAAAAATTCAGGTCCGTACATATCATGGCCCATACAAAGTTTCTGGACCTTGTTTAGTCCGCTAGAGCACGCTAACCATTCACACGTTGCGACTCTCTCTCTCTCTTACTGCTAGACTGGCGGTGCGTGTTGTGCGGTAACCAACCCACTCGCTGTAAAAGGTTGCCGGCATCCTTAAACAAGGGAATTACACTGTAAATTACGATTTCAGCAACAAGCAGCAACAACTCGAATGCGATGCAATTTTCACATATTTTCGAGGAATTTAAAAAAAACGAGGGAGCGTTTAACTTTGCCGCAAAATCGCTTATTTTACCACCCGATAATTGGGCGCTATTCTGGAAAGGTGTTGAAGCAATTTTTGTTTTTTCAGGAAAAGAGCAAAGAGGAAAAAAAAAAGAGAAAACGAACATGCCTATTACCGAATGAACGTTAAGGTATCCGTGTTGTGTAGTTGTTACGCTTTGTTGGGGAACTTTCAATTGCGAGAAATAAAAACTAGGCTATGCGGTACAACGAGCGCCAGTTATTCTGCTTACAAAAAAAAAAGTCGATGCATGAAGCACACACATAGAGTACATGTGCTATAAAGTTCTATGTTAACTAGGTTGGAAATCGACTGCCGGCGGAAGCTCTCATGCGCGTTTAATATCGGAAGATAAATGAGAGAATGGAACCTTTTCGGGAGAAGCGAAAGGATTGTCGGCGTAAGAAAGCTGACGTCTTCCCCAAAGAATACGCTAATGAATCAATCGAGCATTTTCGTTCCAGTTCGTTTTCTTTTGGAATATCGAGAAAAATGGGCGCATCGAGACGTTAAAAGCGTCATATCTTTCAATCAGAATCCATCTTTAAAGTCGAGTCGGATTTGATCAGTCTCATGCTGTTGAAATCGAGTGGCTGGTTTTCTTCGCCAAAGAAGACTAAAACCTGCGTAACCTTTTTAAAGAAAAGTGCAAGTTTGTCGCCACAGCCCTGACGCTCAAATATCCAGACGGACTTGCGCTGGATCAAGATGCACGGAGAAAGACGCAAGATGTGGAGGCGGAGGAGAGAGCGACAAAACTTATAACTTCTTTCCCTTGAGACTGGAAAAGTAGCAGTATCCAAAGAGACGTGGTTGGATATTCAAGAGGTTGCCGGAACTATCAGATAAACTCGCTACTGACCCCAAAAAGTATCTTTCGCAAAGAAATCTGCTATATTACCTTTCATAAACTGAGCGCATCACTTCTCAGTATTATTGGTGCAATGGAAGGAGTCACAAGTTCATGGTCAGTCCCTCGCTGGATGCTGGTCAGCCTCTTCCTGATCACATGGATTCATCTAACGACAGGTAAATTCGTTGATTAATTACAAATTTAAGTCTGTTTGACGATAACGCACTAACCTAACGAAAAAATGTGTAAGATAGTACAAAAACTGACCTGTTTCTATTTTTTCTCTGTATAAAAAATTACTGGAATTTCAACGGACGACTCATCAACAAAAAATCGTGAAGGCAAGTGCCAACACTACGGTCACGCTTGTCTGGGAGGTAAGCAAAAAATGTATTTTTTTATCTTGACCGTTTTGAATAATTAAGGGCGGGAGTTATGTCCCAATTCTATGTCATTCTTATCAAGAACATTTTTATTTATTTTTTTTAAGTGACTGATTGGATCTGATTAAAAAATATATAATCACTAAAAGTAACTTTAACCATTTCCCTTTGAAACGAACCTAATATAAAGCTCATGGAAAGAAACGAGCTGGAGGAACTTTGACGATGGAATCAGTTCCGCTGTCTTCCCGAATTCTTCATTCTCTACCGGATTCATCCGAAGGAATCATGGCGGCCGTCGACCCAGGCCGCCATTCCGTCACTCGTGCTCGTGATTTGATCAAACGACACTTGCCCCCTCGATTCATTTTCAACATGTTGAAGTCGCGATTCAAGGAAGACTAGTTTTCCACAAACTCAATGGTTGCTTTCACATTCCCATTCATGCCCGATGCAGAATAGGACAATAATAATCGTTCATGCTGCTACCCGATTCGAGTTGACTTTTGGCTGGAATTTGAGCTCATTATATACCTTTCATGTAAAGATTCAATTTAGAAAACTCAATCAATCGTCCTGTACTGTTTCCCTGTCGTATTATAATTTTCACAAAAATAGTCATAATCGAGAATATTACCTTCTTCCAAACGGATTATGGGACTTGATGCATTTCAGTTGGTTCAACGTGCTCAGGCCGCTATATAACTCGGTTCCGCCATTAAATTCACCTAGAAAATGTAACAAATGCATGCTTGAATTTTACGTCATTTAAAAGCAGACCACAATAAACAAAACACTGTTAAGAATCAAAAGTGTGTGTATGTACAGTTGTTATTAACATTATCTCACTTTAAAATAGCAAGGTTGCTAAACTCGTTAAAAATAATACACACTGAAACTGGAGGTGCTACATCATTACCCATTTAACAAACAAAGCCAAACTACTACAAAACTTGTTAACAGTTAACCTGAAAGACTAACAAATGGAACGAAACCGTTTAACAATTCAATTATGAAGTACGAATATGCATATGCCATGTGCATGCTAGAATAAACCGTAAATTATATGCCTTACCTTGAATTAACATTTTAGATTTCACACGTTACGGTGATGGTCAGGTATTTGGGCAGTAAAGTACACCACTTATGTATCTCAACTCATCCTACACCATTAAAAAAAAACTTATTCTATTCTTTATATTTCGACAGGAACAATAGAAAGCCGAACAAGAATGTGGGAGTTGACAGCTGGGCTGGTTGAAGTCTGGTTGAGCACATTTAACTTTTTTCTCAACAGGTCAGCGTTGCAACTTTTATTTTTTTATTTTTTGTTGTCATGTGTGGGAAATTGAATTAATTAATAATAAACGCGTGGTTGTCGTTGGTGTAATGAATATTTAAGGTTTTTTTTTAGTGGAACCGGAAATGCTATTTATACGAAAATTATTAATGTGTCACTTGCTCAGAAATGAAAACAAACGACGCCAGGAACTCATGAAGTAACAATGACGGGACATATTTATTGAATTTCAAACTCTTCAGTTTCTTTTTTCAAATGCACACAGGGCCAGACTCACAAACATACGCACACAGAAAATTACAGACAGAATTAAACATCAAAACATTTTTGTAATCTTTCCTATCTTGGGCGCACCAAGCCAATCATCAGATAAATAGATTGCGATTTCACCGAATTTTGTGCCATTCGTTTTTTATTTTTCAATTTTTCAATGTCGAGTTGTAGACACACAACTCAGACGTTATCGGAAAAAGGTCTCACTAGACACTTAGTCGATGCCAAAACTAAAAAAAAAGAAAAGAATTAGAATCAAACAAACAATTTCGGTTGTTCGTAAACGGAAAAGGAAAGAGAAAAAACACGGTCACAGAAAGGATAGCGAGGCAAGGAGGTTTCACTTTCATCCTATGGGGCATATAATTTAACGTGGATAAAACCCGATAAGAGACGGAATGTCATAAAAATTTTGTCAATTTCTTTTCTCTTCCTCAATTTCAAATAACACGTCTGAGACGGAGAGGGGTAGGATAGGATAAGTGTGTGGTGGCTAAAAATGGACGCGCTGGTGATTTGAAAAGGTTTCGACGTGAATCAAGGGGGAAATAGAGAGCACTGTAAAAATCAAGAATAAGAAGAAAAAGAAAAACTGTTCGCAGAAAAAGACAAATCCGGGCGTATTGCCGCCTGACGGAAGGGAGTTATCTTTCCTAGAACGTAAAGATTCAACTGGTACAATTGTTTTTTGCAAGTGGATATTTTCCGTATTTTTACTTTCTAAGGGGAAACAAGTGTGATTGTTGCTCTATATATATGTATAGAAACAAATGCAGTTTAGTAGTAGTGTCTGTGTGAGTGTTGACGAAATTGAACAACGTGCTGTGACTGGCAATTGGATTTTTGAACGGGCCTTTTTTTTTTCTTCTTTGTCTTTCCAAATGTTATCCTGTTAATTTAAAGGCCTTGCTCGGCTTTGCCCATCAAATTAGTGGTGCTGGTGAGGTTGATGGTCTTGCGACGGTTGAGAGTGCTGAAACTGGAAATTGAAGACGGTCCTTCCGGGCATCCATTGGCAATGAGCAGCTCAATCACTTCGGGCGAATTACTGACTCGTGCAAAGGTTAGACACGTCCGTCCTTCCTGGTCCAGGGCTTTGACGTTGGCGTTATGCTGCACGATGGGGAAGAAAAAATAAAATAAATGCCGGGCAATAAAAAAACCTGTCCGTGATATCTATTAGCTGATTAAAAAAAAACATACCCAGAGTAAGAGCTGGACTAGAGCCAAATTGCCCAAAGTGGCCGCCAAGTGGAGTGGCGTTCGCAGATCGCGAACGGCCACGCTGCAGTTCACGTCCTCTGGTCCGGCTCGGGCCAACAGCAAGGCCACGGTTTTCAGATCGGAGCGGCAGACGGCATCAATCAGCTGCTGGCCGAGCGAGCCCGAAGACGACGGCAAGGCCAGGAATTCTTTGTGCTCGTACTTTGCACGGATCCAGCGCTCCTTGTCGTCCCGGCTCGATTGCGGACCCGGTTTCACGCCCCTCATCCTGGCCTCCCAGATGCTGTTGCTCAGCGTGTTGCCCAAACCGAGCATGACGGCGATATGTCCAGGTCTAAAACAGGAAATTGGTTATTATTAAAATAATGTGTTTCGTACGAAATTCTATCAAAACACTTACGGCCATTCGTCAAGGTCCAAGGATCGAACTCGGGAAATGTGCGATCCCAAGTTGCGGTGGATGCCTGAGCATTCGATACACACCAAGACTCCAAGATTCAAACTGGCCCAATCCGGATCTGTTGATGCAAAAAAAAAGGAAAATTTTAAATTTAAAAAATTGCCGATCCTGATTTTAGGCAATCGAGGACAAAAATCTTTCAAACGTACTGGGAGCGTCACAATCGGCGCAGTTGGCGTTGCCGATGACGGTCGACCTGAGCGACTGGATGGATGCGGCGTCCACCAGACTGTTCATCCGCGATTTCGACTTGCTGCTCTCGTTGCCCTGCAGCGAGCTGAGAATTTGGTGCTCGATGGACGTCACCCACTCTTCGCGCTCTTCAACGCTGGCCGCCTCAAAGTGCCAAATTTTGTTGTCCAAAGAAACGATTTGGAATTCGTAGCCGTCGCAATCTAATTTAGAAAATGAATCAAATCAATTTATTAACATCGTTTTTATATATAATAAAAAACAAACAAATTGATTTTACCATCGAGATCGTTGGCTTTGTTGCTGGAACTCTTCATCCGCCTGTGCCGCTTCTTGACGCTGGGCGTTTCCGTTTTTGCACTGCTGTCGGCGATGCCGCCGTTGATGGCGTTCTGTGACGAAGGATCGTCACCACCACCACCGCCGCCATTTCCGCCGCCCATCAAGATGCGAGTCACCGGCTCTTTGAGCACTTCGTAGGCCGTCAGCATCACCGTCGTCTTTTCCGTCCGCTTGTCCTTGCCTCCTGGAAATCCTGCGGAAGTAAAAAAAAACAAAATTCAAAGTGTTAAAAAAACGAAATCCGGTTTTCCTGTCAATAGTCAACGAATGCGTACCGGTAATGGGCTCATTCATAACTCCGTTGGCGCCCGGCACGACTCCAGGTGTCGATGTCACAGCGGCCATGGGCTGCTGCTGTTGCAGTTGAGTGCCACGCGATCCGCGCGGTTTCTGGCCGGGCACTTTGACAGTCACGTACTGCAACGAGATCTCCTTGCCGTGCGAGTCGTCCATGTAATCCTAGAACAGGCGGACAAATCAGGATATTAGAGAAATGAAACAAAACCAACGCAAATGTGTCGAACTCACGTGTAAACTCGAGTGATAGGTGAGCTTGCCGTCGTCGCCCAGGGTGACGTACTTCTTCTTCCAGTCCTTGTTGAGGGCGTTGTGCGAGCGCTTGTACAGGTAGCCCTGCTTGATGGGAATGGCCCGCCCGCTGCCCAGCTCGCCTCCGCCGTTGCTGTTCTTGGCTTTGTCCTTGTCGCTCTTCTCCTTGTCCTCCTTCTTGGACGACGACGGAGTGAACAAGTTGGACCTCCGGCGCGATTTTCTCGACGTCGTCGGCGTCGAGCTGGGCGTTGGCAAATCCTTGCCGTCCTTATCCTTGCCCGGAACGGAGAGCGTGTCGATCGTGGAGGGCGGCGTGCTGCGCAGCAGCGCCAAACTCTCGGCCGATCCCAGGGCGTTGCCGGACTGTGAACTATCGCCACACAAACACAAGGAAATAAAACAAAATGAAAATTCTGTTAGTGACGATGGCCGGTTACGTTTTCCAGACACACACACAGCAGCACACAAGTCCAAAGTCTATTTGTTTTGTTTTCCAAACTTGTTCCAACTCTCGGATGTTTTTACCTCTGCGACGTCGGACCCATGGCGTTGAGATGCTTCTCTGCGGGAGGTGCGACGGAAGAGGAGGAGGTCGAACCGGTGGAAACGACCGTGTTATTGGCCGTGACGGCGGCAGCGGCAGCGTTGTTGCTGTTGTTGCTGGTGCTACTGTTGCCGCTGCTGGTTGTACTGCTGTTGTTGCCCGTCACGTTGTGATTGCTGTTGGTCCGCCGCGGAGTGGCGCTGCTGCCGGCGGCGACGGCGGCTCCAGTCTTGGGATTGGCGTAGTGATTGACGTAGGTGCCGTGCGGAGGAGGCGGAGGCATCGCAGCTGTCGAACAGAAAGGAAGGAGCACACACAAACACAAAAACCAGATAATTTTAGATTCACAGCTTCTCTCTTTTGAATTCTTTTTTCCATCCTTCCATCTTTCTTTCCCCCCCCCTTTTTCCTAAATATTCCCCAAACAACGGGAAGTTTGACCGACGCAAATGACCGAAAATTTCCAAGAAAAATAAAAAGAAGATCGGCAAAATGCCAAGAGAAGAAAAGAAAGAAGACCCTTAAATTTTGTTGAGTTTTGTTTGTCCCCGAGTCAAATCATTTGAAAGTCATCCATCATCATTGTTACATTTTTTGATTTTTTGTTGTTGTTGTTGTTGTTTCGTTCGCCTGGAGGATCACAAGATCAAAAGGCAAGGTTGAAGAAACAACAACAAAAAGCTTCTTTTTCTATTTCTTATTATTTTTTAAAGGGCTTCCAAATAATCGAATGCCTGGCGGGGGGTAGTAGTCCATACCTCTAGCGGCTAGGGCGCCGTTTGTACTGAGACTGGCGGCGGTGGACGCCGACGAATGGAGATTGAGGGCGCTGCCGCTGAGTGCCGATCCGCCAACGTTGTTGCTGCTGTAGCCGGCCAGGCTGCTGTGACCCGTGCCGATGGAACCCGCTCCGGCGGGTCCGAGCGTCGATCCGGCCACGACCGAACCCAACGAAGACGAGCTGAACCCGCTGACCGCGCCCGGGTAACCGCCGTGCGATGCGGCAGGACCCGACGATCCGCCACCGGTCGTGATGGACGTCGTACTGCCCGTCGAGTGCTGCTGCTGCTGTTGCTGCTGCTGACTGTAGTGCCGGCCCAGCGAGTAGTGATTGGGCGTCGTCGGGCGCTGAGCCGCCGCTCCGCTCACGACGCCGGCAGATGGCGGCGCTAGTGGAGTCAGCCTCTGCTGGACAATTTTCTGGCAAGCTGCAAAGGGAAACCAAACATGATAAGAATGACGACGATGATAACCAGACTCTCATTTGCATTCGATAATGATTTCATTTTCCGAGGGGCGGAAAGAAAACAAAAAGCCAAAGGAGAGAGAGAAATGAATTTCAATAAATTAAAGCAGAAGATTTACCATCTTGAAAGACCCGCTCGATGTTGAGCCCGTAGGTGGCGCAGGTTTCGTAGTAGGAACAGCGTCTGAGGTCGGAAGCCAGCTTGCGGGCTCTGGCTTCATCCACCACCCGTGGATTCGTCTCGTTAATTCCATCTGTTTGAATTTCATCAGCCAAAAATGAAAATAAATAAATAACAAAAAAAAAAGAGAAAAGATAAATAAAAGAATTATAGAATAGTGTAACCCTTGGGGGGGTTTATATCTTAGTTCCGACTTGTCTATTTGGCGCATCCTCCCACCGACGCGCTCGTAAATTTTAAAACAAACTTTCAAAAGGAATAAATAAATAAAATAAAAAATAAAAACGGAGGGTGGTGGTGAGTGAGTGTGCATACGTTATGTAGTAGCACACAGTACCTGTTGTTCTGGAAAGGAGAAAAAAAAAAATGTCAACCCCCCGCAAACTTAACCGACAGTCAATATGGCCACCCTCCCGTCTGTCCGCCCATTCGCATGCGCTAAGCTTTTTTTTATTTTTCCCCGTTGGAAAAGAAAATAATAAACAAAGCGAAGCTTGACGGCACGCGGACGAATGTTTCAATAGTCCAACGGAGAGTTGGAACACATTTGCATTGAGTCAACATGTCAGCATTTGTATATTATATTGCCTTGAAAAAATGAAAGACGAAAGACAAGAGAGAAACGCGGGGGGGAATGAATGTCGCAGCTTAACTGATAGAGAGAGAGAGAGAGACAACACCACCCAGCCCGCCCACCCCTACATAACCGGGAGCTCTTCTTTTTTATTTATTTTTTTGTTCCTATCTCTTTCTCTTCTCTTTTGGTATTATATCAATCCTTATTAAATTATTCACGTGCCGTGTTTACACTACCGTTAATACCCCCACGTACCGAATTCAAAAGTTTTTTTTTATTTTTAGTTTTTTAAGGTTTTTTCAAAGGGTCCATCGAGCGGAGCGAACGGGCGCCGGAGCCAATGATGCGTCGCTAATTCGCTCAATTCGACACGACACGAATTAAGGCAGAGTCGACTGGTTTTCCACATCTCCCCTCACTACTTCACCAACAGTCTCCTGCTACTACTACTACTACTACCGTACTATGTCTCGCTCCTGACTGGCTCCTGATTTCAGATTAGACCCAACCACCCACGATCTTTTTTTTTTAAAAATTTTCAATTCAATTGTATGCGAAAATTTCAAAGGGGGAAATTCAAAGTTAGCAAACAACAACTAAAAAGGCTTGGATGAATTTGGAAAAAAACGAACCTTGAGTGCCGACCAGGATGAACGGGATCTCCGAGGCGTTGCGGAATTGGGCCATTTTGGCGTGGTAGCTGTAGATGGCGTTGAAACTGGCTTCGCTCTCCAGGCTGAAGACGAAGATGACCGCATCCACCCAGGCGGTGAACTACAAATAATACAAAGAAAAGAAAAGAAAATTGAATTGAATGAATCCCCCAACAACACACACACACAGCGTATCCTGTGCTAGAAGGGAATAAAAAAGCATTAACAACAATATAACAAAACTATCATGGCCCAAGAAATTCAAGCCTCCCTCTTCAACAACTGGCGAGAGAGCCCGTACCGAATGGTAGGGAAACCGTTCCGAGCAACTCCCCCGATCCCTCCCACTCCTTTCCGGAAGGAAAAAAATAAATCCTTTTTATTTGATTTTTTTTTTGTTCCTCCTCTTTCCTTAGAAGGGACCCACCGCCAACAGGCCGAATGAATGAACCACGTTTGTACTGTACAACTCTCGACAATAGGCCTTGAAAAATTCAAATTAGCTCATAATAGAGAGGCCTAAAGTCCTGGCGTCTGTATACGCACGGCCTCTGTCACGCTTTTCATTTCCGATTGAATGAAATGAATGAAGAAAGACGCGAGGGGGTTAGCTCTTAGAGATTCTTTATACTGCGTATGTTACATCACCCCCACGCAGCTTCCACACCCATGACCAGAAGGCTTCCTCTCTCTAGTATTTTTTTATGTGTGTCAAATTATTATTCATGCGGATGCCAACCCGATGCCACTAAATTGGCAACGGTCAGTCTTGTGTATAGTCAAAAGTATCTGACTGTTACTATTATTATTACCAGTAGCTATATATACAGGAGAGCGGGTATGTACATTCAACAGATCATTCAGTCAACTGAAATCTGCATACATTGTATTAATGTGTGTACATGTACATATAATATAGGAGCTAGGATTTGGGATGGAAGGAAAAAAAAACGACATGCACCCTCTGACACCCCCTTTTCCTTGGTTGGCAAGCAGCAGATGTCAGCCGCCCGCCGCCAGCATCCGCAAGTTGCGCTAACGAGCCGCACACGAAATGTTGTTTTACATTTCTCTCTCTGAGCTCTGAGCTCTGAGCGTATACGCATTCGTTATGTAATAGAAGTATTATATCATTCGGCGATTGCGCCAGTCGCCCGATTGACATGTGGGTGGCATGAGGGCAAAGTCTCTTATACAAAAACATTTTTCGGTCGTTTGTTTGTCTCATCCTCGCAATTCAAATAGCACCGGGAAAAGAAAAGAAAGAAAGAAAGAAAAAAAAAACACTTTATTCATTTTCTTTTCTCTCTGGCCAGCATCTGTGCAAATAGAATGAGGAATAGGGGGTGGGGTGGTGGGGGGGAGTGCTCCCCTGCACCCGAAAAAAGTTGCGTCATCAAAGTGATGCGACGACCACCCAAAGAGAAGATTCCTCCGCGTGTGTGTTTTTTAACGTTGCACACATCATTACGTTAATGAACTTTTCTGCATATTTAAACAGGGAAAGAATCAACCGAAAAAAGCCGAAAAAAAAACTTGCCCCCCCCCACTGTACATATCCCACCCTCCTCCTACAATAAATAAAAAAAAACGATGATCAAAGTCGTAAATAAGATAGCTCGCAATAACACACACACCCCAGAAGCTATGGAAACGGGATGAATGAAGGTATAATGAAAAATGTGTGTGGAGGCTACTACACACACGCATGCAAAAGGGAAGAAGAAATATACATCACATCATAGTATGGCCCCTGCGGCGGGTTATATAAGAGGAAAATGAGAAATGCGATGCTAATGACCGGCAGCTGATGTGGAGTGACATTATAAGCAACGACTCTCTTATGTATACCTCGGCCCCAAATGTAGCAACAACGTGAAAATGTGTATCAAGAGTGTGTGCTAGGCTGTAATATTGCGTACATGGGACTAACAAAAAAAAAACGACATTGAATTAACCCGAACGATATTGCACGTCATATGGTACACCCCCTCTTTTTTTGTTGCTCGTCTATCTTAAATGATATTTTGAATGTGCCCATAAAAATTGACTGCTGCTGCCCTCCATTCGGCACGGCTTCATGACGTGACTAGTAGTGAACGAGTTGCTGCGAGTGTACGCCCGTCTCTATGTGTGTATATTGCCCAAGCCATTCAAATTTTTTTTGTTCTCTCTCTTCTTTACGAGCGTTGGCCCACCTTCTCTTAAACGTTGGGCCTGGAATGGGATTTAGCTGGCCCCCTATGACACCCCCTTTATCACCTAAAAAAAAATATTTTCATATGAAAAATGTACAGCGCCAAAAAAGTCCCCTAGATAATTTCGGGGCCGTGTTGTTATTATTATTTCTATCAAAAGGTTATACTATAACCCGGCGCTTTTTATTTTTTATTTTTTTAGCCGTGACCCAAACACATTTCAACACGGCTGTGTTATTGAAACGATTCAAAAAATATAAGGGGACATTTTTTTTTTATTTAATAAACTCCTTTTTCCTTTTTTAAAATTTTTCTATAGGACTAAAAAAATGTTTTTTGTCCTTATTGTGTTAAAAAATAAATATACTCGTAAATAAAAAAGGAACCGGACAGCAGGCGTGAAAAGATTGATTTTCATCGCCTTTATGAATCGACTTTTGTGTGTGGTTATGTTTTTTCTTTCCATCTTTGGAAACAAATTCGACACACAAAATTTTGTTTTTTAAATTAAAATTTAACTTACTTGGAGTTCGGGCGATCCGCCTTCATCGCGGATGAGGAGAAGGTAAGACTGTCCGTCGATGGAAATCTCTTTTTTGAATCGGCCGCCTTCGGGCGATTCCTCCTGCATGTAGGAGCCGGTGAGGTAGCGATGGACCAGGGCCGATTTGCCGGACGCCAGCGACCCGACGATGCCCAAACGCAAATCGGGAACCGCTCTGGACAGCGTCCATTCTTGACTATTCACGAACGAATCTGGCAAAAAATAAATAAATCAAATGGAAATTTAAAATCACATTTTTCAACCAACTCTGCAACTCGACCGTTACACCATTTCCCAAACTATTCAATTGGAAATTGACATGTCAATGCTGCAATGGCGATGGACACGAAATGCTTCCGCGGACTGCGGAGGAGGACATTGACGGACAATTACAAGTTTCTGTGTGAGACGAATGGCGAGCGCTTATTGAGAAAACTCTTTTGTTGAATTTTCGAAGGGCGGAAGAAGAAGAAGAAGAAGCTTTTAAGAAGAGGGCGGGGCCGAGAGGAGGAGTAGAGCGCGGGCACGCTCCCAAAAATCCATCGCTGGTTACATGTTGGACGACAGGAGAGATAATCGAAACGAATTTCGACACACACACACACACGGGTACGGGGGCCATTGAGTTTTTTAGTGATCGATCGGTCGACAAGTAAACCCCCCCATCAACCAACCTAACCAACCCAACAAAAAATCTAATATTATATCAAATGAAAAAGAAGAAAAAAAAAGCGACAGACAAGAGATAGATTCCGGTTTGTTCGCAGCACACTCCAATGATAATAAAGACTTGCACATCCCTCCTCATCAATAATCAAACTAACCCCCCACCAAAAAAAAAACTAACAACTTGATGGATTTTCAAACAACTTTTTTTTTAGAGGATACCCCCCTTATTCGTCACTCTCATCCGCCTGCATCCGGCGCAGATAAAGTGAAGAACAGGGGGTTGGTTAGTGGAAATAATATAGCCTTTTTTTTCTACTCCACGTGTTATTATTCTAACAATTTGATAATTTTCCCTGAAAAAGCTGTTCAAACAAGAATCCCCCGCATTGGCGAGAGGAGAGATAACCAGACGTTGGTCGGGGGATCCACCTGGCCTTTCCTTCCAGTTGAATACAAACAACCCAGCACATAGTGGCCTCTTCCACGCGTCAATCAACATGACCGACCCCACAATGAAAATGAAGTAGGGAAATAAAAAAAAACATACAACAGACAACGGCACAAGTGGGTGAAACCGGTTTTCTTCTCGCCATTCGGCATGCAGCAATCATCACAATCTAATAACGTTAGACGACAATGATGGGGGCGCATTCTCATCAGCAAATCAGATTACCATAAAAAAGCATTTCAATGGACCTGATTTGAAAACTCAAGTGAATTTCCATCGGGAAAAGCAGATGCCCAGTCTACTACTTGACTAGAACTTTTCAACTGTAGGAGGGGGAGGCCGGCCAATCGTTGTATTGCGTAATCATTTATACCTGTGGCGATACTGGTGATGGTCGGAGTGGGTGTAGGGGTGGCGGGCGTAGGAGTTTTGACCAGAAATGACTTGGTTCGCCGAAAGGATCGGCGCAGGGATCGCCGGCGGAAGGATCGGAAAATGCTGGCCGCCGTCGACGTCGACCCGTGTTTGGTCGGCGTGCTGGGAGTGACGGGCGTCGTCGTCGTTCCGCCTCCCGTTCCCATGTGAGCCGGGTGACCGGGCGTCGTCGTCACGACGTGAATCGGCGTGACCGGAATGCCCGGACGGCCGACCGCCGAGGCCGCCGCTCGCGTGTACCCGCGTCTGAACGGCGAAGGAGCCAGCGGCTCCTCGGCCTTGCGGGTCGACGCCGAGCTCTGGACGCTGATGCCCAGCGTCATGTTGAGCACTTTTTGGTAGAAGGGCAATTTATCGCCCAGCAGGCCGCCGCTGTGGTTCTTCATTATCGAACAATCGGGGACGAACGAAATGAAAAATAAGAAAGAAGAAAAACCGGCACGATTCCAACCGATTTCCAACGCGCTCACAAAAGTTCTTCTTTCGATTATTTTTAATGAGGCGCCTCTTTTTTTCCACAAATGTTTTGGGTTGTTGTTGGCATCGACCAATGACTTCCTGTCGATTGGCTTTTCTGCCAGCAGTTCCGTTTTGTTCCGTTTTTCTCTCTTTTTTTCCGCCCTTCGATTGGCTTTTGAAATGTTCACTCACGCGTGAGAAATCGGCGCAAAGGGAAAAAAATCATATAATAATGTTGGGAGAGACCCCGCGGTGACGATCGCAACACGAGCACAAAACAACAATCGGCACTCCCGTCAAAACCAATAACAATAATGAGACGTGAGGAATCAAAAAAGAAAAGATTTGTCTTTCTTTCTTTTTTGGATTTCAATTCCAACAACCCCCACAGAAGTCAGAGAGAACTAATAATGATTATGAATTAGATCCAATGGGCCGGCACTAGTACCACCACAACGACCACCAACGGAGTTTGGCTGAGCTTTTCTCGCCCCGAACAGAGCCGATGGAACACGGGACGTCGTCATTTGGGTTGGTCCCCCAAAAATTGTTCCAAAAGTCAATCGAACGGAAATTTTCAGAACTTTTTTTTCTTTTCACAAATATTTTTTGAAAAAAAAAGTTTCGTCCAGTCCGCACCACTTCACATTGATTAGCGATTAACGATTGGAAAACTCCCCAAAATAATTGGGAGAAAACGGTTCAACTTTTTTTTGTTATTTCAAATTCAAGACGCACACAAAAACACACGAGACGAAAAGTTTGTCCGTCAGAGTGGAGGGGGGAAAACGGTTGACGCCGAACGACGGCCGGTGAGCGACTGAGCCTCAACGAGGTGAGTCAGGGACGGATGTAGTACGTATAGTGCGACGACACTCCACCCCATCCGTGTGCCCCCACCCCCCTTCTCTTTTGCCCACCCGGCGATGGAGCGCGCCGGTCGTCTCCTGTAATACGCGCGTCGCGTCGGAGGTGGGACCCCGGTTGGTGGGGTGAGGAGAGTAAAAGGAGAAGGACGACGACGACGACGGAGCTATAAGGCCTACTAAATAAAGGAAGGACTTTCTTTTCTTTTCTTTCTTCCCTTTGCGGGTAGAGAGAGAGAAGAGGAGGAAATCGGAGAAGGTATTGTGCGCCCAAGAACCTTAGCTTCTTCTTTTCTTCCGCCTTGAGCCCGTCGTCGTCGGGTCCGTCTGTTGGTGGGTATTTTATTTATGCGGAGCGCGCCAACCGCGTGCCCGTACACACATAACAGAAAAAAGGAGAAAAAACCTCTTTTTCCACTCTATTTTCTATGGAGAAAAATACTTTTGAGGTGATAATAAAAAAATAAAGAAGAAGGGAGACTCTACTATATGGTTGGTGACATAACACAGACACAGAGAGCCCTCAGTATGACCGTCGTCCGTCGGAACAACTACGCGGGGCATCGAGGCGCACGCCGGGGTTTTTCGGGGGGACTCCATTGTGTCAATGGTGGTATATACACAAACGTGAATGTCTCTGTGATTTTGGGTGTACCTTGTGTATTATCTTCTTTTTAGATGGTATATAGGAAAAGGTGTCCTCATGAAAAACGCTTTTCTTCCAATAGGAGAAGAAGAAGAAGGTAAAAACTGGCCCGTGGTCGAATCGAGGCGCCCCGCAATGTTTGTGTCCCATTCTCTTTTCCGGCCGATTCAACAACAGATGGGAAATACGACGATGACGAACCAGGAAAAATACAAGAAGAAGAAGAACCTCCTCCTTCTTCTTCTTCTTCTAGACTTTTTGTCAATGGGGACGGACGCTGGTAGCCTTTCAATACAACAACAACAACAACAACGGACGAAACAAAAACCCGGTAGCTCCACACATAGAAGGTGACTTGTCCAAAAATATTTTTCCACACACGAGTCTGAAGGGAAAAAGGTTTTTTCCTTTTCTTAGTGGGACGTCCGGAATCATAAAAATAGGAAAGAATCAACAACACACGGTGCGCACACAATGATCGATTCTTTTCTCCCGATCAAAATGTGTGACGTATCCATCATATATGTATTTGTCTTCAAATCAAAAACGAAAAAAGAAAAATCTGGTCTAGTTTCGCCAGATGTAAAGGAAGAAAAGAGACGTTGAATCCATTTTTATTTTATTTTTTCATTCCGGTGGGGGTTTGTTTGCTTATTTCATAAAGAGAGAGAAAAACACGCCGTTGACAAATCCGTCAAGACGACACACACAAGAGGACCTCTCTCCTTGCATATACATATAGGTGGATAGAAATAAAAAAAGGTAACTGTTCCTAGCAGAGTCTCTCTACTTTTTGGGGGATTCTTTCTATTTTTCTTTTGTTAGGACACAAGGAGCTCGCGTCTTGTGGCCGTGCATATTATTCAAAGTCGAGCATCAGCAGGGACGCGTCTAGCTCAACGTTCGGCAAACCGACGCATAGAAATTTCGGAATTGATCCGATTTCAAGGTGTATACTATACTTTGATAGAGAGATGAAAATCCCTATGCTGGAGCAGCTAACCTAGCAGCAGCCCCCCTTCTTATGTAAGAGGGGGGGAACTCGCAATGTGTGTCGGCATTCGTAGAAGAATCGACAAAGAAGAAAAACGCAGAAATCTTATTTCTCCATGCGTCTCTATCTCCCCCTATCCTATCCCATAAATATTATACGCAACTCTTCGTATTCTTATCAAACGTACGTATCTAAATAAATTTCTAGCCGATGCTCGGTGGTGTATTAAGATTCGATTGTGCTTTTCATCGATTCCCCCCTACACACAAGAAAGCGGAGAAGAAAAGAGGCACGTGTGTTGCGCACAAACTTACAAGAAGAAGAAGAAGAAGAAGAAGTCCACCCCCCGCCACCGTCGTCGTCACATTTCACACACAAAAACTTCCCTCAGCAGGGCGCAAAAGCGTGCGCGAGCGGGCGCACTTCCAAGATTCGAATTACAAAACCCGAAATCCCTCCCACCCTACAACCCCTTGGAAATAAAATAATAACTCGCTCATCTGGGTTCTACTATTACGCCATAACCGTCCTGTATCCCAAGACAGTCCATATACAAGAATGAACACATCACACAGACAAATGGAAGGGGGACGACCGTTCAAAATCGGCGCGCGCCAAAATCAGCGCGCTATTTCAAAAATAAGAGTAGAAAAGAGAATGATTTCTTTTTTTTACTTTGTTCGGACACCGAGGAAAGGAAGAAAAAAGGTGAGATGATCAAGTCGTTAAACTATACACACACAATCCAAGTCGGCCGAGATGACATTTAGCAGCTCCTATATCTCAACTCAATAAGTTTCACATTTTTATAGTTATTTCTAAATGCATTGAGAGTGAGAGAGAGCGGAACCCAAAAAGGAAATTTCCGTCAAAAGAAGAAAAGGGCGTAATAGTTTTTGGCGACTTTTTTTTTTTTACTTTTACGATCTCGTAAAAATCGACTCGATCCTCCTCTTCTCGATTTGGAATGAAAAGCTTTTTTCTTCTTCTTCCTGACGCACGGTGTGTACAGGGAAATGCCTCCACACGGAAATGTGTAACTATAATATTTTTGATGGCTTTTCTATTTTGCGCAGCAGCCAGCCAGCCCAGCCCGAAACCTTTTCACCGAATTTTTATGGGTGTGAGCGCGGCATCAAGAAGTGAGAGAAACCAATCGCGTTTTGAGGAGAGACCCACACCCCGCGACACTTGACGAACAATTCAATAAAGAAGTTTGAAGCGACGACCTCGAATTCCCCCAGTTGTTTCGCCATTCCCACGCGATCATTCCTCAACGCCGATCGACGCGATTTGCTCTGATGAACTTGTCAAAAACGCGTTCGAATTTGATTGTTATAACAACTCCGGCTGACTGACTTGGACCTATATCTATACACTGAACTATACAACACAATCTCCCTTTTATCGATTGAATCGCGGATCAATTCAATGACGAACGTTGGCAATTGTGTCACGTCACAAACGAGAGGCTAAGCAAAACAGAAAAATCACGCCCGTTACTACTACTACTACCAGTTTGATTCTTGGAAATTGTTTCACTCGGGCCTTGTGACTTTGAAATTTTTTCATTTCATTTCGTGTTCCTTTTGTCAATTGTCTGCGTGTGTGTGTGTTTGACGTGATTGTATGACAACATGACGGAGACGACACGCAGTGAAAGAGAAAGAAATTTTTTCCAGGCTCGGCTCGCGGTGGTGGGGGGTTTCATGTTTGTGTTCGTGTGTCACTGCTGGAGGCTGAGCCGGCCGAGATAGTCGAGCCCGGCGCGCCATTCGAAAAGTGAAAACGTTTTTGTCATTTCTTCTTTTTCTTCTTTTCAATTTCTCTCCCCTCACGACTAGAGTTCCCTTTTCTCAATGCTCAGCAGTTCTCCGAGCTTGTGTATTTTCTTCACTTCCTACCAATCTTCCAATTCTCCCAACAAACCGTGACGGGACTATCAGGAAACTGGTGGAAATTGGTCAGAGTTCCGATCCTATCCAGCTAAACTCTACTACCAGATAGATAAAAAAGGAAACCACCAACAGAAAAAAGATAAGGGACGACGTTTGATCATGCGGAATGTTCGTCCCTCCAAAAAAACAACCCGAGTTTACCGGAATACAATGAATGAAAGAATATACTGCTACCGTAGCCAGTTTCTATTTTTTGGGGTAAAAAAATACTTGGGTGTGTTTTTTGTTACCCTATTCTTCCCACAGGAGATAAGCAACATACAAAAAAAGGAGTTTCTGTGTGAAAAGATGGAAAACTGGACCATTTTTTTTTTCTTCTCTCTTTTACATTTTCCTCATCTTTTGTGCTGCGGGATTGGGGTTGAATTGTCGTAACTCAACCGGCTTGTTATCTTTCCGCTCTCAACCGCTTACTTTTTTTACTAACTAGCTTCTCTCTCCTCTATCGTTAACATCTCGGCAAACATTCGTGGCAGGCGCAGGACACGGAATCAGTTCAAAGCGGCTCCGGTCACACACACACATCACGGCACGGGTTCATCAAAATGAAATCAACGGCTCCGCTCTCTTCTTTCTTTCTCTCCCTCTTACCAACCAAAGAAAACCACATTTTTTTCTTCTTTCTTTCCTTTTTTTTATCGCCTTAAAAGTCGTTAACTACTTCATCTGCTATTGACTTTCGTCACCTGGCGACACGAACGACATGGCGTCTTCCTTGGTCCCTTCTTGCGCAATTGCGTCGTCAGAAAAAAAGAACCTTGGGGGTCTGGCGCCAGATGCGGCCGCGCGTGAGTCGTTCGTCAAAAACCCCAAATCCCCACTCAAAGAAGAAGAAGGAGGTGATTAATGACAAATAAGTGAGTTTCGGTGGCAGGCAAACAAGTTAGTGAATGCGGGGTCTGATCTCACGGAATTTCTTCTCTTCATGACTCTCTCACTTCGAGTGGCTCCTATGGCTCATAGGAGAGAAAAATAGGAGCCAAGGGTCCAGTGGGGAGAAATGGTCATAAATGATCATAAAAATCGTGAGAGAGAGAGAGAAATATTTGGAAATGGAGAGTGAAGTACCGTACGTACGCTACTATAAAAATACGAGTTCATTGAATTTCTATAAATGTTGCTCGGTTTGGCTGGAGGGGAATGACGTAGGGAGAAAATAAATGAATCGAAATAACGAATGGAAAAAAAAGACGGCCGTTTTCACGTACTTCTTCAGTTGGGATATTCACAGAAGAAGAAAAAAAAATACACACACACATATCCCAAAAGTGTAACAACACCCCAAAAATAAGTAAGAGGGAAGAAGAAAAAAAAGGGAATGAAACGATGATGAATAGAAAGGAGCACAAAACCAAAATAAAAAATAAAGAGTATTCAGATACATATATATATATATATCCTCAAAGAATAGGAATCATGGATATATGGGGGAGAGATAGGTGCCCCTAGCCTTAGCCCTGGAGAGAGATAGAAAAAAAATATCTAGCAATGGAATGATAAGAAAGAAGCAAACAGTCATGATCCCGAAGAGGGAGAAAAAAAAAGAACCGACGCTCAACGACGCTTTCTCTGTGTGGGTTTTTTAAAGGGAGAGAGTTCCTCCTCGACTTGGCGCAACCAAATCTCTCTTGTTTCCCCTTCGACCTCCCTTATTCTCTCCCCCAAACCGAGAAAAAGAGAAAAGCCAGCGAGAGAGAGAGAAAAAAAAAACTGTACAGATATTATTATACACAATATATACTCCAGAAATGTAGATGGGTAGGGTATCCATCCCAAACATAGAAAAAGAAAAGAAAAGAGAGAAAAGATGAGGTAGTTTTATAGTTATATAGTACACTACTACCAGTGCGTTATGCAAGCGGCAGTCGTCATCATATCGCAACCTCCCAACAAAAAACGAACATGGAAATTCAGTATCTTTTTTTTCTCTTCTTCTCTTTTTAACTGCCGGGCTCACATACATAACGAATCGAACGCTAGGAAACGAACAAACAAACCGAAACGTCATGTTTGTGTGCTCTATTGGAACACAACCCCAGAAAAAAAAAAACAGGGACCCCCCTCCATGTCTATCTAGTCGCGCACATCCCCCGGTTTAAAATAAAAGGAAAAAGAAAAAGGAAAAAAATGATTATTATTACTCGACAACTGGCAGGGGAATGATCACGATAACATGCCATCAATTCTGACGACTGTTGTATATAGCCCTACTGGTAACTTGTATGGTAATGTCAACAGACAATCCCGACGCCCTCCCCCACCCACCCAGCTCACGTCTAATCCTCACTACCCCCCCCCCTCCACCTACACACACCCTCCGGCCTCCTCCCCAAAAAACGACCAAAACAAACACGGAAAGAAAAGGAAAAGAAAAAAACGACACAAAGATAAATACAGAAGCAATAACAGATAGATGGATATTCTATTGGATACCAATAAATCCGCAATCACTGGGACAATAACAGAAAAAGGAAATAGACAACGGAGGATAGAAACTCCCCCCTCTCTCTCTCCAAATAGGAAAGTAAAAAAAAAAGGAACGAATCTGATGCGGAACCCGGCAGGACCCGTGTATCTCTCTCTACACGCGACATTAAATAAATAGGAGATCAAACAGAAACGTCGATCGGTCGTAAAAATAACAGACATATAAATTGTAGACAGAGATACAGAGACAGAAATATACCAAGCTGCGCTTCTGCCGAAATCAGATGGGAAAGCAATAAAGGAAAGAAGGAAAAAACGAGATGGAATAATACGATCCCAGTTTATGTTTGTACGGGGCTCGTGACAGGACAGAAAGGAGATGAGCACACACACAAAAAATCTTTCGAAAAAAAAAAGTCTGGCGCGCAGATGCTGCGGGCGCGCGGTGGATTGGTAGAAATTGGCCACACATTATAATGCGGAATGCGCTAGAACGTGACTGATGATAAATCAGGTGACTGATCGACCGATTCGAAATGGACGGATGACGTGGTCAAACTCGGTAATGTAATAATATAAAAAAAGGAAATTATTCCGATCCCCTAAATCGTCCGATTTTTACAGTCACCGAACAATTTTTTATTTTTTCCCCAACCGGCCAAGAGGAAAATGACGTAATGCGTGCATGTATGCGGTTGGTCTTTCGCTCGAACGCGTTTTATTCAAAAACGGAAAGCAGAAGAAAAAAAAGCCCCTATATAACATGGATGGGGGGGAGATGGGAGAACGATCACGATCCGCCGGGGGAGTGAGGAGAGGAAAGTCACCATCGTACTTACGTAACGACGTGTGTGTTTACACACTCGAAAAGAGATGCGCTTGGCGAAAAAACGCAACTACCGTGTACTGTACACACACTACCGGTTTTTATGGCCGTCTATACTAACAAGATCGTTTGAAAGGGGGAAGTTGCGTGGGGGGTTAGAAGGAGGCAAAAGAGGTGAACAATGCGTCCAATCGAGTTAAGAATAATATCACATGTATAGAGAAGCGGGCGTGATTAACATCTCTTTCCGGACTCGGTGGTGGAAAATAGCAGAGAATGGGGGTTATGATATTATTATACGCACCCGACAAAATCCCAAACGGGAGCTGGTGGGATAAAAACTAGACAGATATAGGGGGAGGAGGAAATTGGTTAATGGGCGCCACATATCAGATCCGGATCTTGTTATAACGCAACGACAAACACGCCAAAAAAGAGAGAGAGAGAGAAAATAATCGACAATAGGATCTGATCAAATAAACCCCCTGGTTAAAAAAAAAAATGTCAAGTCCAATCTGCGATAATAATAGATCCTGGGCAGCATTCAACCCGTTTTTCTTTTTTTAAACGGGTCGGTTTTCGTGGCTAGGAGGAAAAATAGGGAGGATACGACAGGCCGGATATCAGGATAGGGGGCGGGTTGCAAACAATAAGCGTAGGAGGATTTTTCAAATTTGACGTTTGACGTTTGACGGTATCCCCTCCCGTCACTGAAAATCAAATTTGAACTAACAACAAAAAGAAAATGATTTCAAAGAGTTCAAATTATTAAAGTGTAGCCCGCTGGGTATTGTGTTGGGGCTCTCATCCCAGCTGCTGTTTTCAACTCATCCTACATCGCTATCGATATCAAAACCCGTGTTTAGATCGTTCTGTAAAGTAGAGAGAAAAGAGGGGGCTTGATGTCGGATGTTTGACACATTCAATCAGGAAACCGAAATGTTTTCCAAATCCCAAATATGATCGATAGCCAATTCCAGGAGCTGCTGCGCTGCCGCCGTTCTCCCCGCACAAGTTATCAAACGAGATAATCATCTCACGTTTCGGACATTGTCGAGCAGCCAACAAGGGCGGGGATCCTGATTACCACCCCCCTTCGGCTCTGTATGAACTAACTGATCCTTTTTTCTTTTTTTTTTAAATTCTTTTTTACAACTTAGTTTAGATTTTTATCGCCTTTTTTTCATTATTATTATCGCCTTCCATCGATCGGATTGAAAAAAAAAAAAAAATCCGCTGGCCAAAATGGCACAGCCTTTAATACCTTGAAGGGCCAGCCCAGTAGATTTCCTTTTCTAATAGACTTTGGATACGATAAGATGATGGAAAACATTTTCAAAAGGGGATCGCCCGATAAAAACGTAATACATTTTCCCTCAAAATTTTCCGTAGAAAAAGAAAAAAATATTTTGTTCCCATTTTCCCATTTCACATAACAAATTGGAATTCAGGAGGGAAACATTGGTGGGGTCTCTACATCTGATCCTGTACTGGCTCCGTATAAATACCGTCAGTTTTTTTCCCCCTTCCTTTATTATCAATGCGAACACACTCACTGACAGTTCATAAATATCGGTCATATAATAATAATAATGTGCGACCGGAGCAACAACTCTCTCTGAGCCGCTAGAAAATTGGACGGAACGCGTCGGCGCAAATGCCATCACCGTACACACACACACACACATATCCACGTCGTCCCTTTTCATAAATATATAACACACATTTCTCCCTTTTTCCAGGGCGTTTTTCTCTTGTTATCTCGCGATGGAAAAGAAGAAGAAAAAAAAAGCTGTTGGGAAAAAGTGCGCAAACGTCACAAAACTCTTGAGAACAAGAACAGAAAATTTCCCATATTTTTAAAAAGTCCACCTCCCCTCTTTCTTCTTCTTCTTCTTTTATTTTTGCCCTTGTCGTCGAACCATTTTTCCGAAAAGGGGGGGAGATCGACCCAGATGGAAAAAAGAAGAAGCAAAGAAAAAAAGCGTTCGGTATAAAATTGTAACACGTATAAGGCACCCTATAGCAAAGCTCCTTTACCTTTGGCCAAAAAGGGGGGAATCCAACCCAAAAACCATTGGGTTCACCTATAGACGCTATATCCCCAAGTTTTTATATGTTTATAATTTTTCCAGGTTTCTGGCAAAATGGAAAAAGGAGAGCGGGTGGAGGTACGGAGCGAGCAGAAGGAGGGACAGGCGAGAGCGAGGGGAGGGAAGAAAATATAGAGTGTGTGTATCAATACACTAACTGTCCTCTCTCTCTCTCCTTCGCTCTCTATGGGATGTGCGTTAACACCTGGACACAAAAGTGGAGTGGAACGAAAGTCTAACGAACCCGACGTGTGTACACTGTATGGGCCTTGGGGACTGCCCTTGCCGAGCTCTCGCTAGGGCAGAGCAAGAAGAAAAGAAAAAAAAATACCCATGGACGTCCCTCGACAACTCCAACACACACAAACACACAGAGAGTACGTGTGTGTGTGTTTGATAAGAAAAACGTCGCATTTCTGCCCCCATTTTGAACATTGGGGCCCGGAAAACATTCAACGACGACGACCGCAGTAGCCGTCGCTTACATGTTCCGATTTTGATCCGAAAAATACGGAAGGAAAAAAAGAAGGGAAACAACAAGGAAAAAGGAAAGAAGAAAAAAAAAAATAGGTGGATATTTTCTATAGTTTCCCTAGACTGTTGTTATAAATAATATTTGTGGCCTTAAAAGCGTCGCTGGGAGAGAGAGTGTGTGTCCCTCGGTGTCCTTTGTGCTGGACGCCTCGACCTCTTGTGTATTTGATCTATATATTTTTAAAGAGACGCGCTCTCACGGAGACGTGTCAAGAGAACACGGCCCGTCCTCCAAACTCTCTGGCTGACTGACAGAATGCACAAGACTCTCGCCAGCTTCTCCGTAGGCCTAAATATAAATAGAATAGGCATAGAGAGAGAGTGCTGTGTAAATATCAACATGTATGCTCTGCGGACTAACATTTTTGTCAAGGAGAAGAAAAAGAATTCCTTTTTTTTTTAATATTATAGTTCAATAACATTCCCCTCCAACTACTGGAATCCCGGTGGTAAAATCCGGGGACGCTACAAAGGTGTTTCTAATGTTTGCCTTGCAGAGTTCCTCACAAGAAGAGACTCACTTGAAAGAAAAAATAAATAAAAAATAGAAAAGGTGAAGAAATCCTGGCCAGAAACTCGGCCTCCACCGGTCAAACTCCACCCAAATAACTGAATTCACTTCTTCTTCTTCTTCTTCTTGTGTGTACCTTTAAACTTATTAACGTTTTTCCAGCACCAAAGTCGCTTAAAATTCTAACCGAAAGAAAAGAGTATAGCCTTCAGAGACCATCCCACAAACTTTATTCTGATTTTCTTTTCTCAGATTTTTTGTCAGGGCACGCGTAGGCCCCAGGTTCAAGTTGCGTTTCGTCCTTCTGTGCATATCATATAACCCCTAGAGGGGGGCTCCGGGAAACCCGATGACAAAATAGAAAAGAAAAAAAAGATTTGGAGCTTTTTGGGGAATTGCGAAGGAGGTTGTCACTGCGACAAACAAAACTTTAGGGACGATAAAAACCAAGTAAAAGAGGAAAAAGAAGAAGAATAGGCAGATGTGTGGCGCGAGCGTCTTTGCGGCAAAAACGGCAGAAAGTGAAACGCGCTTAAGGGACACACGCGCCACCGCCCGTCTCGGGTTGTCTTTATTTTTCTTCGATGACAGCGGAGGGGGTCTTCTTCTTCCTCTAATTCTTTTATTCTGTTCCTCAGCTGTAAAATCTGCACAGCCATAAAAATTCGAGCAGACACACAGAGTTCAACTCAAACTGAGAGGGCACTCATTCATCAACGGCTGTATCATCCAACATGCACCCATACACAAGAGAAGGATGAACTGGGGGTAGCAATTTTGAAAATAGTACAACGGACGGACCGACAGCAGCAGCAGCAGCCGGCCCCTGAATTTTTATGTGTATTAAGTTGCTTTGAAAAATATCAAATAAAAAAAAAGGAACGAAAAAGTCCTAATTTTTATTTTGTGTGTTTTTTTACTTTTATTCATTTGGGGAAAAAAGGAATGAAGAGAGAGAGAGAGATCACCTTTCCGCAAAGCGACTCTTGAATAATAATTTCGGTCCTCAATACTGTACAAATGGGAAAAAAACCCCTCCTATATGACCTATTCTCTGTATGGGACGTGCATATATCCTTTACCCACTCGAGGACTTATTTGATTGAGAGGGTTACATAGACTCGCCCATGCACTACAGCGGCGGTGGGTATAATATGTGTACACATATAATACACCAATATTATAATCTCTTCTACCCAGTAGTAGTAGTTAGTATCTTCTCATAAAAGGGGAAAACAGAACCGACTCTTGTCCGAAAAACCTGAAAAGAGACCGAAAGAGTCTACTTTTTTTCTTTCTACAAAAACCGAATATTCAAAAGAGTGAATTGAATTCATGATATGCATTTTTCCATATCTACTTTGACGTATACGTGTATGCATGGACGTCCTGGGAAAATCAAGTCGAGACTATTGCTGATAAAGCTAGACTATATACTGGAACGGGGCAGAGGAAATTTGATTGGTTGACAGTTGGCATTCATCATTCGCCCAGGAGATCGAATTGAAAAATTCATGAGCTTCCCAAATCTTATTCCTTTTTTTATTCCCCCTTTCTCTCTGTTGCCCAACTTTCTTCTTATTCCGCTCGATTGGAGAAATCGAAGCGGGATCGAACACACAAATTTTGGCCATGCAAATCCTTTTTTCTACGCGGAGCGATGGGAAACAAAAAAACTGAATTTACAAAATGAATAAATTCCGCACAATAGAAGAGAGCGAGCAAATAGACAGCTAAAGAAAAGAAAAAAAGAAAAGAATAGCTTTTATCTCTCCATTTTCATAGAATTTCTTGGACCTGGGATCGGGGGAAACAAGGGAAACGTATCTAGGTAACAAGAAAAAAAAAATCCCGTACCATCACCCAAAAAGGATTGGGTGAGAAGAAAAAAGAGCGGTTACATCACCGTAAAAAAGTACACACACTCGCACAAGAAGAGGAATAAGAAATAGTAAAAAAAAAACTACAATAGCCAATTGCGTCGAAAGGGGTGAACAATAGCACGTACGGTCGTGTTCCAATCGCTTGTTTGCTCTGATAAGTAAAGGTCGATTGAACCAGAACGGCCTTTGAGCCATCACAAGAAAAGATTTTTTTTTTCTGTTTTGTTTTGTTCCACCCTTTTCTTATCTTAACTGCCTGTACCTTTCACAAGGTCTATCTATCTTTCTCTCGTTTTTTTTTCTTCTTCTAGCTGGAGAACAAATCCTCGATGATAGGACGAGGGTTACAAAAAAAGAAGAAGAAGAGTTATACACAGACAACAAATAAGGTAGGCCAGGACTCTCTTTTTTTCTTCTACTGGAACACAAGAAGAGGCGAAGGTTGTCTCTCTCTCACCCCTTTGGTCGATGACATGACAATAGGTGGAATAAACCTGGGCCTACTCCACCCTTAACCTATAATAGTAGGTAGGGTTGTACTACTACTAGGTAGTTCTAAGAAAAAAAGGGGGAAGAGAGAGACAAGGTTGAAAGACCCCCCCAACCCCACCATAGGTGGGCCTATGAGTTACGTCGTGTGTGACGTGTGCGGCCTCACCGGGGTCCCTCTGCGACGATGAGCGCGCCTGTCTTGTCAAACTGAAGACTCTCCCCCCTTTTTCTTATATTCTTCCCATCCATCCATCCCATTCTGCTGCTTTCCAGTGTAAGACCCGGGTCCCATTGTTCGTGAAAAATGGTCGTTTAAAAGCGGGACAATGGGACGCAGATGATGGGGGTAGATATTATAGATAGTATACGTCGAGGGGGTATATACAGAAGATATATACCTTTATAGTTCTTGCAAGCCCCATATCTCTACGCTCCGTGTGTACGTATGTTGTCTACAGGTGGGCTGGATACATGTCACCAGGGGACTGACAGTGCTCACATGTAGCCCTCCTTCTTTTCCTGACTACTACTACTCGGAGTGCAGAGAAGACATGTCAATTTTCTCTCTCGCTTGCAAACGAGTAGGGTTGAACCTCGACGCGATGCTGAAATTCTCCTATTGAACGAAACCGTCGATCTCATACGATCCCTCATGAGATCGGCCAGCGCAACTTTGGCGTGTTGGAAAGAATTTCTTTCCCATTCGGAAGGGATTAGATCAACCAACAACCAAACACACACACACACAGAGATGAAAAAAATAGTTGTGTGTGTGTGATTGGGAGGGTTGGAGAGACGACGGCGCCTACTCTATTATGCACACCTTCCGTCGACTATATTAGTCTACTCTTTTTTTCATTCTTCGTGAATGAATCGGAAAAGGAGAGAGAGAGAGAAATCTACATACAAGGAGAATGGAAGTCCCCGGCGACAAACTTAGCTAGTGGATCACACGCAACTACTTCATCAAAAAATGCCTACATTATATAATATGCAGATCAGTTTTTCCCTTGGCCCTGTGGCGAAATGCAAGAGAAAGACAGGTGTTGACCGTGCTGTCATTTCCCCCCTCCAACTGACAGTTATCATAGTATCCGGGGGAAAAATATAGATACGTATAATAATAACCACGGGAATCGAGAGTAAACACAAAGATTTTTATACATCCAGGGGAGCCTCTGAATAATAATATTTCAGAATTTACACGAAAAAGAGAAAGATCTACATGACATCTGCATATGTAGAAAGAGAGAGAGACCCCCCAACCGGGGCAGAGTTCCTTACAAAGGCAATTGTAGATCGATATTATTATGTATATATCGGAAATTTAAAAGAAAAAAAAAGAGAATAAACACCCCCAGAAAATTACAGCATATAGAATAATGCTTATTTTCTCTTGTCGAAGATCTCGTAAGTTATGCAAAAAATGTCGATCTGAAAAGTAAAGAAAAGGGGGGAAAGAAGTTAAATGTATAGAATATTTTTTACATTCTAATCAGGGCGAAACTACTAGGCTACTACGAATCGCAATCGGAGGATTATAGATCTACCAGCAGCAGCAGAGAGAAAAGAAGCTGAGCTTTAAGCCTTTGAGAAATGTTTTCTCCCTCAAAAAAGGTCGAATGGGAAAAAAGAAATCTCATCATTGTATAAGTTACAACAAACAACAACAAGCACAAAAAAAAGAGGAATAGATCCGATGGGGTAAAAAAAAAACGGATAAAGGAAGGAAGAAGAAGTAGGGTGTGAATGCGTTTATACGATACTATCGCTTTGAAAATTTGAATAATGAAAATTTTTTTTCCTCCCTTCTTTATATTCAAAACACCACCCTTATAGACTTGATTGACATATGCAAACGAAGCTAAATATCTCTCCGAGTCGATCGCCGAATGCGAACAAACACAACAAACAAACAACACAAAAAAAATGATGATGATAATACAGAGAGGGGCCGAGTCAATTGACTGGCCCAATTTCAAACTATCCATGTCAATTCTATTCATGGAAACTGGTAAAACCTACCGACTACCAGGAGGGGCTAGCGGTAGCTGGAAAACACGACTGAAAACATTTACCACCTCATTCTTCTGATTACTTCCTACTCGCTCTCTCTTTGCTGGAGAGTTTGACAAAAACGATCCTCGAGGATTAACGGTCGGAAAAGCCAGTAACTCGGCCCCGGACACGTTAGAAAGCAATTGGACAGGGCCGAGATGAACGCGCAGGAAGCCACTCCGAGTCGAGTAGCCAATCAAAATAGATCCGATGTCAATTCTTTGGGGATGGAAAAAGGAGAAGCTCACCGAAAAAGTGGCGCTCACCCGCGCACATCTGGAGGACTAGAACAAGATGTTCCGCGTCGAAGAAAGTGAATAAGGGGACGCTATGGGTAAAGTACAGTAGGAAGATCTAAGGTTTCACATTATGCAAATGTCATATCATATGCGTCTCAAATTGCTAGCGAGAACAATCAAATCAAAAGGGTAAACGATCCCTTTTTTCGTTTAGACATTTCGTAGTATACGATTGCACCGGCCATCAAACACAAAATGGTTCAAACAAAAAAGAAGTTTGAGACATTGACGAGAGTGGGTGGAGTGCACAGGGGTTTCTCTTCCATGTTGTGTATACCTTCACCATTTTTCTGATTGCATTATAACAACGGTTAGAGAGAGGTCGCCGGCTACTGTGTACACCACTCTAGAAAGGCAATTAAAAACCGTCCTCCACCGACCGACCGGCATCAGCGACATGACGGGCAGATGGTATTGTCCTAGACACGCCATGTATCAAAAGCTAGGCCACCAATAATAATAAACACAACACCGGATCTCACTCTGCGAGTTGGTATCGCCGTGCCGTCAGCCGATCCAATTAAAGTCTATTTTTCCTCTTTTTTTTTCGCCAGGTGCTGTTTGTGTCTCGGCAGTTACCATAGAATATGACTGGCCCCTCTTATCTTTCTGCTATCGTGCACGAGCTAATTTCATTATATCTGTAGGTGCTGTTGTACGTTTTTGAATGATGGCGGAGAGAGATGAAGACAAACATTTCCTATTCGTACAGGAAAGGGGTTTGCTTTTAAAAACAAAAAAAAATCCCATCGCCACTCACACGGGAAAATGCCCCCAGAGATGAAGAGGAGTGAGAGAGAGAGAGGGGGTCTTTGACCGAAAAGAGGGTCGGGATATTATTTTGAGGGGTAGATAAAAAAAGGGTGAGAGGGGGGTGATGGGGTTCAATACTCTCACCGGTAACTCAATCATTATTATTAATTGCTGGACGTCATCTAATAACAAGGTTAGGTGCATAACTAGGTTGAGGTAAAGCAATATCCCCCCCAAATAACTCCACCTCTCCATCATACGAAAGAAAAAAAGGGGTGTGTCATTTTTCTTCTTCATTTTTTAGGGAGGGGAAAATGGTCGAATTTTCTCCATAGAGATATAACAACGGCAACAAACAAAAACAAGATATTAAAAAAAGAAAAAAGGAAATATTATTAGTAATCTAATAAGTGGGGAAATGATTTTACGACTTTCCAGACCGGCGGCGTGTTCCGACAAAAGTCATAAAAATTTCTTGCCTTGTTGTTGTTCTGGCCGTTGAAAAAATTACCACATGTGAATGAGAGAGTAGTTCCACTCTAATACGGGTCCTTACGTACGTACGTATACGTGTAGGTAGTAGCACACCGTGTTACCTAACCCAAACAAGGATATAAATAGGTATGTGAGAGAGGAAGGGATAACTGGTCCCGGCTGTTGTTCTGCTGTCTGGACCCGCTCAGATTACACGGATTTACGTCCTAGCGAACCAACACAAATACAGACGAAAACAATGGCGACAAAAAGCAGAAGAAGAAGAAGAAGAAGGTTTTTCTTTCTTTCCTTCTTTTTAGCTTAGACAGTTTTATAAAGGCAGCGATAAAAATAGTTCAAACAACAACAAAAAGAAACCACCAAAAAACGTCTTTAGCAATTCCGGATTCCGCCCCGACGCCCAGTCACAATCAGATTAGCCCCCCCCCCCCCTTCTCCCAAGGTTCCGTGTCTGCGTCAAATCAGCCGTGAGTGGCAGAGTTCTCATTCTTTCTCTCTGGCTCTCGTCATCTCCTGCCGAGCTAATTTTACACACACACGGGAGGCAATGGGGCGTGTCGAAGAAAGAAATGAAGAAAGAAAGAAAAAAAAAAGGGAGAGATGGAGCGGATCTTTCAAGATTACGGAAGAGATGTTGAAAGAGAGCTGGAGAAATAGTTGGCGGCAAAATTCGATTTTGACACGCAAAAGGCGAGCCAACTAAAAAAGAAAGAAAATAGTATGGAATTATATTTTTCGTCATTTTTTTTTAAATTTTATTATTAGCGCCATGACGCGATTAGCCAGAATTTGTGAACGGTCACATGAAAAAATTTTTGGAAAGCGACGTCGTTAAAAAATGTTTGAAAGAACAAAAAAAAATCGGAATTAAAAATTACCGCTGGAAAGCGGTTCGTGAAAAAATAAAAGAATTTCTGGTTACGCTCTTTTTCGTTTCTATTAGTTTTTCTTCTTATGCGACAGATGCAGAAATACCGCACGGGAAAAATAAAAGGGGAAAGAAAAATTTCAAAAAAAAAAAAATTTAATTCTTCCAAAAAGCTGGGAAACGGTTTTCATATTTTATTTAACGACTACAACTAAAAACCTATCCCGACAGCTTTTCCTCTCTTTGTCAAAAAGTTGGAAAAAACAACAACTTGAAAACGCAGACCAAACCTGTGAAAATTTTGGTCTTTTTTTAAATGTCTGAGGAGACCAAAAAATGACAACGGAACTAGAGAGAGAAAGAGAAAAAAAAAATGTGCATAAAGCGCGTCGTGAGCGCGTGTGTTGAGGTTACCGGAATGTATTCACTCGTGCGACAAGAATCCATCATAATCATTTTTCCATCAACATCGCAGACATACACACACACACATACACACGCAGACCGAAAAACATTCCAGCCGTTCTCTCGCCGGTTATTTCGGTATTTTCATTTGACTGTGTGTAATCGTTTATTGCGCATTATTGTGGCAGCCATCTAGCGGCGAAGAAATAAATCACGTGGCGTACCCCCGCAACTTGTAAAAAAATAAAACGAAAACACTCCGCGCAAATTCGAGAGAAAAAAAAGGGAATATTTTAAAAGTAACAACTGTTTTCTTTTCTCCTTTTAAAAACAGCAGAAAATGATGTGTGTGTGTTAAATTACGAAGCCCCGCGGATAAATGATAGCGCGATAATATTACTGCACGCAAGCTAAAAAGCTGCAAAGCCTTGCAACACACTAAAACAAACACAAAATCTTGGCCCGCAGTTTTCCCGATGTGGGTAACGTCCCATCACGGGACCGATAATATATCCCTTGGAGCGTGACAAAACAAAAGAACGATCAATACGTCGTTGGGTAAGTTCGCGCACGACGGCGCAACTCTTCGTGCTCACGAACGACGATGATGAAGTATATATACAACAGGAAGAAAAACAAATTTTTTTGAGGGGGTTACAAAATAAGAAAGAAACAAAAAATATGGCATTCCACGAAGCTCATCGAGATAGGTGAAATGCTTTCAACGCCAGGATAAAACACCAAAACGGACACACAACGAAATTACCCAAAAAATGTATTCGGCAACCGGTTTTCGAACCCATATGGAAAACAAGATAGCGGGTCTTTTTCTTTTTGGGTTTCATTCAAGAGGACTGCGAAAGAAGCAGAAAAAAATATGGAAAACTCTGATTCAAGGATCCGTGAGGACCGTAACGGATCGGCACACGAAACAACGGCCAGGGTGTGTGTGTGCTGTCACGGCCAGAGCCGAGAGAGGAAGCTCGACGAAACGAAAATACGTGGTCTGTTTTTTTGTGTTTTAAGATTTCGAAAACGTCGGTTGGACTTTGGTTGCTGTTTCTGAGGGAGAACCGACTAAGGATGGAACAGCAGAGTGGATGGAAGTGAGAACGAAACCGCAGTTGAAAACCGCACGAAACGGAATGCAAGTCGCTCGCGTGGGAAGTTCAGCTCGAGCCACTGTCAATAGGATTTCCTTTTATTTCTTGCCTGCTGCTGCTGCTGCCTATCTCTCCGCTATCGTTTAGATAGCCCTGCCTAGCGTGACATTATTATGCTATGTGGGAGGATTGCATCGATTATCTCGGGAATAAAAGAAGACGAAGAAAAAATAAAGAATAATTTCGGTGAGAGAGCCAAGGGGGGAATAAAGTTTGGACGGAAAGTATGTAGTGACGCCGAGAATAAAACAGACGTGGTAATGGTTGAATGATTGGAAGAATAAAAAACCACACCGGTATACTAATAAAACACGAGTTTGCCGAGTCAATGTTCTCTCCGTCTTGAGCCCGTGCTCACCACAATGCAGCCTCTAGGCCAAAACTATAAAGCATCGGGGGCCCTTAGGCCCGGCCGTCGAGAAACGGAAAAAAAATATGGACATTAAGGACTTTCACCACAAGCCAAAGGATTCGCTTGTGGATCATCAAAAGTGTTTCTATGGTCTCAACGAAGGCCAAAGGCTGGATTCCCTGTTTCGCAGTGACAAGTTGAAAGCTCTTACCTTCGATGCAGACAACATGGTCCCTGATCTGCTGTCCCAGGACTGGATCTGGTATGGATTCGATGAGGTCGTAGATGGCATAAATGGAAGGGTGGACACTCTCAAAGCGTTGAATCTCCTGTCGTATGGCCATTGAGTTGTTCCAGTAGGGTTGGACCTGAGTGAGTGGACGATTGATGCTCATTCTCACCAAAGTGGTTTCTTCAGACGTGAAATGTTTCTAAATGTTGTCAACCAACGAGAACATGTTCTTCAAGCACGCAAACTAGTCTCTGGGGTCACCAATTGATGAGTCTGGCTATTGATGTAACAGTCTGCTAATAAAACTGCGAAACAGTCTGACGAGAAATCAATCGACACCGAGTGCGATTCTTTGAACGTGCCAGAGCACAGGCTGAAAATAAGTTGCACCAAACACAAGGAGTTTGCTGGCAGTGACCCAATTGTTACACAGTTGATGTTGCAAGATCTGGCCGAAAGTGTATAGTTTTTGTTGTGGTTCGATATGATGTGGAATTACTTCAAAACAGAGAGAAAGAAAACTTCGCACCTGTGCTTGGCTTTTTCTTTTCTGTTGACAAGACGCTTCACCATTTTTCCGCGCAATCTACAGCCAGACAGTTAGTATACAACTAGTCCGCAGTGGCGCCAAATACGAATGTGGCAGCAAAGGGGCGCGCGCACCGACGAGTGACGACAAAGGATGCAGCACAGGCCCATATATGCCCACGCAGACAAACACAAAATTCTTATTCAAGTCGAGTGATGATCTACTTTCAGAATTTATTTCTTTTTTTCAATGTTGTTATTTTGATTTGAACAGTTAATAATATTAAGTTTTAAGAAACACCGATGATCAAAACCAACTGACGACACACGATAACAAGTTTTGGTGGGGGGAGAACAAAAATGCCAAGCTACAAGTCAAGGTACATGACTTGAGAGGCGGACATGCTTCCGCAGAAACTTAGAACTGCAGCTGACACGATGACGGCGGTAGTGCTGCCTGCGGCAGAAATGATTGAACCCATTGAAGACGAGAGGATGAACTGAGCCAAGAAGACCATGGAGGACACGAGAGCGACGTCGGTACCAAGACCTCGGACGGTCGTCGAACACTGACGGGTTCCGCTGGCATCCTCGGCAAACTTTGGCGTTGGAAAATAAAACAAGATAAAGAAAGGAATGCACATATAATAAAGCCAATTAATTTTCCACAGTCGCATATTATGTGACAGTTGCTGTCTGTCCTCCCAAAAGAACAAAACAAAAGTAGGTCATTGAAAAGGTGAGAGCTTATCCGACATGTCACCTGACGTCACAGTTAATTTGGCTATCGTCACTGCATGTATAATACTATGTACGAAAAAACTTGGAAGGATTGACGGTAAAATGTCAATCCCCGGCCGGGTTTCCCGGTCTACGTGATTCGTTCCCAACATATAATGCCCGTTCGAAGCTTATCGATACGTCTGCTGGCATGTCCTGCGTGACCTTATACAGTCTCAGCTCCAAAATACTTTCAGTTATCTATATTTGACATGTCGAAAATCAAAAATGTTTCCTTTCGGGAGAGTGAAACCCGAAACGTATTACAAAGTCGTACAAATATGAAAAACTCAAAAGAGCATATATTATACGTACCACTTGAGATGCGTGGTAATGGGCCACCAGCAAGTAGGGCATGGTGAACAGAGTTGAGTACATGACGCCGGCCGTCCAGGAGAAGATGATAACGCCAGCCGGACTGCGTGTCACAGCCATTAGTATCATACCTGTTTTCGGCCAAACAGGAAATAATGTCATTCGATTATCAGTCCCGAACAACTAGAGAAAATTAAGGAAATAAATGTACCGAAAGTGTAGACTAGTTGACCGGCCATGTAAACCTGTCGCGCCCTGTTTGAAAAAGAAAATTCAACAGTTTCAAACGTTTGATGGCAAAATGATTTCTGTGTAATATTACTTGAATCGTTTGACGAGTCGCTCGATGATGAAAGAGTAGCAAGAGCAGGATAACGAGTACATGGCCATGCCCCAGCAGGCGAAACGGACGCCTTCCTCGTAAATTTCCCGTTCAACACTTCCCACTGGAGCCTGTGTGTGAATGTGTGGGAAAATTGTTTTCACAAAAAGCAATTGTTATTTCTTGTTCCTTTTTCTTTTGTCAGATTCTTTGACCGCAAAGTTACGAGAGATTAGCCAAGTGGAAATAACAACGGCCGACCTTGGGATTACCACCGAAGACGGCCTCGCCGACGAAATCGGTAAAGTAGAGCGAGTAGCAAACGAGCGACATCCAACAAAACAGGTTCGTCAAGCAGAGGATCCTCATCGATTTCGGCATGTAGATGATGGAGTGAACGTATTCGCGCAGACTGATCTCACCCACGTGCGGTATGGCTTGAATTTCCGGTTGGTCGACCTGCTGCTGCTGGCCAGGATCTTGATAAAATTCATTCTGAAATGCGCAGGAATTCAGCAAGGTTTTCATTGTAGAAAATCCATTTCTCTCCAAATGTATAATATAGAAACTTATTTATATAACCTGGTTATTGGGGTACTCGGTGAAAGTCGACTCTTGGAATCCAGGATTATCGAGACCCATGTGATTGACTTGCGTGGGATTATCGCCCATGGTTCCGTACGTCTTGGAAGCCTCGTAATCCTCGTCGAACTTGCCGTACGTCTGGCCATCCAACATCCGGCGCTCCTTAATATGTTTGATTACATCATTCAATCAGAGTGTAAATCGGGTTACGTATATTTGTCTAGACTAGAGTGTGTGTGTTTGTAAAAAAAGCTTACATACATTGACCATGTCGATATTGGAAGTGTCGGAGAGGACGTCGAGCGGGATCTCGCTGAAGCTGTACAACGTGACGATGACGCACGCGATGAATATGAATGTCACCAGTGTAAACACGGCCCTGACGTGTCCACCCAGCATGACGCCTATAGACACCGGGTGCCGAGAAATCGGAGGGGAAAAAAAGAAATCGTATACACTATAGTTTATCGGTTTGACTCTACATCGAAATATGGAAGGGTCTTCTTCCTCCTTCCACATAGCGAGAGAACATTGGGCTGGATTCATCCAATGACTTACATATACAGTCGAATAAACTACCGAATAACACGAACGCTATATATAGACCTCAAGTTACTGAAAACTTTGTCCATAAAATCTTTTTAGGGGCTTTACATATAAAATTGTCAACATATCCGTACATACATTATACGTAGAATTGCATGTGTATATACCCAATGGACGACGTGGGTTGTATAAGGAATTTCTGAACTTTGCATTGGAATCGTCAGAATTTTTCTACATGGTCACGGAGTTTTGTTTTCAAGACCATAAAATGGAGTCACGCAAGCGCTTGCCAGTTATAGAACTATTTTCCTTATTCTGTGTGTCTATTGGGTGTTATCTGATTTCATCAATCTTTGTATAACAGAACGAATTCAATTAAGAATATTTACCGATAAACGTGGCGTCCCAATTAATTCCACCCATTGCGTAGCCTAATGATCCTCCGAGTCCGGCCATAATTGTGAATGTGCTCAAACCTAATGCGTGATCCTCTACAGTCACAGGTTGAAAAAAAAATAATAATTTAGGGTAATTACATATCATCATGTATGATCTAGCGTTATCAAATCGTCTGCATCTGTGGCGGGAGGGAGAGATGAATGATGATGGCAACAACCTGGAATGCAGACGTCCAGGAGATAAGCCCGCGAAGGGCTCTGGCAAGCGTCGGCATCAAAGTCAAGGAGAACGGTGCCCAAAACGGTCAGGAAAATGCCCCACGGATGAGAAGACGTGTCCACCACTTCATTGATAACGTCCGCCTCGTCCGCCACGGCTGTCGAGTTAACCAGAAAATTACCGCCGCCGCCGCCGCCCGTTTCCATCTCCTTGGCCAAAAGTTCCTCCTCCGGGTAGACGTCGCCCATGAGCTGGCCGAAATATTTGCCGTTGGGTACCAAAAGTAAGCCTAAAAATACAAAATTTCACACACACATAAGCATATAGACATGAAAGTGTGTAGAGGCTACATCATATGCCTTTATATGTAGTGCACTATATAACTATGCGTACAGGATGTGATGGAACCCGGATGGAACCTTTTATATTATCAAACGAGGTAAAGGTCCTCCTGCCTGTGTGTATAGGTCCTCAAAGGTTGGGGCCAGTCTCTCACCAGACGTTGCGCAGCTGTGATGGAGGGTGGGGGATATCTAAGCGTTGTTGGTTCTTTTGTCAATCTCGATCCTTATATACGTCTATGGAGTTTTCTATTGTGCGTATATATAGTCCCCGTGTGGATGACTGTGACGTGAGATGCCCTTGCAGCAGAAGAGAGTTTCCTCCTCACCTTCACAGAGTCTGTCAGCTTGAATACACTTCATTCTTATCTCATAGGCTCTGTGTTTTTTTCTTTTTAGTTTAGTTTAGTTTTTTTCTTTCTTCAGGAACACGTTAAAAGGATTTCATAGAAGAAAAAAAATGACTGCCGGTGGTGCCTCCATTGTTGAATCAATTACAGCTTGAAAATTGATATTTCCATAATAATTCTACACACACACAGCCCGATCTTAACTGCTGTACAAACAACTTTTTTTTCACTTTTTATTCTCCTATGAAATCAATGACAAGAAAGAAAGAAAAAAAAAGGTTCGAACGTGGAGTCTAACAATAGTTGTACGCGGTACTTTATTGGCCCAAATTCTTATTCTATCAATTCTTTTTTTTCTCAATTTCTAAATCCGTTCTTTTATTGCCTGTTTTCTCTCAAAAGACTTTTTCTGTCACAAGCTATTAGTTTCACTATTGAAAGTTCGTCTCACGAATGATTGACACGACATTATTTGCTGTGACAAGGACTTCCACAATAATTATTATTCCTTATATACCGGTCGCAAAAGTATGAAACACGGTCGGTTTTTTCGCTATTGAAATCCGCCCCTGAGATTATGATTATTCCTCGGGGAGCCCCCAAAGTATAAATAACAAATTGTATAATAGTTTTCTAAATTTAGATCAAATCACATACTGACCTAAAATGATGCCGATGGACAAAAGGATGATGAAAGGCCGTCTGCGTCCGAGCCGTGATTTGCAGCGATCGCTGAACGAGCCGAGTAGCGGCGTGAGAAAGAAGCCGATCATTGGACTGAGGCACCAGATGAGCGTCATGTTGCGGTGCTGGATGCCGATGCCGAGAAGTGTCGGCGAGACAAAGGCCGTTTCGGCCGAGTAGGCGAATTCGATGCCCATCACGGCCGCCGAAACGCGGACCAATTCCGCTCTCGATTTCCTCCTGCAATCAAAAATTGAAATCGAGATTTTAAAAAAAATTCGAATCAAATGGCGCCATTTTTAAAATCTAATTTTTCTTTTTCTAATCGTTCAATCGACATTATTTGAGGTCATCTGAAGAATAGAACCTCCTGTTTTTTTTTAATATGGTGGGCCTATATATTTATTGTCGCCGAATAGATTAGACACGGTCGTGAAGTATAAAAGCGAGCGCGCCCTATTCAAATGGAAATCTAATACGAGGGGATAGAAGAAGGAAAAAAAAGCTATGCTATACACCGCGTGGTGTGGTTTTTGCGCGGGCGCACCAGCAGCAATTCAATTTGATCTAAAGTTCCCCCGTGTGTTTCGCACGAGAACATAAACAACCGATAGAGAGAGAGAGAGCAGCTCGCCAAGAGTGTATATTTATCGGGTCTATACCGCGCCCGATGACCTAATAGAAAATGTAGAGCCAAAAGGAATAAAAATTCAACGAGAGAAATACGAGGGAGAAAAAGTGGGTCCGGCGGCATCAGCGCAGTCTGGCGCACACACACACTCTTTCCTTCATTGATCATTTAATATCAAAAGGTTTCCATCACATGGTGTGTGCCTTATGGTCTTGGGATATTTTTTCTTTTTTTTTTTTGTTATTTTTCTTCCATCAATTCAATTCCGGGGATCTCTTTTCAGATGTTGAATTTGATTTCTTGGCCATTAAACTCCGACAACGAACTCTTTGCGGCGCTCAATAAAAATCCTTAAAGCGGATCTCTATTATAGTGGCGCTAATTACAAGCCCTGCTGTTGCTCCTGCTTTTTCTTAATGGATTTTCATTTAGTCGGGGAGAAAAGAAGACGTGCACAGTTCACTGATCTTGCATCATTAATCGTTATTCGGTTTAGATTCTAATGCAAAAATCGTCCGCGACGGATTGGAATGGGGGGGGGAATAAAACCAGTTCGTCTGATTTTCACACATTATAGCCAACAAATGAAGGGGGGATCAATTCCCCGTCTATTGGAAATTTGTGCTATTTACGTCATGTGTCGCAATGTCAATTTATTCAATTTCTGTCTTGAACCTATTTTGTATTATTATTTTTATTCCAAGACGAAAGTGAAATACCAGCTGCTGCCAGAATTACGGTCTAGCTCCTAATTGGATTATTCGGCGACTCCCCTGTTTTTCTCTATTATGTAACACCGTTCGTTGGCTTGACGCTCTCACTAGGTAAATATACACCGTGTGATGATAGAAAAAAAAAAGGCTTTAGAAAATTTCGACAGCAGTGCGGAACGCGCATCTGAGCCGCTGGAAAAAAAATACTGTATCTTACTAATTGGATTAAATAGCATCGCTTTTTTTGGCGTGTTCTTTTAAGTTGCGGCGTTAATTCAGAAAGAGAAAACATCAAATTGAATGATTTAAAAACGAAATCTGTTTGATACGTTATTACCTGTAAACGTGGGAATAGTCGCCATCGTTGCCTTTATTCAAACTGTCGATGGCTTTCTCTTTCAAACCGGAGATTTTCTCCGACGTCTTCGCTTTGATCCCGTGCAGTCCACCTCCTTGGGCGGAAACGTTCTCCTGGAATGCGTGCCAGACATCCAGAGCCCTACCTTTGAGCAGGTGGAGATTGCCCGTGTAGCCGGCCAAACGCTCAGCCATTGTTTATTATCAATTGATGGGAGCCAACAATAGCACAACTTTGGGGTTCAAAATATTTACAACAGGTCTCTTCGGGTCTCTTTCTATTTGTGTAAACCAGGAACGCAGGTCCCACGTATAAACAACACAACAACCACCCAAATCACTGTTTGCTATGCCCGGTTAAAAAAATCCGCGGTTGTTGCACGCGCGTTTCTACCCCCTTGTGCGTCAAGGAGAAGGAAAAAAAGGACTCTTTCGGCCAAGACCAAAAGTAGTTGTGTTCAACAGACATACTGACGTACTACACACCCCCCAAAAGTGTGAGAGTCCCGAAAAGATCCCGGTGCAAGTCAAACATTGGAAGGGAACAATTCCTGGGCGCAAGCGTCGCGGGCGTGCATATATGTACAGAGAGAAGCCCAACCGAAGGCATTGTGTAGTTTCACAGAACCAAATAAGGCAAATGTATTTAAGATAAAAAGCCCCGAAAAACAAAAAGACAGAGGAACCCCCACCAGCATATAGTATAGAAATCCTTGTCGATGAGAGGGATGACCCTATGCACACAGTTTGCATTTCGGTTGGGGGGAAGAAAATAAGCTCCCGCGTGTATATATTTTGTAGCCAATGTGTGGAATAAAGCTTTTCTTATAAGTTGTCAGCTCCTCTAATGAGCCCCTATAGGGGGGTTGGGAGGGTTGGGCTATGAGGTTTCTGTCAAAAGCAAACGTCATCAATCCCAAGTCTCCAATACAACTCAGCGGCATTAATGACAGCGATATCTAACCGGCCCACACATGTCGAATAGAAAACCGTAATGATCCTTTATATTACTAATGAGACTGACAGACATGCAAATAAAACCAACACAGAGAATTAAGTGTAGACGTGTTTCACTATTTTTCTGTCTGTTACTTGTTTAGAAAAATCCGGAGCATCAAAGATCTGTTGTATGAAAAAAACAGAATGTCAAAAAAGTTTAAACAACGACAACGACAATAAAGGTCCGGGCGCTCAAGAGCGGAGAGCACCGAAGCGGAATAGATCATTTGTAATAAAGAGGAGGGAAAATGGCGACGAGGGGACACACACAGATATTTATAGTGTACCAGAGGAAAAGAGCAGGCTTTTTTTCTTTATATATCGTCGAAACGGGTGTAAGTAACGTCTGGTACCGGACTGATAAACTGCTGTTATATACGCGCAAACTATTGAAAGAAAAAAGGAAAAAAAGAGACAGACAGACACGATGGCCTGTGCTGTATGTGTGTGTGCCGACCGACTGTTAGCTACAAGATAAAACGCCCCTTCCGACATGTATAAAGAACTGGCGACGACAATTTTCGATCAATTCTTCTCTTCTTTTTCTTCTTTTGCCTTTGGCTCTGGTATATATTACAAGTGATATTAAATATAGGAGAGAGTGCGCGCTCCGACTGAGGGATGGTGTCAAATTGGATACATTTCCGTCGATTGGCGACAGCAGCGGTTGGTCGCCGCTGGGCGCTGTATATATTTCTATGGCTGCTGTGACGGAGTGTCGCTCCTGTGGGAGTCGATAGGAGCCGGTCCGACGACACAAGGAATAAGAAGATGATGATCGTCGAATCGCCTTCCGGCTGCCGCTGGCTGTTGTTGGGACTGGATCGTCTTATTCCAAGGCGACAGATTGCTGTTGTACACGACGTTGTTATTAGCCACTGGATGCTGCTGCTGGGATGTTTGGTGTTGTTGGGCTGACGACGTCCAATCAACCATCCACAACGATGGCACCGTCGAGCTGATGAATGGCCTACCGCTGGCCGAGTCGATAGGCGAAGGAGCCGCGCTTAGTTTAAATCGAGCCGTCATTTGTTTCTTCCACTTGGTGCGCCGATTCTGGAACCAAGTTTTGATCTGCACTTCTGTCAGCGACAAGCTTTTCGATAATTCCATCCGCTTATTCACGCTCAAGTATTTGTCCACCTGATGGTTGTCCAATAATTCCAACAAATCAGATTATAGACCGTTATACTGGATATGTGTTTCCAGCGGGAAACTCACTGCCATCTAGGGTGTTTCCTAGTCGTTACGTTCCGTAAACACATTTTATTTTGAAAAATCTATACCTTAAATTCGGATTCGAGCTGCTCCAGTTGTTTGACACTATAAGCCTGTCTCGGTTTTCGATCGGCTCCTGGTCGGCGATGTCTCCGACCGACAGGTTTCGGTGCTAAAAAAATTAATTACGTCAACATAATTCATCCAAACAAACACAACATTTAAAAAACTCTTCACCTTGAAGAGTGAAGAAAGGCGGTCGGATGGTCTGACTGAACCATCCTCGGTTAAAGAATGGCGGGCAACCGTAACTGTTTTGCAACCAGGAAGAAGCGTCCGGAAAATGAGCGGACGATGAATTTCCCGTCACCGTCCCTTCAATGTTGCGGCGGAATAAATCTTCTTCATCGCAACTGCTACTGCTGCTGGAACTGCTGGCGGCTGATAATTCAACGTCTTTAATAACCGCCGCTATCTCTTGCCGATCGTCCGAGCGCTCAACACCGAGGATGCGCTCGATGGAAAAATCCTTGCGATTGTTTGGCTTCCGCTCCGTCATCACGCGTTCAGTTCAGCGGAGCGTCTTGCGACAAACTGGCAGTAGCCGAGCGGATGTTTCCGACCAAAATTGTAAAATCACCTGTGCAACTGCTGTGCTGGTCTTCCTCTTCAATGCCATCGAATGAAAACGAGAGAGAGAGAAAAATACATAAGAAAATAACAAGTCGTAAATAATCTTCTTTTCTCTCTTCAGGAGCGTGAGGAAGGTGCATAGTGCGCCGAGGGACAGGCGCAGAGTGATCACGCCAGCATAGGGCTGGGGGGATGGTCATATCGTATTCGGCATATACATCAACTGTGCGTTTATTTGATCACGTTGTTCGCACCTTGATATGGCCGAGAGAGAGGGCGGGTTTTCTGATATGACAAACGGGTGTTTACCCAGAACAGAATCTCGTACGACATCGCTAAGTGGTGGTTATACTTCTCCGGTGCTAGGTCTCCCGATGGGAGCATTTGATTCACGCGCAAACATTAGTTGCAGGGAGAGATGCGGGAGAAAAAGAGATTCATGTTACTTTGAAACGGTGAGACTGGACGACAACAGGGCGCTATATCTTATGGTGCTGTAATCACTTTTGCTGTGGCCATGACGAACGTTTATGGGCTACTCCTGTGGGAAGAAGCAGTTTAGATCATCTCGGACAAGGCAGCAGATTTACGATGGCCAATTAGCGCTGGGAACTTTCCATCACACGCTTGTCATGCATATATCTATCCCGCTGTGTGTGTGTGTGTGTATATATCTAAACACTTAAACAGTCTCGACGATATGGCGTTAATTATCGAGTCCCACCCCCAAAAGAAAAAAAAGGCGATGCGAAAATGTCATCGATGAACATTTGTTTGTTCCACCAATTATATTGGAAAACGTTTCAACTTTTTCCAGCACACACCTTTCTTTCCTTTTCCCGTGGCAGCTGGACACATCTCGCCAATGGTGTATACAGATGACCGTAAATGGTTATTATCGGTCAGTAGAGGCACTTGAAAATATTCTTTCCCATTCGGAGCAAAAGGGCCTAGTACCTACAACACTTGAGGGCCTAATCTATTATTAGTGTTCACGCTTCTGATTTCAACGTCGTTGAGAACACGGCTAGAAAGAATGGGATAAATGTATACTACACCGCAGACTGGTGGTGGTGTAGTAGCTGCATAGATACATGCGCATTCATGAATTCTCGGTAGGGGGTAAGAGGGTTTGTGGGGGGGATATTTATACACCGCTCCTTTTGATATTGTGTATAGATGCAAAATGGAGCGGCAATAAACTACTGATCGCACTATAGGCCTATATGCACGGAGCTTCATAAATGATGATGCTCATCCATCTCTTTCTCTCTCGTTTGCTGCTGTACGCCGCTTTATATACCATCGCCGCTAGAGACTGTATTAGAGACTATAACAGGGTTATACATTTATATGTGAATGAGCCGGCGGCACAGCACATATCTTTTGGACGTCCCTGAATCAGCCACTTGAGAGTTCCATCAGCCGTTTCATTGATTCGATTCCCTTCACTGGAAGATCAACAGGGTCGTTTACCGACAACTGCTGCCGTGTACCGATGATGAGAACAGCTCTGAAAACTGGACGATGGACTCTCTTTTTCTTCCCTCATCCACTTTGAGGTGAATATGTTTGTCCGTGAAACGGTCCTCTGCTGCTGCTGTCATATACAGGGCGCAGCTGAGGAGGGCCAGAGTTCTTCCCACGACTGTGAGGGCCGCCACAGTGGTCGAAAAACACATCATCGAACATTATAGCCGTTCCCTCTTCCTATTCCTCAATGGGTATAGGTGAATATCTTAGGCGATGTTGTGTGCTGTAGGCGCCCAAATAGCGTCAATCTCTCTCTCTATAGGCAATATGTGTGCACGGTATTTTCATAAACGGGCGAGAGTTTCGGAAAAACAGATTGAATGAGGCAATAATATCACGGGAAAACTGACCGAAAAACATGTTTTCGTTATGTTTCTTCGCTTGTGTATGTAAACACATATCTTTCACGTCAGTATTATAAACTGTAAATGTAGAGGGGCTTGTTGTGTTGTCGAAAGTGCATTTTCAAAAGATAGGGTTTGCTGGGGTTTGCTGTTGAGTGCTGATGGAATTGAGCGTTGCCACATCCTATAACCGCACTCTACTGAAGTGCTGGTGTGGCGGCAAGACCCTCCAAAAAAATTTTTCAAGTTGTAGCCTACTTTGATTCAAGTGTTTCAAGTTCAAATATTTCTGAATTTGATTGTTTAAGACAAAGTTGCGAGGTACAAAAACAGGCCTGATCTGAGGTGGTTCTACGCGTGAACTATTTAATGAAACCTGACTGAGAAAAAACAAAAAGAGCAAGGGATAACAGTTTCAGCCAACTGTATGGGCAGGAGTAATCGTACTCCGTACTACATAACGATTTAAAATCAACGCACCCAAATAGTCAAAAAGGAAGAATAGAGATGAATTTGTCCTACCTTTGTGCCTAGGAAATCCACAGCCAGGCATCCCCAAGTGCTTCATCCACAGGAAAGTTGAATCCACCAGGAGGGATAGGTAAAAGTGAGTCATCGTGCTGAATACACCCACACTCGCATACACATTTTAGAGAAAGGGGAAGCGACGAGATCCTTAACTCGGCCGACACTGGAAGTTTCTCCAATTAAACGGGATGCTGTTTATCTAAATAAAAAAAGTCAACAATGAGTTACGAAATAATATTTAAAGGAACAATAACATGCAGGGAAAAGTTGAAAATAAGATAGTTGTAATTTGTAAACCAGGGGTGTACCTTACTTGTCAATAAACAGGAGAATTGAATAAAAGGTTTTCATGTAATACACTGCATTTATGCAAGTCATGCATCATTACAAAATCTTAATAAAAGCAATGAAAATTATTACCTAGGCGATGATGCCCGGATTGTTGCTGAAGATAGGAGGTCATCAGTCTTAAAAAAAAGTCACATGACTGGAGGTCCAGCACAAGCAAAACTTTGCTGTTACGATGGCTGGCTCAGGCCTCAAATCTGCACAGAGGAAAAGATTACATATAGTGTAAACAACCTGCCATGCATTGACAAGGGGATAAATAATGCTAGCACAAATTAAGTAACGATTTCCAAATTTGGAACAAGTTTAACTCTTCCATTTAAGCTCCCACTGTCATCCCATTTTTATTTTGAGTATTTAACTATTTACCTGCCAAACAGCATGGAGTGGAGAGCACATAGCTGCGACATCAAAGTTGATATGACTACATTTTTATAATTTTATTTTCGTGCATCTATCCACGTCCATTAAAAAGTGATCGTTTCTTTTCGATTTTCGAAACTTGTAAACAAAACCATAGCAGACGACATTAATCTTCTAATTAATTAGCAATACTTAAGATATCGATTAGAATTTATAAAAATCGACCCTCCAACTCCCCCCGAAATCCAAACCGCCAAAAACGATAAAAGCGGTTGATGCTTGATGGACTAAAATACTCTTTTTGATTAAAAAGCCCTATATAGATAATTTCCAATTTACTTTCAATGTGTGATAATCACATATAGAAAAAGCAAATAACTGTGATAAGAAGAGCAAGTGTCAACAAAAAAACCAAAAACAACCGTGACGCAATGGCTTGCATTTACCGTATCACTCATATAAATTAAGATTCGTCGTACATATAAAATTCAGTACGGCTATTAGCCAATTTTGATGAAAATGGCTAGCTTCTTATTTATTACAGGGATTTTGGTGATCGCTTGGTCGGATTTTTCAACCAGTTCAGCCATAGCAGTGGAGGAACAAGTGCGTCAGCTGAGAGAAAACTATGTAAGAACTAAGGACACGTATATTTGCCGTGTCATCTCTTTTCGCATATAATTCTCATTTACATTTTCTTGTTTCGACAGATTCAATTCAAGGAGACCATGGAAGCAAAAGACCAACAGAATGTAAGTTATTTGCCCAAATAGTCTATAATCTTGTTCCATAAAACATTGGTGGTACAAGATAGCTTTTTTATTCAGGATTTATTATTTTTATTTCAGACTGAAATCAGGGAAATGTTAATAACAAAAGTGGATGCACTCGAAACAAAAGTGACGCGTCTCGAGGATCAATTAGAGCAACAAAATTCACTTCTTACATCCCTACAATCTAACGGTCAAACCCATTACAATTTGGCTTCAAACAAATTTCCCAGTCAGTCTCCTTCAAAAAGTGCCATCGGAAGAACCTGCCGGGAAGTTCGTGCGGCAGATCCAGCGCTGGCTTCCGGCTTGTACTGGATCGATCCTGACGGACAGGGCGTTGGAGATGATCCCATCAACGTTTACTGTGACATGACATTAGGTAAGCCGTTTCCAAACCGAGCCTGTTATAAGCTCATGGCTAATAATTTATGATTGAACGGCGCAGGTTCGACATCCGTTTTACACGACAGTGAAATGGAGATGGACGTTGGGCACTGCGCTGATCCCGGATGCTACTCGAGAGCAATCAATTATCAAGCTACCACAAGGCAAATGGTAGCCTTGTCTGAGCTGTCTAATGAATGCCACCAGTCTATCAAAGTATAGATATCATCACTCTGACATTTTTAAACTGAATAATTTGACTAACACATTTATCTTAATTTAATTAAATCCAGTACGATTGCACTGCTGCTCCATTTGAGATCAACAACGTAGCCTATGCATGGTGGAATGACAGAATCGGAAATCCGAAATATTTTTGGTCGGGCAGCAACAGCAGCATCCACATCTGTCAGTGCGGAATCGATCAAAATTGTGTTGAAAGTTTTATGCCGTGCAACTGCGATTCCAGTCTGCCAGCACCATTTGTCGACAGCGGTATGGTATTTGAATTAGGCTACGGTCTTAACACATAGAAATAATAATAAAAATAATGATTCTGCAGGGATAATAACCGACAAGAGTGTTTTGCCAATAACCCGTCTAAACTTTGGTAGAACGATTTTGGAATATTCTTCCGGAGTACACACGCTCGGCAGATTCGAATGTTCGGGACAGAAGGCCGTCGAAGGAATGGCTTCTTCTTGCGAAGATTTATGGCGTATAGGACATACGTTGAGTGGCTTGTACTCCGTCATGGGAGTTACAAAAGTCGAAAATATTTACTGTGATTTTACAAAACTTCCTGACGACGCAGGTATATACAATTACTTTAAAAAATCACGGTGAATTTTCTGAAATTCAATATTCACTTTGATCGACTATAGGTTTCCAGAAATGGATTGGATACAATGACGTCAAATCTATGCCCGTTTATTTTTATGTCCAGAGAAACAGTCAAGTTTTCAACGCAACAAAAACTCCGATTCCCTTTGAAACAGCAAAACTCAACCTTGGAGGCGCAATGAATTTATCAACAGGAATTTTTACTGCACCTCGAACAGGAACTTATTTTTTCTCCTTTACCGGGATGACGGTGTTTTCTGCAACGTCAAATGCAGTACAAGGTCTTAGCATAGGTTTGTATCTGAATGATGTACTGGTTGGAGCGAGTGAAGCTGAAGATTCAAACACTATAAAGGGTCAAAATGATCAGTTGTCTCTTCAATCCACACTTCATTTGCAAGCAGGAGATCAAATCTGGGTACAGATTGACTATACGCAAGGAACACTGCCGTATCTTTTTGACAACCCTTATCACTTTACTCATTTTAATGGTTGGCTTTTAGAGGAAGATCTAAGTGCATTACTATTACAGTAATATTTATCGAATAACAGAAACAATGCAGCTAGTATCACGTCACCTTCACGCTGCAAACGTTTCCCTTTCTCCTATCAGTCAATAAAGAATGTTATGATTTGTTGTAATGGTACGCAACGAATAAAAGGAATAAAATTGGTTATTAGTTGTAAATTGTATTCATATTCGAAGTTTCGAACTGATACAATCATACGTTGTAAAACATTATACGCCCGTGGTGCCCGTATAGAATATTCATCCGGACACACACTCGGTAGATTCGAATGTTCGAGACAAGTGGTAGTCGAAGGAAAGCCTTCTTCTTGTGAAGAACTATGGCGCATAGGACATTCCTTGAGTGGCTTGTACTCCGTCATGGGAGTTTCGAAAGTTGAAAATATTAACTGTGATTTTACTAATTTCTCTAATGATGCAGGTATACAGTTATTTTCAAATATTGCGGTGAATTAGTGAAAATTTAATTTGATTTTTTTTTTTAAATCTAACTACATAACGAATAAAAGGAATAAAATTGGTAAGTTTCGATTCACTTCCGAACTTGTATGTTTTAAAACCTTTTACTGATGCCCGAGGGAATTTGTTTATGTTTTGATGTTGTTCATCTAACCGCACTAAATCAGTTAGTCACAATTCTATCAAATAAAACATCGTGAAATGCAGAAATTTGCATTTTTATTAAAGGAGATTGGGAAAATTAATTGTTTAGTGGAGCCAGAAAACCAAGCCAAAAAGATAATGTGCGAAACTGGGATGGAGAAGATTGACTTTAAGAAGACGGAGAACTAAAAATTGACATCCTTGTCCAGCATCCAGCGTGAGATGTTTCGCCGTGCTGATCTAAGAACGCTAAATAGCTGGACGAATCGATTTTGAAAGGAATTTCCATCTCTTAGACTTCTGTGAATCTACAAATAAGTTCTAACTTCTAACATAGATAAAAAAATTTAAACGCATTTCTAAACAAAATTCTTGCACTTATTTTAAAAATTATAGCTTCAAATTGTTCATGATATAAATATGTATAACTAAACTTTTTTTGTTTTAGGGTACTCTCGACCTGGAGATTTCTTTAAAATGTGCTAATTCCTATTTTATTGAAAAGGTTCACAACCTATTACAAGGATACAAGGAATAAATACTGTGAAATTTGTATTCATGTTCGAACTGAAACAATGATTTTTTGTAAAACCTTTTTAAAACTGATGCCCGTGATGCCCGCCCTGAAATAAACAAGTCATATAAGAAATCAATAAATCCGAGAAAACTTAGTTGAAGTGTGCAATGTAACAGAATTTAATTGGCTTCGTTACTCCTCGGCCATCGTATTAAGATGTTCCATTGCAATGAACTTGGCGCTGTTGAGGAGGCTCATCAATCGCGAATATTTGTGCTGCGATCTTCTGCCCATATTCTTGAAACCGCTAACGTCGTCCGAAGAACGCTTGTTGATATTGTCGACGAATGAGCAGAGTTGACCGAAATTCGTCCTGAAGGGCCCATTGGTGCAGAGACTTCGAATGACGAGAACGGTGAAAACGGCGCGGAAATTCAAAAGCGCCAAAATGCCAATCACGACCAGCGGACCAAGAATCAGAGGGAGAGAGATACCTAGAGCCAGGTGTTTCTTCGCAAACTTGTTCTTCTCTTGGTGGTGCTCTTCGTAATCATGCGGCGCCAAATCCTCAGGTCCGTAATTGGGCACGGGATAGGACGAGGGATAGGAGGAAATCGGTGCAGAAGGGTAAGAATGAGCAGAGTAAGCGGGTGAGGGGTAACCTTGTGAATAAGACGCGTATCCAGGACCAGATAGACTCGATCCTGATAATGAAGAGTAGCTGTTTATGCCGGCGCTGGTGCTGTGGATTGGATTGCCGCTGCTGTGGGACGCCGAGTCCCGAGAGCTAATTTTGCTGTAACCGCTGTAACCGCGATGGGATGACGGCAGATGCTGAGAATACCCAAGTTGATTACCATAATAACCTGTGCTCCGGCCACTGATTCCTTGCTTCCAATTGACATTGGTATCGTCCGTCAGTTCGCTATTCATTTATAATTATTCAATAAGTCTTTGACCACATATTTTGAATAGAAGAATAATTTACCTGGATTCAGTTAAACTATTTGACAAAAGTTCATCGGCTGCAGCCCAATAACTGACTAAAATAAAAACAAAGACTGGGAAGATTTGTTTGATGAGATTCATCTTTGGACCTGAAATGGATCAAGAAAATTCTCAAATTTAGTTTGTGTTCTTATTTTTTACAGGAAATCAAGTGATGTACTGTATTATACAAGAACAAAAAGAGGAATAACTGCCTTGATTAAAAGTGGGAGAAGGTTTGAAACAATAAATTCGGATCGACGTGCTTTTGTACTCTGTCGATGGCGTCACGGAATTAGCGATTTAATCCAAACAGTTATGGGTGGTCTAGCGATATACGAGGGTGGCAGGAAGATTGAACAATAGTTTAGATAGACTAGTGTAAGATGCATGAATCGGTCATCAGGAACTAGGCTAACAATTCGGTAACAGCTGTATAGAGTCAAGTTAGGTTTACCTTTCGGTACATGTACAACTATCGACAGAATCTCTTTTCGTGAATCGCGATGCCTATCTACTTTCGAACGCTTTCGAACGAAAAATTACCGCTAGCTCTTATGTTTTGACAATTTCAGTACGCAAAGTTTCAGTGTACTGTACGTACATAATAATCGATTTATTTCCTCTATTAAATAAAATGTTACCTCCATCTCAAACAGTGATTGCGGAGAAATCTTATCTAACAAATAAATGAAAAACTGACTGGAAAGAAAAACAAAATTGAGTTGCGTTAACATCTGGACGACTATGGTACCGTATTTTTCGACTGGCGACGCATAGAGTATGAAGGGTCGCACGTTGAACGATCCGGACGAGTTCATATCGTGACTATAACGACCTTTTGTTGGTTACGGCCAATAGAACCGCTATGCGACTATCTACAGCAATTCCGTACTTACTACTTGATCTTTCCTTCCTTGATGTTATCTGATGGTCATATTTGCCTACATAGAAATTCGCAGCTCAATGACGTTCTTATATGACGGATGGATTTAATATTTTCTTTTTGAAGGGTGGAGTATTTAAGCTAAGAATCTTATGGATTTACAGAATAGCACGTAGCGATCTTAATGTTTGTTTTTTATCAGCGTGATAATCTATATTGTCGTTGTCATCTTGTGAAATGTTTTTGACAGTTGTACTGCGCAGCCATTCTCTCGATGTGTAGCCTATGCTATCACTTATTCGTCTGTTTACACCTCGGAGCCACAGCGGTTAAGACGCAATAAAGTATGATAACCAAACATTTGAAGGTGAAATTTAATAGAGCAACAAGTAAACCTTGATTTTATTGATAGAGATATAAATTAATCACATAGAATCCGAAAACACTGATTTTTGTATTAGATGAAAACTGTACACGCAGTAATAGAAATGCTTCTTTTTTAAAAATTAATAAAACACAGCAGATAAATTATTGGGTACATACAAGATTGCATACAGTGACATGATACATGCATACAAGTACGTGCATTGAAAGTGCATTTTAGCAGTAGAAAACAATTTTCTCTGCCAGTGCAGTATAAATATAGCTATTTCTTCGATTAACATAAATGTTAACTTATTTTATAATGGTGGGATATAGTGATACTAAGGAGCTATCCTATTAGTTGAGGAACTCATCATGACATTTTGGGTTGCTCAAAAGGAAATTAATTTGCGCTTCGAGGAAAGTATAAAAAGACAGCGCAATTACGCTATTAGTACAGTAATAACAACAGCAAATTCAATTAAGACAACAAGATTCAGACACTTGCTATGTTGAACGCACTAGGTAATTGTGGTCGGGTAGGGTATGTCGGGGTAATAGGGATTGATTGGAGCAACCATATCTAAATGATGATAAATGTGATAGTCGGCACCGCCGTGGGGTCATTTATACAAAAATATAGGCTACGTTGCATCTGTACAATAAACACTTACGTCACTTTAACTCCAGCTACCCGACAGAGGTAGTATATTTCGCAGTTTTTCAGACATCTGTAAAACACCCAGCTTTATCAGTGCAGCGCAGTGCAGTCGGAAAAAAATATTGCAATAATATGACTAACCAACTAGAAGGGAAACAGACGAGCTTAGCTTCTTCTTCATAATTGGACTCGACCGAAATTTTCTCTAGTGTGTTTCGCAATTACTAAGACGCCCACTTATTTAAGAGTGGTCTCGACAAATCTTAAAGTAACGAAAGTTCTGGACGATAACAGTTTAAAGTGCTGATAAGTGATCTTAAACTTCATTTATCGCAAGTGAAGCTGTCAAAAAAGGTGTATAAGACTTTGATATCCATTGCCCAAATTTGAAATAAAATACACGATAATTTGGAAATATGTTTCAATATTCGGACAATCAAATCAAATTCATAACATTGCTAAACTGGCTGGGGTTCCGGACAAGTGTAAGTATGAACGCACTCGGTTATTGCTTCGTTAAAGTATGTTTGAGGCTGACTGGGACAACCGAATCTGAATAAATAAATAGGTACAAATTAAATTTGTGAAAAAATTAGTTAATTACATCAAGCAAAGTCGGAATCGCTTACGTCAGTTTAGTTCCATCCTCGAGGCACTGATAGTATACTTCGCAATTTTTCCAGAGGTCGGCAAAATACCCAATTTTACCTGTGCAGTCAAACACTGGAGGCTCGCCACCTGGGCCTCCGGGACCCCTACCACTCACGGCAGCAAGGCAAACATTTGTGACAGCTATTATAAAAATTAAACTTTTATTTTAAAGGCATAAAGTATTCGACAGAAAAAAAATTTAAATATTAACTAACCGATTAGAAGGAAAACGGACAGCAAGGCAAGGACCCTCATGACGAACGAGCTCAATCTAAATGTTCTCGACTTTGTTTCAAGATCACCTACGCTTACTTACTTATATTGAGAGTCCTGATATTGCGTAAGAAACATAGATAAATCTATGGTCGATACCAAAGCCTCAAAGTTTCTATGACGTCACATTATTTTTAATTTATGCGGGCCCGCGCGCATATGATCCCTGCGTGAGTGATAACATTTGTAGCATGGATTCAATATTAAACGTCGTCTTATTTAATTAGCCAATACATATACTTTCTCTTAATCTGGAAATATATTTTCAAAATCGACAAAAAGTAGCTTACAAGTTTTAATAGCATTTTACCGCTTTTAACTGGCAATAATTTGTTAACCGCCTTTTAATGTGTGCAGTATATAAGGTATACAGAATGTATGATCAATTGGAATAAGACACACGTCGTCATACCACTTTGTTGAATGATTACATTTTCCGTTTTATCAATCCTTAATTCTCTACTGGGTTAATAGGTTCCGGGTCCGGGCACTGGTAATCTTTTACGCATTCAACAACCGCTTCATTGAAGTACGTTTGATGAGGATTGCCATTATTTTCACGTGGGCAACCATACCTGAATTATTTGCAACATCAGCATGTCAAATTTTTTTCAAAACAAATTGCGTCATCATAAGAGCCATAGACTACAAAGTAACTACTTACATCACTTTAGTTCCATCTTCCAAGCAGTTGTAATATACCTCGCAATTTTTCCACAGGTCGGCAAAGAACCCAACTTTACCGGTACAGTCAAATACAGGAGGCTCACCTGCATGACCTCTAGGATCGGCAACAGCGGCGAGGCAGTTTTGCGCAACAGCTAATGTAATTACAATTTGTGTAAGCGGTCTATAACAAATTATTTCAAGGTAATTTAAACTAACCTACTAGAAGAACAACGGACAAGGCTAGAGCTCTCATGATGACGGTTGAAAATGATTGCACCTACTTCGCTTGAGGGTTATTACGTTTGCATCCTTATATTGGAGAGTCCTCTATTGTGTAATCAAGTCGGTGGCTTAATCTCTGAAACTTTGATAACTTAAGAAAAAAAAGTTCGGAGGTGTTTTAAAAAGAGGAAATACCGCCGTGATGTAAGATTTCATGAGGATGGTGTTGAAATCTCGGAGCATGGTTTCTGAGCTTAACCTTATCACATTTATGCTACAAAGTTATTTTATTTTTTTACAGATTTATTAACTCAACCACACGTATGTTACAAGGATTATCTTATATTTGCGGTTGGTTCACTTGCATTCGTGAAGAACTCGATTTCCTTGAAGAATTTCAAGCGTTTTAGTTTACCGTAAAACAAACAGTCTGCTGGTCTCGATGAAGCTCTGACATAGTAATCAAGCGATGGAATCATGTTGCGGTTTCATTTTCTGTTGAATGCTACCGTTTGTGACCAACGGTTCATATTGCAACACACAAATCTGTAGTCAATAGAAGACTGTAGAATTCTACGAGAAAACCATTTAAACTAGTCTTGCATTGCATAAAACGATTTGCAAATGGTTTTGACTCAATTAATTATTTATCCCGTAATTAAGGTTGTTTGCGGGGGAAGAAATAATAAACAACTCGCCTTTTCGCTCTGAAAAAGTACAAATTTTGTACATCTGGCAACACCCAAAACAATATTTCAAAATGCTTATGCTTGAAAGTCTGCTGGTTTTTTCGTGCTTAAATCGATTGTGTTATCAATTTATGTTCCCTTTGCTTTGTTTTATATTAATTGTTAAAATCTCTCTTTAACTGAAAATGAGGCAGAAACAACAAACTGCAAAAGTCAAAGGAACAAAGGCGAGTTCTGGAGTCGTAAGGTAAAAGTTCAATGTTATTCTGCATCAAGATTGTTAAGTTAACGTAACTAAACGAGTAAAAAGATTAGGAACGAAGGACCATTCAGCACAATTCACTGGATCGCCTAACCTTAAGACCCCAAAGAAAATATTGGGAGGCAAAAGAATTTTGGAACATTCTGGAAAAATCAACAAGTCTAACCATCCTGCGCTTGGATCACCCAAAAAGAGTAAAGGAAATAAAACACAAACATCAGTTTCCCTCAAAGCAAGTACTGAAAAAGCTGTAGATTCAGCAGTCAAAACAGTAAGAAATAGTGTTAGAACTTATTAATACAACATTGAAATAAAAATAAAGCATTGCAGCCTAGGAAGTATCGGCCAGGAACAAAAGCGCTGAATGAAATAAGGAAATATCAAAAAGGAACCGATTTCCTGGTGCAAGTATGTATTTTTAAATGCTTTGATCAAATCAAATGAATTTATACCTATTTCTGTTACCATTTCAGAAAGCCCCATTCCAACGCTTAGTTCGTGAAGTCACCGATTCTCTTACAGATTCAACTTCAAGGTTTTTGCTCTTTCCAAAACCAATGTATTCTGTTTGTTTTTTTAAAGTTTATTTGTAAGTAGGTTTACTGCTGATGCACTTGAATGCCTACAGACTGCTTCTGAAGCTTTTATAATCCAAGTGTTTGAGGACTCGGTATTAGCCATGATTCACGCCAAGAGAGTTACGCTTATGGTTCGGGATATCCAATTCATTAGACGATTACGAGGCATATAATGAGATTTCTCATTGCCATCATCGAGCATTCGTTTATCGCCAGTTTGCTAAATTCAACCAAGCCATTGTATAATCACGTTTCAATCATCATCGTATGTATTTGAACTTACTTGCTCTTTTTCTCGAAATAACCAATATACAAAATCGTCAAATTTAATCATTCAAATGTTTACAGTTTTCATTTTACATCTCGCTTTTTCATCCTCAGTCATTTTAGAAATTTAAAAAGCAAAAAAATAAAAATAAATACAGTGTCTTTTTTATAGACTGTATTACTACTACATTAATAATAAGTTTTAAAAAAGATCTTTTGAGTCATGTAGAAAAGTCGAGAAAGAATTTTATAGCAGCGAATATGCAACCGATTTAGTCCTTGAATTCCACCAATACATATAAACCTTCGAGTTAGAGAACACTTTGGTAGATAACGCTACAGAAATCCAGTTTTTTTTGGTTGTTGTATCCGAACAGAGCATTAATTTCTCCCTATTCGATACAGAGATACATAATAGTACAGCAACTTTTTTTTAAACGTCGTGGTTAGGGAGAGAAGATAGGTTGTCGAAAGCACAGATGATGATTCTTGTATAAATGAAATTGGAGCGAAATCCCACTGCACCACGATGGGCATAGCGAAACATATTTTAACAAACATATCGATGTCAAATTGTACATATTTTTTGAGTGGTTAGCAAAAAAAAAATTGCAAACATATGAAGTATACATAACAAGTTCTGTAATCGATGGGATGAACAACGCTAGAAGAGGAAACCTTGGGGGAATCGAAGGGTTTACACGTTTACACTTCGTACGAAATGTTTTAGTTAAATGGACGAAGCAGAAAGTACGACTCAAATTATCTAAGTTATAAAATAGTTGGATTTACGTTGAAGAAAAAGAAACAAAAAATCAAACAAACAAACAATTCGTACGTAGATACGTACGACTGGCAGGTGGGAAGGAGGACAAATGGCTAGCAGGGAAATGATTTGATGGACTATTGCACGTTTACTAGGAGTATGAGCTGAATGCTCTGAAAAATGTATGCTTATTCAAATCGGATCGGAGCAACAGTGGAGCACATGCTGTTGATTGTTCAAGAAAACTCTTAAAAAGAGCCACGGTATTATTCTAATAGTCTTTGTATATTGCAGGGAGTGGAGGAATTCGAGTGTTGAGTACTGAAGGGGTGGAATGGGGCTGCCTGACGGTTGATCCCTGAGTATTTCACACTTTTTTTTTTAATCATTTCGTTACCAATTTCTTGTTGGTTACATTGCCGACGTTTAGGTTTCAATCGTTGGAAAGGGATTTGAAGGGAACGGGGGTTATCCAGTTATATCGGAGCAGAAAATTTGTTCTTCCTTTCACCTGTCAGACGAGGGATCTCGTAGAAGGAAGTATAAGTGTTGGTTACAGTTATGGCCGATGAACGAGCCTCAAAGTGAACGAAACAATAGTGAAGAAAAATAATACACGAGAAGGAAAAAAAGGAAATTTAGAAAAGGAAAAAAAGTCGAGGCTAGAAAGGCAGAGAAGAGAAACAAATGTCACAAAGCCTGACACAAAACTCACAAGACACTTGATGCACTTCTATATACTTCGCGGCAGGTACGTTGGCGTTACAAGTAGTCGTCATTCACTCCTAACCAGGGAGGGGATGCTACATGTTCGACTCTGTGTGGGGGATAGGCCCCACGCTGCCGGTACTCATGGTTGTGTAGTTGTTGTGGTTAGGTGCCAAATTCAAATTGGGCGGAGGAGGTGGAAGGAAAGCAGGGATTCTTACTGGCTGACCGCTGTTAAACGTAGTCGTAGGGTAGAGTCGTGTCAGAGCTGTAACACGCTCCAGCACACAAGACGCTGACAACCGGGCTTCGGCATCCTGATCCCAACACTCTTCGATGGTATGGCACAAAATGTCCATACCACGGCGCTGCCTCCACATTTCCTTCAGCACGGGGCGACGCTTGAGGTGGACCACGCACTCTTGCATGTCCTCCAGCGTCGGATGTTGCCCCACCTAATTTGAATATTGAGGTTTAAAAAGGATGACGATAAAAATTGATGGGGACATTATTATTTACCTCCTCTTCGAATGGAAGGAGGTATTCTGGCACGGGTGCGTCCTGTCCTCGGCAACGGGAAAGAAGTTCCCATAGTACAAGAGCACATGCGTACATGTCGATTCGCAAAAATGCATCTCTATTGAAGTTGATGGCACCTTCCAATACTTCAGGTGCCATGTATCGACGAGTGCCCACCTGAAAAGAACAATGTTTTCCATTAAACATCTTTGAATTTTGTATGAATTTGTTTGACGAGTAAATTACTTGTCCGTGAGTATCTCCGACGGGTCTTCCAGGGTAGAAAATGAGAGCCAATCCGAAATCGGCAATACAAGCGGTTAGATCTGATTTGAGCAGTACGTTCTTTGATTTGAAGTCTCTGTGAGCCACGGCAGGTTTGCAAGCATCGGCTTTAGTAGCAGGGACCTCTTCGTGAAGGTGAGTCAGTCCTCTGGCCATCCCTTCGGCAATCCGACACAGTTCCGTCCATGATAATGAGTTGCACTGCACAGCAGAGAATCGAATAAAATAAAGCCTTGAAACATAAGAATAGTGTAGCTAAAACATACTTTAAGATAGTCGCAGAGTGAGCCTTTTTCATGGAAAGCAGTAATCAACCAAAATTCTGTCTGGAGACTATCCCCTCTCTTTTCAGCGCTCATGAATTGAAGAATGTTGTCATGATCAAGCTGGGGTAGTTTGAAAACCTCTTGCTCGGCGAGCCAAGATTGTTTGTCCTAAAAGATGGAGAAGAAAATAAACGCGAACGATGTGAAAAAGTCTGAATAAATCCCGTTCAAATGTGGAGTCAAAGTGGTTAACAGTAAATACCTGCAATGGGAAAATTTTGACGGCCACAGTTTCGGTTTTCAGCTGGCCTTTCCAAACAGCGCCGAATCTGCCTCGTGCTTTGATTTCTAATAACTGCACAGGGCTTACGGTCAGTGTTGGCGATGGAGGGTGGATGGCTTGAGGCTCAGTGGTCGGTAACTAGTTGCAAAATTCCACGATTAGAAACAGTAAACATTAGTATGTAAAAAATGGTGATTACTTCATTGAAGTACGCCATTCGCTGACGACGGTACATCCAATACCCAATTACAATCATGAAGGTTATGGCCACAATAGGAACCAGTGTGTACATGAGTGTGTTCAAAATTGGTTTTTGAGAACTTCTCAAAGGGGGAGCACCTTCTGAAAAATAATTGGCTAATGGTTAATTGTCAATCTTGAGAAATGTGTCAAGTTACATACCAATAGTGGGTGGTGTCTCTGTTGCTAGGGGCTCCCAAGAAAATTCTCTGTTGCAATAATCACCTTCACAACAGCAGAAAAGTAGGTTTTTTCTTGGTTCTTCTTTCTGACCCACACATTTGGACTGATTGTAACAGCCAAAATTGTTCAAAAAGCAGCCCTAATAAAAATCACACAGAACAAATAAACATTAAAATTTCGCTTTCATTGTTTGACCTCAATTAAGACACAACATACCTTGAATTTGATTTGAAGCTCTCCATTGCTTGAATTTTGCCACAGAACATAGCAATGATTCCTTTTGTTGGGTTCGGCAACTTCACAATACTCTGTTTCATTGCAGCCCTTTCCAGTGTCTTGGCAAATGGTATGATTATAATATTCACATTTTGTGGTTATGAGTGAACTCTCAGCTGGAGAGACTGCAATGGAAAAAAATTGTTAGATTTCCAAACTGAAGTTGTACAAATTACAATGAAATAATGTGGAACAGTTGTTTACCTCTTGACAAAAGTAGCACAGCTGATGCGAGGAGAAATACGGAAAAAATTTGTCTAGTGCAGCCCATTTTCCCAAAAAGATTCAAACAACTCCAACTCTTACAAGAAATTCTCAAAAAAGCTGTCTACTTTTGCTGTTTCTGGTGTCTTCAGCGTGGGCAAGCCCCAAATACATAAATCAGTTATGGGCCCATTCAGCAGCGGAACTCTTCAACAACACCAACAGTCAAGAAACCTATTGAATCCTGATCATTTATAGCAATACTTAAAACTGCTAACATACACACTAATATACGTCAGGAATTGTGTAATTTGCTCTACGGAGATTCGCCCTTCACACTGGGCTCTCCTACTTTCGTCAATGTAGATCGGTCAACACGAGCAACGACAACAGCTAGACTATGTTCTCTGCAGAAATTCGATACACATTCAATCAAACTGGCGAACGAGAAATGGGAATTTCGTGATCTCTTTCAGATCTTCAACAAACGAAATAACAACTCAATAAAAACAAACGCGACAAAATGGCGGACCCTCTAACTGGTTTTACAGAGAAAAACAACTGAAAGACTGGCCGAAAGATACGTCATTTAGTTTTATCTGCTGCCATCTGGTGGTCGGTACTGTTTGAATAAACCAAGGCGCACACGCGTTTCAATCTTTTCGATGTCTATCGTCCGTCAGATGGATCGAAAAACATGCCTCGCTACTTTCTCATCTCTTTTTATCTGTTTAAGTGAGCCACGTCAAGCGGAATACGAATGGCTATTGCCTATTGGTTTTCTGCTCTTCATACTTTACAAATCCAATCATAAACAAAAAAATTTAAATAAACCCATAATAAAATCAATATGCTTTTCGCAAAAACTATTGACAACGTCCAAACCTTGATGTACAATCAGAAGATCAAACGTTTACCTCAACGGAGCGATAGAGTTATGATTTTTAAAAAGATTTCGAATCTCGTAGAGAAAACTCGCGACTCTCACGTACAGCCGCACCTCAGGCTCTTGCACGTGAGGTACGAAAAAGAGCTAATGCAAGACTATTGCGTCATCGCGAGACGGGCAGATAGGAGCCTAGCAACGCGTTCTTATCTTCACTCCTATTTGTGTCTACAAATATATCAAATCGGGACTCTGATCAATGATCCAAGGAACTCGTAAATGGACCTAATATTGTCGCGTTCGTCATGATACTTTTTTTGCAGACAGCACTCTGTGTTTCTAATAACGATAGTACAACAGTTATTACGTATACATTGCACTTTATTTTCGTAATATATATATCATCATTTCCTCCGGCTGGCAATCGCCGTCTAGCCAGGTTGTGTCTGGGTTTTCTATATCTTTTTTACCTTGAGACACGAGAAAGGAATCGATATTTTATTTTCATTCATTTAAATTTTTTTGTTGTTAATTCTTAATTGATTGTTAAGAATTTCTTGCGAACTGTCGCTTTTGTTTCAACCACACCTGCCAAATTAAAATTCTGGGACAAAAAAATATCATGAGGCCATGTAATAGACACACGCAAACCTCGTCTGTCGATCATACAACATGTTTTTTTGCTGTTGCAGTTAATACCAGTAGGACTTTTAAAAAAGGAATCGCCAGGTACTATTGAAACTTTCCTTTTGTGAACAGAGTTGAATCAACGGTCTCTAGATGACGGCACAGTTCCCAGCAGTTGTTTTTCCTCTACTGTCGTCTAGCGATGAAAGAACTTTTGGAATGTAATAACGATACATTCCCCGAACACTGCGCATTATGCGCCAAACAAAATGGCATGAAATACTTGTCCATCTCTCCGTGTAGATCTACTATCTACTATACTGTATATAGGAAGAAAAAGTTTAAAATCCCAAACTTTATAGATTTATTATTTATTCCATGACTGTGCTATCCCCGACATTTTCCAACAAAAGTTGATGGGAGGACACCCAAGTTTTATACTTTCTCTCTCTACCCTCCCCAGCTCAGCGCACATTCCGCGTATAATATATTTTATTTTATATATTTCTTTTTTTCCTCTTTCATCATATCTCGTGGAGATGTTGCATCGCCGTGAAAGGAAGCGGGCAACAAAAGTGCGCGCCGCAATCATATTGATTGATAGCGCAGCTCACGACTCCCGAATAAGTTAGACGGTCCTTTCGTCGCCCATTGTATGATACGTATAGACGAGTGGGGAGGACGACGACGTCTGTTTGTGTGTATATATACTGTGTGCAGATCTTAATCTGGTGGAGAGCTATATAGCTGCGTATATATATATTATGCGCTCGAGCAGCATTTGATCAGCAAAAAGTCATCGCAATCTCCGTTTGGGCGCTTTTGTTAGACCCTCGTCCAATGTGTGCATGTAAATGCACGGCAATGCTGCCGGGGAAGAGCTGGAATGGAGATTTCCTTGGAAAATTCTCCGACTATAGATGACGATGAATGACTTGATGTCCATACATAAATAAAATTAGAAACGAATCATTTCTCTACGGTGTACTGTGTGCACTTTTACCAGCATTCATCATCCGGCCTACCTGCTGACATTTGACAAATAATCCCGCACGCTGGTATATATCAAATTTTCGCTTATTCAAACTGTTTGAAGAAGTGCTGTTTGATTTTCTAAACTTTCATCACTTCGTTTCTATGCATAATTTATCACCTTTTATATTTTGTTGTAAACGCCGCGCAGCATTGACTCATAGTACTGCGGGGTCTGAATAAATTAAACAAATGAAATCATTTCGAAATTCACGAATGTGACGAAACCTTCCGATTTTAACACGACTGCGCGGAATAAATTCAACAGAATATTTCCGTACATGATGTCGTCCACATCCAAGGCGATCAGCCCAAATGATTGATGCCAATATACACGCACAGATTTGTCGAACAAAAGGATTCAAGGGTATATGTATAACGTCAAAGAATTTGAGGGTAAACAGGTACCGGCAGTTGTATAGCCAGTCAATTTCAAGGATAGAATAAAGACCAAAAATCCAAAAAAGCTTGGCCAGCCGTGATCATTGCTCAAAGACTCGTGACAGTTTGGCATTTCCTGTCTCTTACTTTTACCTCCTCCTCCTCCGCTAAACGTGCATGGCTCTACTATTGTTTATATGCATCACGTATAGAATGTCATTTGTTATATAGTTCCCTATTTGTCTTGCTCTTGACATTCTTTAGTGAGAACTGCTCAAATGGAATAGGTGCGCTGGGGGGATAGCGCAGATTTGTGGCCTTGCCCAGCAATCGCAGCATGACGCTGGCCGCTGATTTGATGAGATACATACTACACACATAAATATAAGCTAACAGATCAAAAAGGGGTTCTCTTCTTCTTATGGTGTAAGGCCATTGCTGCTGCTGGGGGACTACGAAGAAAAGAAAAAAAAAGGAATAGCAGCAGCAGCAGCTCAGCCGTTATATAGACGAAGGTCGTGCCACAATAAAACAAAGTGAACACGTAGAGCAGCAGACACTGGCTAAGAGAGAGAATCTAAAAATCTCCAAGGCCAGCAGCAGCAGTTCTCTCTGCTGCAAAAGAAAAAGGCACACGCCCTCACCTTGCCACCGGTGACTTTCATGAGTCCCGTATAACTTTTTGGAAATCATCTGGGTGTAACATTTTCGGTGGATTTGGTCTAGATTATTTAGAACGCGACATACATTACATGCTAGCTAGATCTTTCGCTGGTGTGTTGGACTTGTTCAACTCGCACAGCACAACCGGTCCTTCCTTTTTTGTGGTGTATAACTAACGTTCTGGCTAAATTCTGAAATGAAACTTGGACTTTTGGATGAGAACTAGGACTTGTCAAAGCCAAAACAGTCGATAAGGCCACACATTTTTTCTTGTAATCAACATTATTTTTGTGTGTGTGTTTATTTTTTCAGTTTTGGGAGAGTAGATTGAAAAGAATTTCGGAGAATTTATATATTGTCACATGTAGCACTACTGTGACGTAATTTGTTCCACTAACTTTTATACCAGAGTCATTTATGGCTGCTCGAATGGCCGTTTGGCTAGCCCAAATTGGTTTGGGGGGAGATGGTCGTTTTTTTTACGATCCGCATTTTTGTGTTTTAGACTTTCGTCAAATGTCCTTCCTCTGATGCTGATGAGCCATTGACGATGTCCTGCGCATAGGTATACGCGATAATAATTGTGCGCTGCATAGCCCAGGTGAATTATCTCTCTCTCTCTCGGAGGAGAACAACAACATCCATTTGTGAATGCTTATACAGCAGTATATGTACCTCCGTTAGAGCCCTAATTTACGGTTCTTGTAGTCTTTGGAAAATAAATAACAACCGTGTACAAAGAGCAGTCTAAACAGGGTTTTTTGAGACTCTTGTCGAACATGCGAGGCGCCAGATTCAAAAAAGAGATTGAGCTCAGAGTTTAACCTCAATTCCCTGGGCAGCAGCACCTGCACTCTGTCCTTCAAGGGCGAGTTGTATCCGGTCGGATAGCGGATCCTGTAGCTACTACACACATTGTTGACTCATTCATCTGGAATCTCATCTCAACAATATTGCGTCGTCAGCAGAATTTTGACGCAATCGAATATATAAATTGTGTAAAACAGTTGAACGCGCGCGCGTGTGCCTTACTGACAACGTGTGTCGCCAGCCGCAATTTAACGGGCGAAAGTTTGGAGGGGGGCCGCCGCCATTGTTAACCAACACTCTCAAAGTGTAACAAGGTCGTCGGCAATCAGCAACTGCCTAGCACCCCCCTTCCACCGTTAGATATATTCTTTCACGAAATACATCGTTGCTACACACACACTTCTTCTTCTTCTTCTTCTCCGCCTACATGTCCTTTTAACGACCGGAAGACGAAGCGAAAGTCTAAAGGGATGAAGCGAAAGTGAAGATGCAAAACAGGTGCGCCGCCAGCCAAATTGCCGTGATAGTTTAGTTGTAATTTAATATTCAGCCAACCCACACGTGCAGTGGGTATATTTTGGGGTATTTGAACTTTTCTTCGTCACCTTTTTTAAATATAATATGTACGCCAAGTCATTCAGAAATAAGCGAAAGAGAGAAAGAAATGTCGCGTCGTAAATCACCTGTTTTTATACACACAGACGAAAAAAAGAGAGATGTATAAACTTTCATGTATTGTTATATTTCACGCTGGGGTGAAAGGGGAAAATCTTGTTTGGGGTTTATTTTATTCAACGCGCGCGGATATACCCGGATATAGCAGACGAAGAAAAAAGGATATAAAACAAGTTTTTCTTTTTTTAAAATTACACCTTTTACCTGTGTGTATAAGGGAGAAAAAAGGATTTTTTTACTTTTTTTCTTCAAGGGGTTGCTGGACAGATTCGTCGCGGGAGATAAGAGAATCAACGGTATATATAATAACAATGGATCGTAAACACAGTTTGAAGTGAGCGGGGTGGTTGTTGACTTGTTGGTTTCCCTTTTTATTTCCTCGGGTTATGTGCCTAGATAGTATGTGCCACCCAAAGGGGTTCAAATATGACACATCCCTCATACATATTTTTCCTATGGACCTCTGAGAAACTTGGCGGAACGTGTAGGACACCAACTCAAACAATTTCGTGACTCCCGAACGAATTTATTTTATTTGAACGAAATAACAAAATGGCTTCCTACTGTCGCTATCCCCCCCAAAAAAAAGTTAGCGTGAGTTACCGCATGTCTAATAATATCCGGTGTAGATTTGTTTGGCAAACAAAAAATTCCAACAAAACATCCGCGGAGCAGACCATTTATTCAAGTTGACAAGAAATTGCGTGACAGGTGAAGGCAGAAAAACGTCGCCATATTTTGAACACAATTGAAAAAATCTTCGTGATTCTACAGTCAACCAGGAGATTTGTTTGCATTAAAAAAAAAAAAAAACCCGGCAGGGTCGATCGTGACACGACAGGTAAAAACTGAACGAAACAAAAATTACCTATTCAAAAAGAGAGAGAAAGGAAAATGAATTGAAAAAGGAGGTTTTAATATTTTTTCGTCTGTTTGCTGTTGATTAGCCATAACACGCCTTATTCTTTATATATATACAACTCAAAAGGTCTTTTGAGTCAACCGAGACTCTCGATTGTTGTTTGTACATTTTTCCCCCCTCCCTCCCTCCTTCTCTTGGTAACAGGAAAGTCGTGAACCGGAGGAGGGGGGAGGAGGAATCTGAATTGATTCCCAGCAGAAGAAAAAGAAGAAAGGAGGTGGGGTAATAGACGCTGATGCAAAGAAGAAAACAAAATTATTTTGTGTGTTCATGGTCGGTCATGGAACTCGGATGCAAATGATTGTCATATCCCAATGCAACTGGACCCACATGTTTTTTCTTCGACATCAATTATTATTTATTATTATAACCAAAAGGTTATTTAGCAATCCGTATAGGTGCATCCATTTGACCTGAGAGAACTGGTACCTTACCCTTAAGGGATGAATATTTTGCTGCCCCTTCCTCCATTATTATTATTATTTTAGCATAAAAATCTCAAACAAAAACATCCCATTTTATTAAGCGAAAGTCTCAATAGTCTTATACTTATATATGTTTCTTATTCACCTGGCACATCAGCATATTTAGCGTCTGGGGGCTTTACCAATGACCCTGAAGACACGCACACACACAGCTCAAAAAATCCGAGAGCTAAGCGTCCCCTCTCTCTCTCTCTCTCTTTTTACCTTCTAAAAAGACGTCACCTGGTAAATAAAAAGATATCTACAAGCCCAGAGGGGAGAGGAGATGGTGAAGGTGGGAGTAAAGAACCCCCCTTCTTCTTCTTCTTCAGGTATGGAAGGGAGGAGGGAGGTGGAATAAATATACTGAAGGGGAAATTCAACAACTTTCCTTTCTGTTAAAAAGAGACTGGTGGAGGTAAGAGAAGGTTCTCTCCTGGAAAAATGTTTTGGGGCCAGTTTCGCCAAGGCGTTCGCGGCAGCAGCTAGTCACTGGACGTCGCTCCTGCTCAATAACTTTTTTGTTTCAACTGTGCTGTTGTTGTAACAACAATTGTTTGACACGTGGAATAATTGGGTGAATTACTTCGTTCTGATTTGAAAGCTATTCCAATCGGAATTACGAGGAGATATGCCGGCCGCCATCATTCACCAGCGGGAAATTTGAAAAAATTTACAAGTGTGTGTTGTTCATCGAAAAAGTGTCGATTCAAATTTTGAATTGAAAAATTGAATCGAGAGATTATTGTCTTGGAGGTTGTTGTGGTGTCGGATGACCCGAGTCATCACGTCCGTTGGCCGTCGTAATCCGACCGGCCGGATGACCATCTTATCCAGCAAAATGAAACGGTTGACGTTGTTGTTTCTCGTGGGCTGCTGCTGTTGCATCGGCGGAGCAATGTCGCAACGGACGGGTAAGAGATTTCGACCACTTTTGTTTTCTTGTTGGCTCGTTTCGTGACGACGTGTTTTGACCTTTAAACGGATGCAAGGCACGGCGCACCCTTAATCCGGCGGGCGCCATGTTTCGTCCTCGAACCGCCCACGCTTAAAATGTTTTCTGTCGAAATCGTTCATTTTCTTCTTTTTCACGATTACTACTCACGGGCGATATTATAATGTAGACCACACACCAAATATGGCGATGGATTAACTAGACCTTGTCAATATGATGCGGTTTTCGGCGGAATTGTCATTATATTAGAGAAAGAGAGAGAAAGTTAAAACCGTACAATGGCCAACTTAACGAGTCTAATCAATTAATCACACACCTTTTTTTTATTTTTCTTTAATTAATTTCAAATTAATTTCTAAAAAGTTGTTGCCAGCCAAAAAGAAAACATTTTTTTTTTTTTTTAATTTTGGCCAAAACTTTTTTTCTCTTATTGTTGTCGATTGAATTCGCGATCGTCCGTCACGCAGTCGCCGGCTTTTTTTAAATGTAAAGGTAAAAAGCGTGAGCATCAACGGGAAAGCCACTTTGAAAGGTATTATATTATACAACACAGAGCAGACTCGACCGAGAAAGTTCTTCTCTAGTCATAAAATATCATCAAACTCTCGAGCTGTATATTATTGGCAGCCTCTTCTTATTTCTTCTTCCAAGGAGAAATTATTTTGATTGTTTGATTCATAAAGAGGCCTGGGTTTCTTCTCTCTGGTGCCCAGCTGGCCGTCACTATTGGGAGGCTGGCCGAGGCTGACTCTCCTCTATTAGAGTCACGGTCACAGTCGGGGGGGTTTTCAATTCAAATGCCACAAAAGAATCTTCTTCTTCTTTGAAGCTTTTTTGTGTAACATTTGCGCGTCTGAGATATATTTTTGTAGGTCACAACGTCTCAGCAATTCGGGCGAATTTGTTGTTGGCATCTCACCGATTCAATCGGAATAAAATGTAGTTATACTCAAAAGAAAGAGAGAGAGACTCGGCTTTTATGAAAGAGAAGAAAAAGGTGATGGGCTCTACGGAATGTTCCAGCACAGCGCTGGAAAAAAAAAGAGAGAAGAAGAAGAAGGCGGAAGTAGGTCACGTGAGCTCTCGCCCCGCAGCGCAAAAGCAAAAGGGGTCATGTATGAGGTCGGATACAGCATGCACCGGGGCTCTCTAACATCCATCAAAGCGAAAAAATTATTTAAAAAAAAAAGAAAAAAAATTTTATTTCCGGAAGTGAAAATTCTTCAAGTGTCGTGATCCGCACTGATGAATCGGAGCGAATAACAACGGGTTGTGCTTTCTCTATCTCTTACGTGATGTTATCCGCATTTTTTGAACCATTTAACTAGGCCGGGAAATATATATGTATACTAGTAGGAAATGTTTTGTACACGTTCACCCTACATGGATGATGATCCAGTTATATTGTTGTTATCCAAGAAATGGAGACTGGAACGTTATTTCTTTTAAAATAGAAAACCGTCCCGCGTGAAAAAAGAGAAATGTTGTTGTTTACATGTGTGCGCTCGTACACCTTTTTTGGCTATTTTAAAAAGTCTAACCTCTTTATGTCATTGTTGTGGAGAGTTAGCTCCCCCCCTTCAAACAGCTAAACTGGCTTTCGATTGAGGTTAATTGAACTTTCAGATGGGTATGACCAACTGTCTATAATAGAGCCTTCGGGTGGCCATTTCTAAGGAAAAACGATTTTACTTCCATTTTATTGGCTCATCTCTGAATTAAATTCCATTTTTTTTCTTCTTTTTTTTTATTGGTTGATCAAAGAATATAAAAATCAGCCAGTCAATCGTTGCGCAATTTCTACGCGGTTTATATCACTCTCAAAAATTTTTAACAAGGATGTCTTTCCCAGGTTGTGTGTGCCTTACAAGGGATGAGATAGACTCTCTCTCTCCTTCCTTTCATATAGTCCCGTCCCATTTGAGTGCTGTGTTCGTGATAGTTTAGACATAACTCATCACCGGAAAACTTTTTTTTGGCTCTGGAATCGTCTCTCTAGTAATACGATACAGTGATTAGAAAGCCACTGGCAAAACCGCCGCCGAACAATTTCAATCTTCTTCTTCCTTTTTGCACGCGTTCAAAACACCTCTATATATAGTTTGCGCCTATATGATATACAACAAGAAAAAAAGTTCACCTGCCATGGCAATTACCCTCGTTTTTTTCCCTTCTTCTCTGCGTGTCCGCCGTTAGCGCAAGCCGCTCTCTCTCCCGTTTATACACGTGTGTATAGACGAGCTAGGCATTATATATGTGTCTATACATCTTCACCACCGCAAAGGAGAGAGCCGCTCACGGAGATTTTTATTTATTTTTTGGGCATTGCGCCAATCACTGGCCAAAAAATCGAGAGAGTTTGAGAAATCCGATATCGATCCCCTCTAGGAGACGACATAATTTCGGTCACAATAACTCGGAACAGAACTGGAAAATTATAGAGTCATGCGAGAACAATTCAAATGGCTGGAAAAAAATGCGGAATGTCTCTCTTTTATTCAGATTTTTATTTGGGAGGGTTGTTGTTGTTGTTGTTGTTACGGTTGATGGCGTGGTGCGTCTCTGGAAGGATGTCACGCTAGCTTCTTATTTAGGTTGAAATTGTTACAGTTCTCATCACGCTCCCGACCTACATCTCTCCGGCAATCACCCCGGCAGCTTCCTGTTTGGTGTAGATGAGTTGAGCTGGGGCTCTTTGAACTCGGTCACGAACAGCGGGAAAGAATCATAACCGGTATACTACACACACACAACATGCATTAGATGTTTTCAGTCTGGTGGGAGGTAAATGTTATAATCAACGTCTTCCTCTCTCTCTCTCTCCGTGTGTCTAAAGTCGTTAGGGCTCGTAAATTTCCGATTGAAAAAAAAAAGAAAGAAAATGAGGTCGGTACTACTCCATTTCAAATTTCCCGCCCATTTTCTTCTTCTTTGATTTTTTCTTGAACAATTAAAGTTAAAAACCGTTTTTGTTTTTTTCGGTGGAGTGCGGAGATATATATATAATGAACGTTTGTGTAGTTGATTGGGAAAATCACCACTTACGGCCATTGTTTAAATCTCTCCATTGGCTTAGAAAGAAAAATGTTTCTATTATTCACATGGTATTATATGTGGGCGTCGTCGTCATCTCCCGGTCTGATTTTCTATTCCTTCCGAGCGTGAATCAAAAGAAAGGGAAACGCGAAAAAGTAGATAGACCAAGAGAGAGAGACTATGTAATCAAGTAGTATAATAATATCCACTTGGCTAACTGGTTGATGGTCTGTAACCGAGAAAATATATCCAGTACACGCACTTGACAAATCCTCCCTTTTTTTTATTTGAAGGAAAAACAAAAACTTTCACGATGTGCATTTTTGCCTAACGGGAATCTCTATCGCCACCACACAACAACAAGTGAGTGAGAGAAAGGGAAAATTATTCGGCTGGACGGCCGACATTCGGGACTGAAGAATGCACAACTTTATTTCTATACTTTGATACCTTCTCTCTTTCTTCCTGACTGCTTTTTAAAAAACTCTTGGCCATCCATTTAAAAAACAAAAAGGTGACGTCTACAACAACAACAAGAGAAAATCCATCAAAATAGATCGCTCTTCATTTTGCATACGTCCTCCTTCTTCTTCTTCTTGCCAGGTGAATATCAAAAACGCCCGTCGGATGGAAGAGCCGAATGGAAGGCGAGTCGTTGGAATCACGCAGATTCCCGGTCGAGGCTATACATACGTATATTATTCGCCAGCGAAAGAGAGAGAGAAAACGGCTGGGTTTGTTCCACTCTCTAACGTGAGTTTTTTGGGGGGAATGAGAGAAAGGGGAAAAGTATCGAGACCTGCCCTTTTGCGTCGCAAGTAGGGCAAACGCCAGTGAGCGGGAGTCGCGCTTGTTATTTTGCTTTCGTGAGTCTCGGCAGACCAATTTAACTCTGCGCTGCTCCTGCTGACCTATACCGATTCTCTTTTTATATTTTTTTCCTTAAAGAATTAAAATCTCTGGCGCAGAGAAGAGAATGAGCAACTCTAATGAGCAGAGAGGAGAAAATGACTCGTCCACAATCTATCTCACGTTTCAAACGAAACAATGAGTCGCCATTGTGAATGGGTTCCTTTTTTTATTTTGACTTGATACTTAATCGTCTGAAAAAGATTTGTGTCGAGCCACGGCAACAATCGTCCGCCATCGATTATTTATATATTTCCCAAAAAATCCTCTTATTGAAAAATAAAAAGTCTAATTTGGAGATTTCCTCGCGCGTCTTTTTCAATATTCAAAAGGACTAGAATTTCCCACTCCACCCCAGCCACCCCCATGCTGCATGAATAGGCAATTTAAAGCGCACATGTATTATATAATGCTAGAAAAGATCTCGGAAAAGATCTATAAGGAAAAAAAGAAAGAAAAGGGGGGTTGGCCCTTGTGCCGAGAACCATTACCATACATCTTTTATTTGATTTTGAAAATGGCGCGCAGACTAGAAAGCCTTATAGACTTGGGTGGATATGTAAAAAGAAAAAAATATATATCGGTTATGGTAATCTTGTTGTATTCTTTTTATCTTTTGACAGTTGGCGATGATCGACCATTACGTTTCCAGTCGTTCCCGTCCAATCCTCCGCAATCGTTCCAGCAAATCAACTTTTTCGGGCCGTCGCTTTCACCTCAGCAATCTGCCAACGCTGATGCCGGGTCGACGCCCAGTCGTCAAGCTCTGTTCTTTTCATCGCAGCAGAATTCCGGCGGCCAACCAACGTTGGATTCGCGGAATCCGATTTTCGAGTCGCGGGCCGTCAGTCCGTTGTCGACGCTGGCGTCATCGTCGATCGGATCCATTCAAAGAGGCCAGCCGATTCGCAATCCGACGTTAGAAAGTGGATTCAATCCTCAGCGCCAATTGCCCACAGAAGTGGCGGCCAACGCTTTCCCCATCGGCGCCGCCCGGTTAACTCCGGCTTCCACCTCGATCCAGCAGCCGGGCCAGCAACAACGACAAAAGCCCATCGTTCAATTCCAGTTTAACAGAGACCAGGTTCAACCTATGAACCCGGCGGGCAATTTCAATCGACTCCAACAACCGGAATTGAAATTGGAAATGCTTCCGGAAATACACGATTTCCCTCTTCCGGTTCCCCTTGGATTCCGGACACCGTTTTTCCATCAACAGACTCCACCGACGGAGGTCAAACCCCAAACGGAAGAGCCTAGACTTTCACCTCCGGAGCCCATCCAGGAGTCAGCTCCGCCCCCGGAACCTTTAGAAGAATCTCTTCCATTTCCTGTCCAGGAGATTCCGGATGTTCAACCTCCAGCTCAGATTGAAACCAACGAATTCCAGCGTGTCCGACCTACGATCCAGCAAGAGTCGCCGTTGAACTTTGAACCTCCGGCCACCCCGCGTCCGTCCCAACTTCAAGTGTTGAGCGATCAGCCGGAAGAAGCGGGTCGCGACAGCCAAAACAACCGGAGAAATCGATTGAGACGGCCATTGTCAAATGGCGATACGCCGGCGACGGAATTGCCCAACAGTCCGCGACGTGTGCCTCCGGTCCGTGAGAGCAATCCTAATCTGAGACCGGTCCTCCTGGTCGATGACACACCTGCTCTGACGACCGGAAGCTTCCGACAAAGATTCCGTTCGACTACCATCGCCGCTCCATTGACCACCACCGAAGCCGAGGAACAACAACAACCGGTCACGATTCGCACGAGGACGCCGTTCCTGCGCCCAATACGGCCCAGCACCACCACCAGCCGAACTCGTCCGGGCGTCCGGTTATTCACGACGACTACGCAAACGATTGAAGAAGAAATCACGACACGCGCTCCGGCGACTACCAACCGATTTTTTGGTGGACGGCGGCCAATCAGACCTCTTCCAGTCGAGGAGGAGCCAGAAATCCTGATGACAACCACCACTCAAAGAGCAACTCCGACGACCGGAAGGGTGCGGAGTAATTTCCGGTTCAATTCACCCGAGCAAACCGTAACGACGACCGTCAAATCCGTCCGGTTTAACACGCCGGAGCAGAGTCGACCTCAAGTTGAGACAGTCCAATCTCCGGTTGTTCCAGTTCCAGTGGACGTTGATGCTCTTGCGGCCAACAGTGTCACCGACAATCAAGGATCTGTTGACCAGCAGCCGGAGTTGATTTCAAAACCGGAAGAGGAACCAGTTGTTGAAGTCACGACCGAACCAGACGTGGAATATTATTACGACGATGTTGTCGATGAAGGTGAATCGACCCAGTCGACCAACGAGACTACTCTGTCGACGACGACGGTGGAAAATATTCCGGAACCATCGACTTCTACGGCTCCGCCGCCAGAGCTTCCAGCGGAAGCCGAATTATTACCACCACCATCGACGGAAGCCATTGCTACGGCTGTTGAGCAGCCAGTGGTGGAGAACGACCACAAACCCATCATTGATGAACCAATCATCCACGAACCGGTTACCGAACAAGTCGTCATCCAACCGCCAACAGATGCCGCCGTTGCTGCGGAAGAAGCCGATGGACCTACCACCGTCGATGCCGAACAGGTTGAAGAGGCTCCGGCCAACAAGACTCTGCCGACTGCCAACAACAACAACAACAACAACAACGGTGCTGGGCCTTCCAAATTGAAGATTTTCAATCTGGGTCGTAGGAATACGTCGTCTGTCAATCTGGATAATATCGTCTTTGTTCCCAATTTGGACGGGTTCGTCCTGCCGGCCAGCAGCAACAACCCAGTGACGCCCAACACGGTATCAGTGGAAACCAGTCGAAGTGTGACAGTCGTAAAGATGTCAGTCGACCCATTACCGACAACGACGGAGAGTCCAGGAGGGTCTTTGTCGCCGGGTGACAGACAGAGTAAAGCTATCGCTTCATCCAAGACGGACAATCTGGCCAGCAGTCAAACAACTGCTGCTGATGGGAAACAACCGCCGGTCAAAGAAGAGCAGGCCGGTGACAGTTTATTGCCTGAGCCGACCAAAGCCCCAGAAAACCGTAACGACGAATTGGATCTGATCCAGTCGGATTTATTCGACAAGCATTTGAATAACAATTTCAACATGGAGGCCAATAAAGCCACTAATGCCACGACTACGACGACTCCAGCAGCTCCGACCAGCTCACGCCCGCCATTCCGTCCAGGATTCAAACGGCCTTTCGATTTCTTGGGCACGACAACAACGGCCGTTCCGGCGACCGAACAAATCGAAGTTGTTCCAACATCTTCGACGACTGAAACTGTGGCGGCCGTTTCTTCTTCCACCGCGGAGCCATCGACCACAACAACAACAACAGCGGCTGCTGAAGCGGCCGAAACGACGACATTGTCGCTGTTTGATCGGTTGTTTGGCAAGAAAGTTGTCGTTATGGACGACATTTCCAGTCTCCTTCCACCCGGATTCGCTCCGCCCAAAGAAGTTGATGAAGCTCCAGTTACTACTCAAGTTGTTGCTCCAGTTACGGAACCTGCCGCTCCAGTGACCCAAGTTTCTGTAGCTCCTGTTGAAGTTGAAGCTCCTAAAGTTGTTCCAGAAGCTCCAGTGGGTCCTCCTCCAGTAATAAACCCGCTAGACAAGATTTTGGGGTCAATCAAAGATGACGACATTTCCGCTTTTCTACCGCCTGGATTCAAAATGGAACAGCCACCGCCGACGGAAGCCTCTGCAACAACAACTACAACAACAACAGCCAAGAATCCATTCGCCGGTTTATTCGACACGGCCAATATGGACGACTTGGGCGGTTTATTGCCACCTAATTTCAAACATCATTTATTCACTCCGGCGCCTAGTAAAACCACGCCCACCGCCGTCACGTCGGAATCATCATCCGCAGTTGCGGAATCTTCCACAGCTTCACCTAGCGAACCTTCAACGACGACGGCCAAAAAGGGTCTAGTCTTCCCGACGAGAGCCAGTCCGGCCCGTACGACCACCAGCGAAAAACCCAAAATTAAACCAACGCAATCCGCCGTCGAAATCAAATCCGGCTGGCCAGTTCGGTAAGTTTTATACCGACGCCCTGACCTTATGTGTATAAATCCGACGAAAAACAACTTTTGACTATAGGCTATATCTAGTGAAATCTTCTCAGGTTTTATCATATCCTTGAAATAATTTCCCTGTGAGTTATAAGATTGTCAAGATTAAGAAAACGTGACGACATTAATGAATTAGCCGTGACGCCGTATAAAATTCCGACCGCAAGGAAAGAAAAAAGAAAGAAATAATAATTTTTAAAAATTCCTGTCCATGTGTCGCTCTTATAAAAGGGAACCAAAAGATAAAATGAAATACATATAGGTACAATAAAATAAGGATGAAAACGAAAGGCCACTCCTTTGGTCACTTTCCTTTTCCAGCACTCCCTTTTTTGTACCTCCGAAGACATACAAATGGTGGCTCTAATAATAATCTATACAGCAGTGAAATGTACTGTTTTTACGTACGTGAGAAGCCCATGGGAGAGTAGAAACTGGGGCAGGGTCTCGCCTAGAAAAAAAAACTAAACCCTGGAGGGGGTATTTTACATTCACGCTGTTGTGCACATTTCTATTTCATTTTTCGGAGAAATATAAATCCTCATTAAGGTGTTAGTACACCTAGCCAAATTTCTTTGCCTGCTGGCAACCTTCCATTCATCATTGGTGGAAATTTTTAATTTTTATCCTGAACAACTTTCCCCTTTGCGCATATATGTAAATTTATATTTTTTTAAATTTCCCAGGGCTACGACGGAATTCACTGGATGGCCGTCGCCTCCAACGCAACCTTACTCACCGCCGTCGACCACTTCGACGACGGCCAGAACGACGACGACGACAACAACAACAACAACGACAACAACTCCTCGAGTGACGACCGTCGGGCAATGCGGCGAAGAATGCCGACTGGCCGGCACCATCCGTCTGGTGGACGGAATCGACTGGATGCCGGAATTGTCTGATCACAATACCCGCGAGTGGTATCAATTGGCGGCCATCGTCGAGAATTCGGTACATATTATAATCGCATTATACATGGATCTATAATATAGACTATACTAAAATAGATAGTACACTGTGTACATATACATTGATCTCATCATTCCCTCGCTAATCATCTCTTTCTTGTATGTTACGTTATTATTATCAGCTGGACGTCGTCTACCAAAGCGGACCATTAGCTCCGTGGTACGCCGGTATTGTCGTCGAAGCTTTCAGGTTGGTTGTCTTTGTTGTTTGCCTATATACTGTACACTTGTTTGCCCAACAACAGGACGTTCTAATGCGAAATGGCGATGCACTTAACACAATATACAGTTCTATTTATAATAAGAGGAGGGCCAGTTTAGATGATGTGACACAACCGGCTTAAATCCCTGATGGGTTGTCGCAACTTGTGAGTGCTGAACTGTATACTATATAGAGAGAGAGCCGGATGACGTCGATACACACACACACAGAGACAAAAGGGGGCCAAGTGATTACTCGGGTTGATCGTTAGTCGTTGGTCCCTCAGGGGTGAACGCCATCAATTACGTTGCGACGTGTACACTTTTCTCTGTGTGTGTGTGTGTTAAAACGATTTTCGATAAAAGGGCATAGACAAAACGGGGCGCGGTCTGTTATTTTGGGGTATATTATGTATCTGCCCACCATTAGTGTGATTGCGTAATAATAATGAATATTTATTTGATTGACTATGTATAGTCGCGGCAGTGTCTTGGTAGACTATTACCTGAATCTCAACGGCACCACCATTTTGGACACGGGAGAAATTCGCAACTATTTCCACATGTCCCTGGACAAAGAAGGAGAGAATTACAAACTTGGCAACTACACTGTCGATACCAAATCGACCGACTTTATCGGTAACAAACTGGACGGACAAAATCAATCAATAAATTCAATCGATTTTAATAAATGTTTCTTTTTTTCATTTCCAGTTTTAAGGCAACCGGTCGTGTCAGGTGAAAAGCAAAGAGTCGTCACCGGTGGAGTTGGAGAGTGGGTGATTGCCGTGATAGTTGTCGGTTTAGCCTCGCTCATCTTCGTCATCGCCTTCGGAACAACGATGGTATTGTCTTTTTCTATCAATAAATTGTATATACACATCCAAGTATTGATTGCATTGCAGTTGTTGCTGCCGTATATACTAGTAGTAGCCGGGGACCACGTTAAGTTGAATCGATCGTATTAAGGGGGAAATTGAACCATGTACGCACACATTTGAATAGAAAGAGACTCGCCGAAGAGCTGCAAGGCTCATGCACCTGCTCCGCTGTGTTGCCTGCAACAGTTTCTCCCCCAGCTGTAACATTCTCATTTCTATACAATGAGATGGAGCACGAAAAGAGTATAGCAGTAGCAGGGAGGGGCCTTGGGTAGTGTACTCTTTGATCTCGCATCTATATGGCCTTTTGCTATATAGAGCTGCTCTCCCCTCTCCGTCTGCGTTTATTTTGTGGGTTGATTCTGTTGCACCGAATTCCCAGTAGCGAACTGCGTGTCGAGGCGTAGGTAGAGGCGACGAGATTTTCTACTTACAGATCAAAGAGCTTTTCTACATTGGCAGGAGCTTTGGTTCAGGAGAAAAAAGAAAGAATCTCCCAGATAAAAATAAAGAAGAATATAAACTCTCTCTCCCTCGACAGATCTCGACTAGTTTAAACCTTCCACATCAATGGCAGGCGGTAGAAAAGTAAACTTGCGGACGGGAAAAGTCGTTAAACGCCGTGAATCGTTATACTACTACTACACATCTATCCCAACATTCAACAGTCTTTCATGTATTATCCGCACGTCTGAAGGAAACCTCCTCCCCAACCCTATATGTATTTCTAATGGTTATTAATGGCTTTTCTCATTCTTCTTCGTTATATGCAAACAATAGTTGATCCGGCGGAGGAGGCAGCACCAAAGGAAACCCCTGCCGTTGACGGAGGAAATGCTCAACGAACTGAATAAGAATCACATGTCCGGCGCCGATAATGCCGGTGGCGATTCTTTCTACAACGACGAAGTTGCCGATGCTTGGGACCATCGTACCAACTTCCCTACTAAACCTATTAAGGTACTAAATAATCCAATATTCCAATTTCTGTTTCACGCAATAGTAACAAAACGCTAACGAAAATTCACCCTCTTCTTACATATTTCCGGCGTGCAGCCTCTCCCTAGACCGGCATCAGTCAGCGCTATTCACCAGTCAAATCGGACTCACGGCAGCAGCAGCGGTTACAATTACAATCACTACACCAACTACAACAACTTCCGGCCGCAGCTGCACGACTCGTGGAAATCAGAGTGGGATAGCAGTTACTATGACACTTCCAATTCCGGTACAGCTCCACGGTCGTCCAAAACAGCTCCTACCCGGCCCGCCACCAGCTACGGTCGATACCCAACTTATGGACGTTCACGTCCTTCCAATTTTCACGACGATTTTTAAAAAGGATTTTTGTTTTTTTCATTTCGCTGCTTCCAAGGGAGAATAATAATTAATTTGTTTTTTTAAAGAAGAAGATGGGAGGAAAACAACTGAAAATTAGGAATTTTTTGTACAGTTTCTTTCTTTTCTCGCCCTCTTTTAAATAATAATAATAATGTTTCTTCCTTGTGTAATGACTCATTGGTATAACATTGTTGTGTGAAAATTTCTCCTGCAAATTCCAGTCGATTTTGTGTTTCGTGTGTCCATGTTATAATTCTCTTTTTTGTCGATTTTGATTTCCCCTTTTTTTGATATATATATAGAGAAGCTAAAGGAAGAATTATCAACACGATAATTAAATTCCTTTTGATTGAATTTCCTTTTTAGAGAAAAGCCCCCTGTTATTTTATTGCTAACCATTCCCGCGACTTGTGTGGTCGAGAGCTCACGGGAACTGCGACGAGGTGAAAATGTTTCCGTATCAAAATTCATTTGATGTAATAATGTGTGTCAACGTGTGTATTCTATCAAAGAGAGGAAACAAATCAATATTAGACGGTGATTTATATCTAACTTTCCTTTTTCCCCCCTCAACTCGTTTTGTTTTTTTGTGCTTTAGATTTAATCCACTTGATTTTGAAAGGTTGAGTCGGATTTCGAAGCCGTTCCATTCCGTTCAAGTAGGGCTGAAGGACCGCTGGAATAATCACCTCGCCGTTCGATTGTTGGTGCGTCTCCAGTAGAGCGATCAATGTCCTATAGTTACAAATCAATATCAGGGAAAGAGAAATAAGGCTCAGACACAAAAATCAACCATATATACCTAGGTACGGCGCAAGCAGTTCCATTGACGGTGTGCACGAAACGCCGAGTATCTGACGAATCGATACTCTGGATGTTGAGGCGGCGTGCCTGATAATCTGTGCAGTTGCTGGCACTTGAAATCTCACCGTACATGTTCCTACCAGGCATCCAGGCTTCAATGTCGAACTTTCGGTAGGCGGGTGCACCTAGTTCGTGGAGCGGCATGTCCAAAAGTTGGTAGTGCAGACCCAAGCTTGAGAAAAGTTCCTTCTGGATGGCGACGAACTCTTCCAGCAAAGCGTCGCTGGCCGCTGCCTCACCACTCGTCACACCAAACATTTCCACTTTGGTGAATTGATGGACTCTGGTACCGGAGCAAAGAAAGGAGGCATTAGCGCAATGAGAAATCTCAGCTCGTGTGTCAATAATATGTTTAAACTACGTGATAGGCCTACTAGACAATCGTAATATGGTGAAACTAGACGACACTAGATTCCACGAATTGATAGTTATCTACTCATGTCACCTGGTTTGTCCAAACAAATAAAGTTTGGCATTCAGAAAAAAGAATGAGGGGGTTACTGGCCTAACTATTATAACTTGTTCATTTTCTCAATAAAATATTCACACGGAATAAGGTGGAAAGGAGCTCGGATTTCAAACTAACTTCTAATTAAGGATCAACCGCGCACTTTACCTGTAAATGCCTCTTTCCTCCTGGACGTTTGAAGTTTCAGCGCGATAGCAACGACTGACGGCTGCCATTTTAATTGGGAGCTCAGAAACGGGTACTGCTGATCCGGTGAAATAAGAAGCTAAAGCCATCTCCGCCGTACCGGACAAGCATATGTCTCCATAGAACTTGGGCTCCAATTTGTAAACCTTGAAGAAAAAAAGAAGTATTTAAATTGTGGTATTTTTTAAATGTGCAATATAGAGCTTTTACCTGGGTCCTTTCACTTTTAGTGTCCATACCACAACTTTCAATTAGCCTGGAATGAAGTAAATCTGGAACAGAGTATAAGATGAAACCTTTCTTTTCCAATGCATCTACAGTAAAATGAATCAAAGCCTGTTCAAGTTGGGCAAGTTCTTTGATCAAATAATATGATCGTGGTCCTGTGAGATTTCCCAAGTTTTCAGTCCTCAAAAGGTCAAGATCTTTTGCAATCGAGTGGAATTCTAGTGGCTTGAAAGACCAATTGGGTTTTTCACCTGGAGTTTCAACTACATGAGGAGTATCACCATATGCATGCAGCCTAGGATGTGAATTGTTGGGTATTTTAAGCGCTTCGGCCAACAGTGCTTTTTTCAATTCCATTTTATCTGCTGATTGCGAACTGTTGAATTTTGACAGCAACTCCATAAATAATTCGATGCTTCCTGTTCCTTTTCTAGACTTTATGTTGCTTTCTATAGTTTGATAGTTTTTCGGGTCACTAAGATAATCAAAGTCCGGAACTGGTTCCCATGATTGACTGGTGAATTGACGAAACTGACTGGAGCACAGTTTTATTCGGCTACAAAGTTTACCCAATTGTACATTTCTGGACATGGAAGGTCGTATCATCGTTTTCTTTAAACAAAGTAAACAGCGTAAACTCATTTTTTCTACGGGAAACGTGTTCTTAAAAGATGAAAATCAAACATTAAATAAAAAATAAAAAATATAAACATTCAAAATACAACTTGGTTAGTAGCAGACGTCAATCGGCTCCAACATCGCCACAATGGGTGTTTTATAATGATTTATTAATAAAGTTATAAGTTATCATTTTATTCTGTAAAAACAGGTCTATAATTTTTTTAAATATTTAATCAATTGAAATTTCTAATAAGTTTTATAAAAAACTAGAATGAATTCTTTAAAATATATTTCTGAGAGACCTCTGACGGCGATCTGACACAGCAGGTTTTCGTAGACTTCTGTGAGCGTGGTTGGCAAGAGACTCAAGCTGGTAATCAAGAGGAGAGTGTTTACCGAAATTTGGCCCTTTTTCCAGGTGAATATAACTATTTTCTATCAATTGTAAGTGTCTGAATATGTGTATTTGGTATAGACTAAGTTTTCTACTATCGTTTTGTCGAATTTTCATCCACGAATGTCCCGAGAATAGAATTTTTCTAGTACGTTTTTGTGAAACAATCTCGTGTGTGCTAGCTCATGAGTTCCCGGCCTCTGACCGCGAGCTCGTCGTCCATGAGCCTTGACTAAAATTTTTTGAAATGAAAAGTAGAAAAGTAATTATAAAATCTGATAGGTTTCGTAGTTGCATTTTGGGTGAATTTATTCTTTTATTTTTTCATTTCTGGCCCTGTTGTGTGAGCCCAATCTGATGTATATTTTTCGATGCATTTTTATCATGGGCTTTCCACCGTCTTTTATCAGTCACGATGACTTCAGTGTAACGATAAAGCCAAAGATAGATAACACTCGTGGTTTCATTAGTGTTCCCCGTACAATGTGAGATAATTTCACGAAAATCTGTAATCGCCTCCATTTTTTCCCCCCATCCCGGGACTCGAAAAAGTTGTAGCTAAACAGAAGTTTTTATGTTGGCAGCGATCCTTTTTCACTTAATGAAAGTTGTGTGTGTGAGACATAGTTTCGTTCGTTAGATTAGTGGTTAGCGACGTTCCAGGTATTCCATATTAGATTTGTTTTTTTTTTCTTTTTCGGTTCAACCGACATGTTGGATTGAAACGATACAGTCTTATCAACGTGGATATTCGTGGCATTTCAGCTTTTTGCCATTGGGGGCTGGCAGACACGTCGTAGCAAAGTCAACGCCCGAGTATCGGGATTCCTGTGGGGTCTCTTTTCTTCTCGTCTTTCCCAGTAGACACGTCGTGAATAAATCGGTAGCATCAACGGAATACGTAATGAAGCGGTTTTTTTGGCCCCCACGGATTGAGAAGAAGCTGCTTGCTTTTTCTCAGATTGTTTATAACGCACGTTTTTAGGCGACCACGTTTTGTCAGAAGCGATTACCAAGGGTGGGTGGTTCAAATTTAGTTTTTTAATAGGCCTCGATTGGCTTATCAGTCTTTGATTTTGAAATGCTATTTGTAAATTATTAATTGGGGAGAATTTTTGATTGTATCTTTTATTTTTATCGACTTCTCTTTGTTGAGGGTGGGCTTTAATTCAAGGGTTTAAATGGAGATTCTACTATTGAATTTCCATTCGTGATTCGTTTTACTCGTTGAACGTTTCTATGATGGGGGATTCAAAGGGACGGTCTGGGCTCAGCCGCCATTAGCGTCCATTTGCAATTCAAAATTGCTGTAAGGTTCCATCTCTATATTCGTCTGATTGTACGTGTGTAGTCAGGTTAGTCAGTCTCTCCCATTTTATTGCAATCTTATTCGCTAGGAATTACCAAACGATTTGGTCTTTTTTATATTTCGTTATTTGAAGAAATCCTTTTTCTCTTTTTCTTTTTATTTTCTCACGTCTTCCTTTTAATGATCGATCCATGTCGAAGTATATGGTAGGAAGGAAAAAGGTTGGGGGTGTTTGCAATTAAAGCCTCTATTGTGTGTTGGCGCCTTTGGAAAAGTTTAGATAAATGGAATAGCGTGTTCATGAATCTGTGGGGTTACAGGGCCGGGTGTTTTATATATAACAATGGGACGCTGGCAGAGAGAGGACTGTTCAAACTGCAGATAAGAGCTGCGCCGTGTCGCCCCATCTCCTTCTGTCTCTCGTGACTCTAATGACGGATTAGTTTCCCGTCGTCGAATAATGATGCCGACAGTCTCTCCCTCTTCTATTTTCTTTTTTGGTCTATGAGATTTTGCTCTTGAATATACCCGTATACATGTATGCGCATTGTTAAAAAGCACCCCCTCAGTCTTCCTTCATGGGCAAGGTAGTAGTGTAGAGTCTGCAGAGGCAAGAAGCTCTCGTCGCTTCTTCTTCCATTGTCGAAAATTATTGATCTTTGTGTGAGCGTTAGGTACTCTCCCCAACTGTACTGGCTCTACTGCTTACTAGGATGGCGACTAACCCATCTTTTGTGCATGCATCATACTTTTTATAGATGCGCGTTTTCTTTATCTTGTGCTCCACAACCACGTTATTAACTCTTTGAGTTACGGGTGGGTGTGTGTATGCTTGCTTGCTGGGGGTCCTCTCTCGCTGGGCTAATTGGTCCGAGCGACTACTCCAACCACTCCATGCGATCCCCGTCCTCCCTATTCAGCTTATAGCACTAAGACGCGTTCCTTTTTTCTTATTCTCGTGTTGTCTTTGGTTAAAAAGTTACGTGTACTAGTCCGAAGCAGAAGCTCAACGTTTCCATAGCGACGCCTAGCTAAGCTTCTCCCGAACTCTGATCCTGCGCGCCCTCGGTCCTTGCGTTAGGTTCTACTCTTTTTTTTTTTATCTTGTTCTCTAGTTGAGCAGCATAAACGTAAATACATCATTTCCTATTGTGTGTATATATATTTCCGACGACGACGTCCAAATTGGCTTCTCTCTTGTGTCCACCGTGTAAGCGAAGAGGGGGGGGAGTGTAGTATAATATGGACGCTGCTGTCGTTGCCATCGGTGATGTATTCAAAACGAAAAGGGGGGGGGAAACAGGATCGAGTACAAATCTAATACTGAAGAGCTCGTCCGGAAGATGACGGCCAATGATGATGGCGGCAAATGCTGTACAGAGAGAAGGGAGAAAGAGGAGAGGTGGATTCAGAATTGAATTTCTCAATAGAAGCCGTTCGTGTATGTTGTATGGCAAAACAATTGCTCTTATCGATTGAAAGCTTGCTCGCAGTTTGAATTTAAGACGTGTATAGTCTACGCTGGGGAATTGGGAAGTGTAGGATGGGAGATTACATCCGCTTTGGGGAGAAAGAGAGTGAAATATGATGGGGGTTAACATAGGAATACGGATGTATGGGTACCAGTTAACATTGATCAATCTCCACCGAGCACCTTAACTTTTCCTTTCATTCCATCACCGGGGGGGTTTTAAAAAGGGGAAAGATTGAAATGACAAATAACATCGTCTATTCAAAATAGCGTGCGCTACAGTCGTTCCATCTTTCACGAACGTAATATGTCGTACTTTTTATATTTTTTTTTCCTTGCTTGCTGTTTTTATCGTTGCCGAGCGCAGTGCACATTATATGTGCATCATTTTTCTTCATCCACCTTTTCATTGATGTGTGTAGCTGCTAGATGTTGGTGTGTGTGTGTGTACATGTTTGTGATAGACGGTCCCCTGTGGGCAGTCGACGTCTTGTTTGGTTGGACGTGGGAGATGATTCATTTTTGTGCAAAGGTTCCATTTGCCCGGGCGTAATCTTGAGAAAAGCTTCCGATCGGCTTTCGGAGTTCTGTCTCCATCACCTGGTGGACCCCCGATAGGAAGGTGACCCAATGTCATCATGAATTTTTCATGACCAATTTTTCTTCCTTGGCCACGCCTTCGTATCCACTAGGTTTGATTAGTTTCGTTTCGTTCTTTACCTACCGACTGGTGGATGCTTCCAAAGTTGGCGTCGTCGTCGTCGTCTTTTATCTCCCTGAATAAGGAAAAGGGAAGACCGTTCGTGACAGATTAGCCGGGTTCAGGTTGTCGTCGAGAGTCAAGGAAACTTGTTCGTCTTCTTTTGAGAGTTTGTACACACTGTGAAGGAAGTGTGCGTGTCGTTGGGTCGGCAGATGTCGTGGACAGGAGAGAAGCTTGCGTGTTCTAATGAGGCATGTCTCGAATTTCGTTTTTTTTTTCTTCTTCTATTTTTTCTATCTCCCCTTTTCTAATTCTCGTATGCTAGTGCGTCTTTTGTTTCCATCATTTCGCAATCGGGCGAAGGGGAGAACACATTGAGCACGTTTCAACCGGATAGAAAAGGTAAAGCCATGAAAGAGACATGACCTGAGAGCTTTAGCGAGATTGGATTGAGATTGGAGTGGTGGCGCGAGTCTACAGGGAAGATAATGACAGTCGTTCTGGCTCACGAAAGTCACGCTCCCCTGGCCCCGGTGAGCTTCTTCTTCTTTCTCTTCTCTGTATGTTTGAAGGGGGGCGTGGAGGAGGACTGCTGAGCAAAAGATGATGGCACACTGTTTGACTTCCCATTTCGTCTTTCATCTTTCCTGAATTACTGAGCTCCGTATTTGATTTGGCGTTGGGATTTTTTCCCCGTCTGCCGTTGAATGTTCTTCTTTTCAAGTGCTAGTGAGCCAAGAGATTATTACTTATCCACGGCAGATCGGTTGGACGACAGAACTGTTGCTTTGCTGGATGGCTGCGATGTTGGGTAGTTGTCGCTGTTGGATCTTGTCTGTATATATATATATTTCTCTCCTTCTGGTGTACATCTTTCTGGTTCATCCGGACCGGATGAGAAAGTGGGGACTGATTTCCCTCGATGGAAGATGAATCGATTTCCTTTCCCTCTGATCGCGCTCCATGTCGCCCGCCATAACCATATCCGATCGATTCCGTTCTGTCGTGTCCTTGAGAGAATTCTGGGCGGCTGCATCCAATCCAATCCATCCAGTCGCGCATTCAATCCCCTCCCTCCTTCTCTCCTCATCCAACCTCTTATACTCCTCGGCCACGGTCCACCGCCCGGAGCTCATTACCTTATTGAAAATTACTCGGCCAGACGAGCCCCAGTTTCCAATTATAGATGTCGTGTATCGAAAATCATTTTTTATTAATTTTTTTTTTCTTGGATAATTCCGCCGTTACATGTAGGTTTAATCAAATGTTGATTTAGATGCAATTTTTTCGAGCGTGAGGAATTGATTCGGTTGCGACTAGTTTTCCCCCCGTTCCTTTTTATTTAATTTAAACAGATCCTGTCACGGTTTTTTCTTATTTTACTTCGTGAGTTTTGTTTGGCAGGTAGCGAGAAAATGTTTTGATTTATTCATCGTCTGGAGTTTTTTCTGTAGAGACGGAGGATGAACAATCCCATCACTGTGGATCAGTGTCTATTCGGGGGGAAGAGTAGTTGATCCTTTAGACTTGGTGGTGAAGTAGAGACAGACACTGGCGTATAGAGCTGGCGTGCACTATTTACTAAACATTGATTTTTTGTTGTGTTTTTTCCCGAGAGTGTCGGCAGAAAGTTTGAAGCGAATAAATAGAATCACCCAGGTGGACGAACAAGTACTACACTCGTTCACTTGCCTCTTGTTTAAAGGTCGCGCGACATTTAAAAGGTTTTTATCTTCGGTGCAAAGGAAAAGATCTGTTCTTTTTGCTTTTATTTTTGTTTTATGGCTGCACTCTGCACCATCTCGTAAGGTACTGTAGCGGTGTGGTACTTCGAAGTATTACTGCCCACTAGTGTGTGTGTGTCGTTGGTCCAGCAAGGTTATTGAGCTCTCTTTTTTCCTTTTATTATTTTTGTTTTCTTGATAGGTTGTTGTTGGATACCGACGACTGTTGGGCGATGTCGCCACTTAGTCGTACAATATGTAGTGTGTTTGTTAAGGTTTTACTCAACGAAATGCACTTGGAAAGAATGGCATGATTCACTAGTTGTAGCGGCGAAGAATACCTTGAATCATTTGTGTGTTAGGGAAAGAGAAATACAAGTCCTGCTGGCCGGAAATGTGGAATTTCAGTTGATCACACATCCTTGGAGCTTTTCCTGTCAAGATTCTCCCTTTTTTTTCTTGTTTTTATTTTTACCGTCATCTTCTCTGCCAGCTAGCTAGCCAGTCATCCTCGGCATACTTTCAATGCAAGTTTTTCCTCCTCCTCTTTTGCTTCTCCCGTTCGCATCCAAATACAAAAAGACATGATGGATTCGTGTTGATGAACTGCCAGGCTTCTGTTCTCCAGATGCCAGGAATTGTCTCTTTCGTATTTTAGTTTTTTTTAAGAATTTTTAGGGTAGAATTTTCCTCTTCTTATTTGCTTTTTTCGGAACGCGACAGGTTGTGTGTGTGTTGCGTGTCGGCGCTCACATCACGGAAGGTTGAGCCTACTCTGTGTGGCAATGAAGAAAGAAAGAAAAAGACCGGACGGAAGTTGTGGAGACGGTTGGGATTGATTTGTGTGGCGCTTTACGATTCGTGACACTACTCCAACAGCTAGCTAGCAAAAAAAAAAAAATAAGAAAAGGAAAATGGGAAAAAAAACAAAAACAAATTAGTTGTCGGGGTTGTTGCTATCGATATTGAACGGTGGGTCATGATGTGTCCCGACGTACTTGTCCGCCCCAACTTTCGTGTCTTTCTCGAGTTTGATTTTTGTTTTTGTTTTTTGGAATGGTAACAAAACACACCACAGCCACAGCCACTAACCGTTGGAAAAGCAGCATTTTATTTATAGGTTGGCAAGCTCCACGCCCATTTCCGTGTTTGATTCAACTACCGCTTCCCCCCCATCTTGTGCGTGTTGGTTACTCTGTGTGTGTGTAAATGTGGGAAGGAAATGGCACTTGTTATAAAGACTTTTTAAAAGGACCGCGAATAGAGAATTCTAAATGATATAGAAACTCCGTCCGAAATAGGATTCCCTTAGCCCGTCGAGTGGATTGGTCACGCTGGCTTCGTCTTTGGTGGATGAAAAGCAGGGATAGGATATATTGCGCAGCTTCTTCTTTGTTGATTCCCTCCCCTAAGAGTGTATACGCATACGTTTTCTTCTTTCTTTCTTTCTTTGATTCATTTTTGCCCTCTAATACTTGTTCAAATCCGTTCCCTCGTCGAAAATTTTCTTCTTTTCTTGGAGCCAAAGAGTAAAAAGATGAGTGAACTGGATTTTACTTGGCTTTTGAAGTTTTCAAGTTCGACGTCCCGCGAGTCGGCACACAGACACACACGCACTCGTCGCATTTCTTTTCTTATTTGGGACATCTTTTGACGTCTTCTTTTGTGTGTATGTGTCCCGTCTTTTTTTACCAATAGGGTTTGTCGTTTTCGGGTGGAATCCCTTAACAACATGAGAACCCCAAGAGTGGCTCGTCTTTAAATATTCAGTGCGCCCTACACAGTTCTCCCTCTCTTTGCTTTTTCTCCATTTGCCCATCTTTTTTTTTCTGTGGGGGGACTTTGAAAAGCGATCGATCGATCGGTTGGTCTGGGCATCACTCTTGCCGTCACTGTACTTGCCTCACCTCCGGGCCGACTATGTGTGGCCTTTAATTCATTTTTAGCTTTCCCGTTTTTCTCCTCGTTGGTAATCTTTGACAAATTGTGTTTTAATGTACGAGACTCTAGGATTTGTTTCTCGTAAATGATTCATTGAGCTCTTTCTCTTAGCTAGTTGGAAAGAGGGTGGGGGGGGGGGAGTGTGTGTAGGGAACTGTTTGCAATTAAGATGAGGAGAGGGGGAGGAGCAGGTTTGGCTGTTGCGCGCGCCGCCGAATGCAACGGAACCGAACGAATGCATCACGCACCCACAGGACATGTAGGCATTTGTGTGGGCTCTCCTCTTTCCTCTACAGTGTGTGCGCTCCCGACTGTTGCAGTCGCTTGCTCCTTGTTCCCCCTTTTCTCTCCCTCGCCTTGTTGTCGACGACTCAGTCCGCTGGCGTCTTTGGTGTACCCCGCACCACCTACCCCGAGAGTTTCTTTCCTGCTCCACCTTTTACCTCGCTTTTACCTCAATGTCCCTCCCTCGTTCTTGTTGTCCCTGAGAAGACTCCCGAAAAGATTCATTGGCAACTTTGTATTGTATCATTTCCGATGATATTGGTGTTATGTTAAAGCTTGATTGTGAAGACTACTAAACAAAGAAATCCCGAAATATCCTCAAACAGGTGCGGTGTTTAAAGCAAAGAAATAGAAAGAAAAAGGAGATGGGATCTTTTTAGTTTTTATTTTTGGCCGTGTCTCTGGTTAATTGGATTTATTATTGCTATCATTGTTCTACTTATGACGTAAATTGAATTGCGATAACTAAATTAATTGTTTCTTTTTATTCTGTGTCGTTTAATTTAGCCCTTGAATTATCCCTGGACTCAGGACTTTGCTGGGCCATCTCGTGATTTTGTTTTCTTCTCCTGTATCTTCTTCTTCGTCTCTTCTTCTCATCACTGTCCGTTCGCCCGTCCCTTGACGTCGCTCAAAGACGGCATCGACTGTGGAGCTGTACTACAATCAAGACTTGACTTGTTACTACCAGAACGATAGCCGTTTGAATTGTACAATGGCTACCGTCGACAGCAAAGGCTTGCCCCATGACGCCCCGTCCGTTACTCTCACGATCCGCCTCCTCATGGCTGGCAAGGTATTGTTTTATTAATTTTTCTTTCTTTCTTTCTTATGGTGTCGTCTTTTATTTCTTTTCTTCATGACTCAACCTCGCGTCTTTTATCGTTCTGCCATAATGCCATGAGCTTTTTTGATGGTGTGTCGTCTATTTTTCTTTTTACGACTCCCAAAACGGTGGATGTCGTAGTTTTTTAAAAAAATATTCTTCATCGTCTTTCTTGTTATTTCTCTCGGCCCTTGATCTCGAGAAGGTAACTCAACACCTTGTAGGGTTTCTCTGATTTCCCGGACACACACACACGCGCGCGCTCTTTGCTCACGCTGCGCTGAGTTCGCATCGATCGAATTCGACGGTCTTCTTTTGTTTTCTATCCCCCTCTGTCTCTCACTTGCTCTCCTTCTCGCTCTTTCACCTTCCCCATCTACCTATCTTCCTTCGTTCTCGGGGCTTTGTGTGTGTGTCTGCAATACCTTTGTGCTTTGTCCATCTGATGGGAAGGAGATGGTGGATGGCTTCGTCTATTTGGTGGTAGCAGCGGGATCTGGATGGGTGGGTTGGGGTGGTGGTGGTGGTTGCCAAGATGAATTGAAGAGTTGATTTATCAGTAGAAGTAGAGAGAGCGAGTGAGGAGACTATAAGAGTGAGTTCAGCTGAGCGGAAAGCACTGGGCTTTTCTTTTGATGATTATGAATACTCGGGAGTCGGGTTGTGATTTGCCGATTTCGCATGACTGGGCGTCTTCATGGCCCAGCTAATGGACGAGTAGGTGTAGCAGTAATAATAGCATTGAGTAGTAGTGACGGTACCGCCGTCGTTGGGGCGTACTGGAAGAGGAGGGAGCGAGACAGACAGCCGGAGGGAGAGAAAGGGAGGTTTCTCGTTTGACGCCGAGTAAATAGTCCTTTCGAAAACACAAGTATCGATCCGAATGTTACTGCTGCGCGCTTCTCGTTTTGCCAGTTCTCTCCTCACTCTGTGTGTATCTCTCTATATGTGTGTGTCTCAACTCTGTTAGAGCAGAGTCTCTTCGTTTCGGGCCCCGTCGCCATCAGCTGGTATTACTTTGAGCCCATTTTACAAGGATGACATCCCACCCTATCCCCTCCGCCCGCCCGCCCCCCTTCCCTTTGCAGCTCTTCTTCGTATAATCCTCCACCCCCCCGGTCGTCCCCAGTTCCCAACCTAACCTGACCCACCCGACCGTATACTAATGTTTGAAATTTTCTTTTTGTTTGAAACTCGTCCGAGACCAAAAAGAAACGAACTAATAAAAAAGTGAATGTTGCCCAGGTAGAATGAGCTCAAGTTCGCTATGAAACGAACCGTAGACGGGGGAAGAGAGGAGAAACCTTGTTTAGTTGAGTTTGGGTCTTCTTTCATTTTAATCTTGTCGTCAATCCTTACGACGGTCCTCGTCGCATTAAATGAAAAGTTTTTTTTTTATTATTATTTCTTTTTTCTTAATAATCTCGCGTCGGATTTTGGGTTTAATTTTGTCAGCTACCCTGTCGTCTTTTGTACAACTTCTGTAAATAGTCGAAGGGGGGGGGGGGTGAAGGAAAAGAATGGAGGACGGAAACAATGACGGAGAAGATTATCATTATTTTGTCCATTTCCACTATTTGGATTTTTGACAGCGTCCGCGTGATTCAATTGGACAGTCGTCGGTCGTCACAGCGGGTCAATACTTTGCTCTTACCTCTCCTCCTATTTCGTCGCCGTCGTCCACACCGTCGTCACAATGTTTCTCTTTCTGTTCCTTGCTCCTGCCACTGCAAGTGTCGCGAGTGATTGTTGGACGTCTCTCTCCCTCCCTCTACCCTTGTCTCGTTCTTTCATCTTCCGATACACGACGCACACAAAAGATGAGGAAATGAAAAGGCCGCGCCCCGGAGATGAAATGTTTGGGCCGTGGAAGGAGATGGAATTCTGGCTGGTTGGCTTGCTGGGAAAAGAGGATGTTGCATTCGATTGATTTTTTTTTCTCTCCCCTTCTACGCCACCTATGTCCGATGGACTATTGAAACAGGGGATAAAGAAGAAGAAAATCTTAAGTCATCAGACCGTGTCGTTTGGAAATGGAGGAGCCAGTTGGAATGGCAGCTGTTGCAAAGGTTGGCGATTGTCGTCATTTCTCAGTTTGACTTGTACCCGATTCAATCTCGTTATTATAAGCCCTCGACTATTTTCTCCTTTTTATGACACGGACTAGGGGGGGGGGGTCACTGTCGGTCACGCTCCGCTTGATCAAGTAGCCTGGCAAGAAGAGCCACCCAAGGTGCTAAAGTGAATTGGGTGCGATATCGGCTGGCGGATGCGATGTCTTGATGTTTCTTGATTTATTATTATCCACCATTCTTTCTTTCTTTTTTCCCTTCTTGCTTCTCTCTCTCTTCCTTCTCCCGTTGGGGATATCTGGCCTGCTGTCAAGAAGTGAGAAGAAAACGAGAGAGAACGAGTCGCGTGGCTGCGTGCGGAACCGATGCGTTCAAACTCCCACTTTAGGGACGGGTCGTGTTGGCTAAGGTGTCGTTTCGATGATGTCGTCGACGTACCTCTCCGTCACTCGCCTCTCTCTCCGATTGCAGAGCTAGGCAGAGTAGCCGTAGCCGCTCTAGTTGAGTTCACTATGTGAAACAGCTGAGCTCGAATTACTCGCAAAGGTTTTGGTTCTTTCTTAATGTACTATCGTCAGCTGTTTAGGTATTTTTGTGTTTCCAAAATTCTCGGAAGCCAGAGACGTCTTACAAGCTACTACCAACTACCAACCCGACAGACTCGTTGCACTGGCACTTGTATTGGGGATGTATAGAGAGGGGGAAGGTGGAATCCAATTAAAGATGATTTTGGGACGAGTGGACGAGTTTTTGGCCTTCCCAATTATTTCAAGCTTTGAAATGCCGTCAGCAGCTCCCATGTTTGGGGGGGGGGGTACTCTGGCGCTCTGCCGACCTTCTCGAGAATTTTTAATTGGGATATTTCTTTCTCTTTTTTTGTTGGGTGTGTCTTTTCATCTCGACCATCCGCTCCGTCTTGACGTTTGCAGCTCCTCCTCCAATTGATGAGTGTAAAAAAGGAAATTAAAATGCGATTTTATATTTTCTGTTTCCTTGGCGACTCGCTTGCATGCTTCATTGGATTTTGTGGACAAGAATTTCATAAGAAAAAAATGTAATAATTCGGTGGCCTGGAGCCAAAAATGGCAAGTTGGGGACTTGATTTTTTCCCCCCGCAACAAGAATCTCGGGGTTCTTCGGGTAGAGGAACTGCGCCGATGGTTTTCTGTTCAATCGACTGGAAAGGATCGAAACACGGGGTGGACGAAAACAATCTACTGTGCTGTCTATGTGTCACCATTCCTGGTGTGTCTAGCCGTCGTCGTTTTGAGTCGCCAGCTTTTTTCTTTCTTTCTCCCCTTCGTATTCTAGTTCTTTTCATTTTTACTTTTTTACGTTATTGGGTGAGTTGGTTTGGCGTATTCTTTTCTGTCTTGGAATTTCATCTGGACTGGCTCCAAAAAGTGTTCGACGACCTCCTTAGCCAATGTTGTGTGTGTGTTTGTGGACAGGGTGAATCGACTCGGCCTGGCAATCTCTCTATAGATCTTGGTTGTTGAATCAGAGGTTCCATTGTAATCGTCGCGTGTGTTTGCTGCAGGCAAACACGCGCGAAGCTTCCCCACTCGGGACTACTGGATCGTATCGACCTGCTGCCTCACTCGTCGTCTATGAACAGAGGATGGAGGTGGGCGGAGTGCGCCCTTTCTACTTAATAGGAGAGGCAACTTCGCTCCCAAGTTTGTGAGGCTTCTGCTCTCTGTGCGGAATATGTAGGCAATAGGAAGGGAGGTTTGCGATGAAAGATTGTTTGTTAATGGATGATTAATGTTGCTAAACAATAGAGGTTGCTTTGGTGACTTGTCTTCGTGTTTTGACCAATTAGCGCTCGCAACGGTATTAGGTGTATTGTATTGTCTTGGGCGATCTCAGCAAAAGATTTTCGGGCGGAGAAAAGAGGATTGAAGCAAATCCCCTGGAACTTGAAGACTTGACCGAGGGGAAATTTGTTGGCAGCTACTTGCAATTCCTCGAAAGACAGTTGCCGGTCGACGTGTTATTTTTGGCAGAGGCCTGCCCTTTTGCCCTCCTTCTATTCTTTGTTTCTGTTGTCTTGATGGCATGTAAGTTTCTTTTTTTTCTTTTTTGGCTCCATCTCTTTTTCAGTGGCCAGTCGACTGTCACAAAAAGAAAGTTAAGTGACGCAAGGATAATGATACCTGTTGGATAACTTGATCCCGATTGTTATGTTGTTGTCGAGACTTTTTCCCTTTTTTTTTCTTCTGTTGCAAACAGCTTGTTAATGTTTCTCTTTATTTTCGATTGTGTCATTGCAGGAAGTTGGAAGTATCATTGGCAAGAAAGGCGAGATCGTCAAACGTTTTCGAGAGGAGGTACGTATCCATTAGGAGTTGGAGACGTCTTTACAAATAAATAGTGTATTGATTTCTTGGGGGGCTGGTGTCGAAGGCGGATGACAATAAAAGGGGAAGGGAAAAGATATCATTTTTCATGCCAGTCCAATTTGATCGGCTTTTGTTGTCGAACATTCATCTCCGTCGGTCGTGCCTATGGCACGTATTTTGAGTTTTCGGGGAGATGTAATCAAAATTGGGGAGGCAAGAAGAAGGAGAAAAGAAATATGGATTTCTTCTTGTTGCCACGTAAAAAGAGTAGTAGATAAAAACTTGCGTTACGGGGAAGCGAGTTGAAGAGAACCTCTTTTCAAATGATGTTGACGTGAATGAGAATTGATGAGTTGTTCGCTAACGCTATCTAGATAAGGCATGCAGAAGTGGAGAACGTGGAAAATAAAAAAATGAATTGTATTTTATTAGTCTGGTGCTCGCATCAACATTTCGGATGGATCCTGTCCGGAACGGATCGTTACCATTACCGGCACGACGGATGCCATCTTTAAGGCCTTCAACCTCATTTGCAAGAAACTGGAAGAGGTACCTACAAAAAATATCAGTGCTATCTTATTTTTCTCCCTTTCTTTAAAGATATTCGCTTCTTCCTTCTCTCTTCCCCTTTATCAGTATGTAATGATCTCCTTCCTCGTACATGGCCCCCTCTCCCTTTTACACCGATGGGTAGTTTCGATCGTAACGTTTTCACTTGGTTGAAGAAGATCGATGGAGTCTAGGGAGCATAGTGTTGCGTTAATGGCCAAGGAGCATCGGACAAGGGAGGCAGTGAAGCCGTGCCTTTTAAAGATCCCAATTATGATGTCGTAATGAAGAAAGATGGCACATGTTTTATTATAGTCGGGCTTCGTCTTGTTTGGCTGGAGCGCACAGGAGATGCGGAGGTGAATTCCGGCTATGACTGTCCTCGAGCTGAATCGAAAAGGAACCCGCAGTACGACCGCGAACCTTATTCCAAGGGGGTTTCGAAAAAGAAGAAAAAATTCTGTTGAAGCAATGTTAAAGCGGGGTGGTGGGTTGCATTGTAAGTTGTTGTTCCAGGCTCCTTCTCAACCTCTCTCCCTTCTTATTCCGATTGAAAGTGATGGATCGTTGCTCTGAAATTCTTACCAGGCAAGTCGATCCATCCATGCCGTCTAAAAATGTGTGTATGCGTGTGTGTTTGTGAGATTGAACGAAGAAAAATAGGGAAAAGACGAAAGTAGGGAAGGAAAAAAAAAAAATCCCCCACCGAAAACAAGCCAACATTGGGTGGAGATTGTTTGAGGGCTGTGTGTGTGTGTGTGTGGTAAATGCGTCTTCCTGGCACCAGGATTCAATCCGCGGCTGTCGCTATATCTGCATTCGTAGCGGCTCGCATCTGTAAACACAATCCCCGATGAGCGAGTCCATCCGCTCTCGGCTCCCGTGTACAACTCAACTCGGTGACAACTTTTCTCTCTCCTCTCTCTCTCACTCTCAAAGAGGGTTGAGATTCTATTTCCGTTGCAGCACACATGACCCACACGGCGACTCCACAGACAGCCAAGTGAAGCGACGAACGCATAGCGCGCTAACTATATCAGGGTTGTTGTCCGCCCGTCTTTCAAACTTGATACACACTACCCTGGGTTTCTTCTACACGAATAGATAGCGCGTCAAAAGGGCGGATAACGCCCCTGCTGCTGTGGAATCCCTTCGTTATTTTCCATCCCCTCCCCCCTGTCTTTTACTTTTTCCTTTTTATGTCTAACTAACCTTGATTTCCCGTGTCCTGTATGTCGTGATCTTGGCTCCTCTTTGAATTGTGTGTTGATTAACCCTCCTCAGCGACTACTCAGCACAGCTGGACTCTAATTCGGTCTTAATTTGTGTCTCTGTAGGAAGTTGGTGGTCCATTGGCAGGAACTGCCATACCTAGACCACCCATCACGCTCCGCTTGATTATGCCGGCTTCCCAGTGCGGTTCCCTGATTGGCAAAGGCGGCTCAAAGATTAAAGAAATTCGAGAAATCACTGGCGCCTCGGTGGTGGTGGCATCGGAGATGCTTCCCAATTCGACGGAGAGAGCTGTGACGGTGTCTGGAACAAGCGACGCCATCACTCAATGCATCTACCATATTTGCTGCGTTATGCTCGAGGTATATAACTTCGTTCAAAACTGGTCTGATGCGTCTCTTTTGTGTCATTGTCTGCGATTCTGCTTTTTGAGTCTGGCGGGAACAAATCTTTACTTGACGATCCTTTCTCTTCGTCTCTCTCTTCTCCCTCTTGCTCTTGTGTGCCCAAGGCGAAACAGGGTCGTTATCATCTCTCGTTCTCTCTCTCTCTCATGCTCTCGCTGGGATGTAATCATCTCGAGGACGAGTGTTGGATGACGTAGCTAAGAGGATGAAAGGAAAGACGAGATGAGGATCTTGAGTTCGTCGTAGTCGTCCCTCCAGTGCCCTTGTTACAAGCTGGGCAACGGACAGGGGAGTTTGTCTGTTGGTAACGAAGACTCCGTGTCTTTTGTCTCTTTGACAAAGAGATCCCCACGATTTAAAGAAAGTGGGGGAAGGAGAAAGGGGTGCAGAAGAAGCTAACAAGGAGTCTTTTATCTTTCTTTCTATATCTCTATATATGCGAGCTTTTAATGACGAATGTCATTAGATTGTTAAATAATTATCCCGTTTTTCTCTTTGTTTCCAGTCACCACCGAAGGGAGCTACCATTCCGTACCGTCCCAAACCTCAAGTTGGAGGACCCGTCATACTGGCTGGAGGTCAGGCCTACACGATCCAGGGCAACTACGCCGTTCCAGCTACGCCTGATGTAAGTAATTCTACTAGCGGCTGCTCTGCAGTTCAGGCGGCGACAGCTGCAGTTGCCGCTGTTATGTCATCCTCGCTCTCTCCGACGTCGTCGTCGTCGACACCGTCGTCTACAACTTCTGCTTACACTCCCCATTGTTCCTCGTCCTCCTCGTCCACCACTACTTTACATTCGTCTCTGGGTGGTTGCTGTTCTCTGCCTCGATTCCCCGCTGGGATGGGCTTGTCCATGATGCATTCACACGATTTCTGCTCGGCATACTCCCCGACGCCCTCCAGTACCAACACCTGTCCCATGATTGGCTTTGGTCACCATTATAACCCCCAATCTGCTACGATGTCGATGATGCAGGAGGTAGCATCTTGCACGTCGCATTCCAACCCTTCCATTCTTTCGACACCTTCATCTCTTTGCTCTTCTTCCGTCTCGTCGCCGGCCTACCACCACCAGCACCCGGCGACATTTGTCCCTTGGCTCTCTAACCACCATCAGGCTTCCTCGCCCCATCAAATGTTTGCAGTGAGCCCCGTGAGCTCGATGACCTCACCACCGGCCGCCTGCTCCCCAATTCACCCGTCCAAGAATGGAACCATTTCGTTAGCCACCGTCTCCGTCCCACTCTCCTTTTACTTAGGAGGAGATGGATCTGGACGAGTCATGACCGCACCGCCTCACGGGTCTTCTCACGTACCGTCGGGACTCACGGCCGCCTATTCTGCTTACTCGGCCAGCCCCGTTCACATGGACGTAAGTCTTGGCTTCTTGGCGGACAACACAGATACATACACACAGACGTACACACTTTTTTTTTATTCCTCCTCCTTTCTAGTGGTCTTTTTATTTAAAAAACAAAAAAACAATCAATTCTTTTGAAACCGAAAAAAAAACTTAATTGTTTTGATTTCTGTGGCGAAGTAAAGTAGACATGAATATTTGAATGTAAAGGAGTCGATGGAAGAAGAGCAAAAAGGATCTTCATTCTTTGTTTTCTTTAAACACACGTGATTGCATTGGATTTCGTACCTAACAAACCCCGCCCTCCCCCTTCTTCTTGTTACCCTGGACTAGACTTCTTTCGCCACCTGGTGCTCTTCTTCCAAATGTGAAAATACGATAAAGGGAGACGCCCAGGCACATCGGTTCGTTCACACGTGCGCTACTACACCATCACCATGTACTCATTTGAGTTTCAGTTTTAGTTTCTTTTGGTTTTATTTTCGTTTTCTTTGGTCTCTTGCGCCCATCCCAAAAAACAAATGAAAGTCCCCAAATCTTTCACGCTAGTGTCGTTCGGTAGCATGAACTCGGCCCACCCTTCCCTCCACCCAGCAACCACCCAGCCAACACCACCCCGCTGAAAAGAAATGCGTATTACCCTTAAAATCAAGTTTTTTTTTCGTGTCCCGTTATCCAAGATCCACACAGCATGTAGCCGTTTTGTCGACCGAGAGAGAGGGCGGGGCTTGATTAAGTTCTTAATGACAAATAATAGCCATACGAAATTTACTAGATTATAAGTATGATATGTGATATTTTATTAACTTTTCCTTGTTCCCCCCTGACTATTTCCCCTTTCGTTTCTCTCTTTTTTTTTGCGTCTCGCTTTGTTTATTTTTCTACTCCGGAATCGTGTCGCTTCCTTGTTGGATCCAAACACAATTCTTTCAACAGATGAACAAATTATCTGGCAATCCATTGGCTAACTTGGCGGCTCTTGGTCTCGGCGGATTGACTGGCACAGGTGGCGGCGGATCCATGAACGCCTCAGGTACGTTAGCGTCTTTCACCTCATAAAAATCTTAGCCTTCGACTTAAATAAAGAAAGAAAGAAAAGGGGAATATTTATTCCAATCCTTTGATTCGCAGAGTAGTAAGCCGTTAATAATTTTGTTTTCCCATCCAACTTCTCGTTTGATTGTAGCTCTGGCAGCGCTTGCGGGTAGTCAGCTTCGGTCTGGAGGAGGTGGAGGACCTCAGTCTGGTGCGCCTCAGCAATCGCAAGAGATGGCTGTACCTAATGAACTTATCGGATGCATCATCGGCAAAGGAGGCACCAAAATTGCTGAAATTCGGTGAGTTTTTCCTTCACTTTCTCGACAGCTTAGCTCATGTCTAGCGCTCCCCATCGTGCTTAAGATCTCCTTTCTCTTTAAAAAATTTTGCTTGATTGATTCTAACCGGGACTCGGGAGAGGGAAGCTTGACAAAATGATGATCAAGTTCTTTTCTGTCTAGACCAAAGGGGGTGCGAGAGGGAGAGCGAGAGAACGGGAAGAGAGGGAGAATGGGTCGATAAAGGAGGAGAGAAGAACAAGGGTTGAAAAATGAAAGTTGTGCATGATAAGCTCGAATGTGGAATAGGGGAAGAAGCGAATATTGTGTAAGAGGCATCAGTTCCGAAGTGCCTTTTGTCTAAGCGCGAGTGAAATTGAAAAAGAAGAGGAGAAGGATGAAAAAAACGCGAAGGGCGGGCGGATGGGGAGAGAGATGGACTTTTGTGTGTTCGTGTGTGTGTGCTCTGTCAGCTCTCCCAGCGCTCTCGTAATTAAACTGATCGATTTTCTCATCGTTCCTCGCTCCATAGTGAAAGAGATGAACCGTGTGATCCGGCTCGGCGAGAGTGGGGGAAGATGGAAGAAAATCGATTTTTTTTTTTAAATTTATATTATTTTCAATTTTTTCCTTTCTTGCTCCTCACTGCAGTAATAATAATAGGCACCGAGGAAAAAGTAAAAGAGTGAGGAGAAAAAGATTGACTTGGAATTGTGGCGGCGGTGGTGGTTGTGCGCGTTCACTGTTCAGCTCCCGGTGATTATTGATTTCTGGGAGATGGTTTTTTTTTTCTTTTTTAGTAGGAAATGGATATCGGGTGGCACAGGCCCCGGACAATGAATGCGCTAGAAAGATGTTCACCAAAGAGATAATATGACAGGTCAAGGAAATAGGAAACGCTAACTTTGTGTCTCGAGTAACGAGGAGTAAAAGGAACTAACAACTTTTTTTTTATATATACATTTTACTCTTTTTATTTTCGTTCATCTGGTATTTATTCGGCGTTCGAAATGGGACTTTGTAAGATCATCGATTTAGCGCGTTTCTCTCTTCGTTGGTGGTCGTTTGCTATAGGTTCGAGAGATCGTAAATCACGACTGTTTTCTCACCAATAAGATTGTTCTTTTGCTTCCACCCGTATAGAAGGAAACGAGTTTTCGGATGAGGTGCAGTTTTACTGCGCTAGTTGTCATGGGGGGTGGTAAATCACTGGTGGGACATGTGCTCCCATTTTCTTTCTTTCTCCCTCTCTCTGTCGTCTATTCTTGGAAAGGAAGGTGCTTGGTAAAATTAGAATCATGATTCCCCTTAAAAGAGAAGCTTTTGAGGACTACAGGAGGATATGGCGTGCAACGTAACAATCTAGAGGGATTAAGAAGTCGTTTACACGTACGGCTTATTGTCGGGTGACTCAATTGACGGAGAAAGTGGCGGTCTCCGTGCGTGGACTACTTTTTGTGGAATGAGATACTATGAAAGCAACTGAGGAAACAGCTTTTAATTGAAATATTTTTCTGTGTTTTTTTTTTTTTTTTTTAAATAGACAAATCAGTGGCGCAATGATTCGCATTTCCAATTGCGAAGATCGCGAAAGCAGCTCTGAAAGGACCATCACTATCACTGGCACAGCCGAATCGGTGGCTCTGGCGCAGTATCTCATCAACACCAGGTCAGTCCATCTCATTTATTTCCTTTCTCTCATTGTCTGGTATGATTTCACCGAGTCTTTTAGTACGAACTTTTTTTTACCGCTTCGCTCTCGTATTTGACTCTTGACATTCAAGAGTCGAGTTAAGTGTCTTGCCTCGTAGACACTTGACGCATTTTTCGTAGCGGCTGCAGCAGCAGCTGCTTTTTGTCGAGGATGATCGTGATCCTATTTAGCAGGCTTTTCACTTTTTATGACGGGATGAAGATGCGTGACATTCTTGAATTGAACAAGTCATTTGGGGGGAAAGAATTTAAATTTTTCTTGAGCAAATCTAATTTTGACACTGGGAAGGATGTAGAATAAGCTGTATAAATAAGTAGAAGGAAGATTCTGGTTGATAATTTTAATCATCTTTAAAACAGAAGAAATTGACAAAGCTTCAGTCTCTAATGCCATGGTATTTTTTGTTTCCTTTCTTTTTCTTTTTTTTTTTTTTTATTTTGACATTAAAAAAAAAATTCTACTCCAACCACAACCGCCACACAACAACCCGTACTCCACACCTTGTGAAACACCAAAAAATCTCATTCATATACAACCTTCGCCTCATCCACACACAAACACACAAAACACTTCCACGGCCTGTTTACCACCAACGTCGCCCGCTGATTCCGCCCGCCTTCTCCGCCCGCCGCAAAAACCTTCATCCAACGATGCCCGCCGTCTGCCATCTTTTTGTGTCCGGCCAACCTGAATTCATCCATTTAACCACCATCCCGATCCATCACTTTATTTTTATTTACTTCTTCTCTTTCGCCTTCTTCTTCGTTCCCCGTCTTGAATGGATTTTCTCCGTTTGTTCCGTCTTGAAACCATCGACGCTCGGTATCATGTCAACTTTTACTTGTGCACACATTATTTACTTTGGGTCGTTCGTAATGTTATGTAGTGTTGAACTCCACAAAGCGAATATGGAAAGTCGATCGCAAGGTGGAGCTGGTGAAGCGACAAACCAGTCTGCGGTTGCAGCAGTTGCTGCTTCGTCTGCGCTGGCCAATGCTTTGCCTTTGGCTCAGCTGCTGGCCAAACCGGGTGCCCTCAGCGCGTTGGGTCTTTCGGGGTTGACGGCCCTGACTTCGCTCTCTGAAATTCTGACTGGCGCTGCGGCCCAGCAGCAAGCCCAACAGTCTGCCGTTCAGACTACGGGGGTTCACCGAAGTGGTCGCTCGGGAGGCTACGAACCCAAAGTCCGATCTTCCACCGGCTCATCGTCACCGCCATCTGGCAACATCAAGAAAGATCGTAATAAATTTGCGCCCTATTAGTTTTGAACTCTTCTCCTTCAACTTCTCTTACAGTTTAGTGGGCCAAATAATAAGTTGTTAAAGGACTGGGATGGTGTTTTGGGGATATCGATCAGCTGGAAGTTTGTTCTTACGTTATCTGACCACCACGTTCGTGTGGCTGTTTTCCCATCTCTTCCCCTGATACTATTTGGAAGTTTTTGAGTTTAATTTAAACGAGATTTTTTTTTCTGCCTTTTTGTTGAAAGTAATTCGTAAAAGTAACAACAACTTTCTTTCTTGAATTGTCATTATTCCACCGGTCCGTTGATCTAGAAGATAGTTCTCAAATTTGAAATCATCAGAATCAAGAGTGTTGTTTTTGCTTGTATCATACACGAAACTTAACAGTCGTCGGGTTCACTCTTTCTTGACTTTCTGATGGTTTGATTTTGATTATTTCCCTTACCCCCCCACCTCAATTCTGTTTGTCATTCACGTTCTTAGAAAAAAAAAATTAAAATAATTTGCATCCCTTCTGCGTTTCCGGAGTGATGAAGGTGACCAGAAATCTAGGCTGTCCCTTCTTTGTTTTTGGTTGTTGTTATTTTTGCGCAAGACTATGTGGATGGAGGGGGGTGGTGAAAATCAACCAAATAGGAATGATAGCGTCTGACCGTGCTAGTAGTGACGAGTTTATTCGTAGAAAAATGTTGAAAGTTGTAAAGACCCTGAAAGTTTCTTTAGAATTCTCACTCTTGAATACTAGTATATTTGCATTTGGTTTGAAGGGGGAAAAATATCCGGTCCGTTCCGAGTCTATTGAAAAAAAAAAACGTTTTAGGTTGGGGCATTCAATTTGTACACATATAATACCACGCGTCTGGTTTCAAATGGAAATTTTATAATTATCATTATTATTTTTTTCAATCCTTCCGCCGTGTTGACTGTTCTACTCCCAATTCCTCCTTTCTCTCTTGTATGTGTTGATTTTCTCCCTCTAAATCATTCTTTCTCCCATTTCTATACATATGATACCCCACATGGCCGTCATAAAAAAACAAAAACAAAATCCTATTCCTTTTTTTCTTTTTTCCCCTATCTTCCCAACATTGCCTTCGTTTATAAGAAAACCCCGTGGAAGGAGATTACTTTTTTTTTCTTTTATTTGACATTGTATACAGTAGAGAAACTCTTGCTGCTACAAAAATACCTTGTTCTCTCCGGCCCATGTTCTGTCCTCTCTATTCTATCTTTGGTCCCCCCTCCACCTTTGTCAGTTTTTTCTTCTTTTTTAAAACAAAAATGTAGTTTCGTTTCGTAATGTAAGAGTTTTCGATGACTATGATGGTTATGATGATAGGTCATACACTGTGAGGCAATAGAATGATTAAAAGAGAAATTTGCTAGAAAACAAAACACAAAAAGGAAACGTTTATTGAAAATCTGTTGGCTTTGTGTCCCTCATTCACGTGGATTTTGTGACGGAAGTACACACAGCGGTACACTAGAAAAGTACCTGTTTGAAAAAAAATCGGCGTGGTCTTTTTCATTTTTCGTATTATCATAGATCTTAAATAATAACCATTTTAATTTTATAACGGAATTTACGTATTTTTAAACAATTTTTTCGAACACAAAACTAATCGCGATTTCTCGTTTTGCTTTTTTTTCCCCCGCTATTTTTTTCTCGCTTTTTTTTTCTTCTCTGACCCCGATTTTTTTTCCGTTTTTGGCCCTCGGTTGTTATGACGACAATATCCAGGTTGGCCATGGAGACCGCAGCCATGGGCATGATGGGCTACCCGTTTTTGGCGCCGAGTCCTATAATGAAGGCCACGATTCATTGACCACTAACAGGCCACTTCTGCTGCTTCGAATGACGGAACGAAAGAAAAGAATGGAGTGATGGAAAAAAGTGAAAGAAACAAAACTTTGTGAAGGCGAAGAAAGAAGGAAGGAAGGTACACGACAACACTACACCACACAACACACACAAAGCAGGAAGAAAGCAGAAGTGACACGTCGCAGCAAAAGAGGGTGGCCCGAAAGCAGAAGCTATTGCGACGAAAACAAAAGGAAGCAAGTTGGTCGTTAGAAGAGTAAAAAAAAACAAAGAAATTACGCGTTGATGGTGACGGACTGCGGCTCTCTCGGACTCGTTTCAGCCTACGTAGCAACGGATTTGTTTGAGAATGATTGAGGAAACATTTATGCCAGGATCTCCACGATGAAATCATGATTATTACGTGTTTGGTGATTATTACAAATGACAATACTAAACTAAGAATAAGAAATAATAATAGGACGATAGGAAGACCGTTTTGCCACATCATGTGCATCCCCTTTTGCCCGTCCCCCGGCTCTAATCGAGGAAATTCGCCCCATCAATCCATCAAGTTCTTTTTTTTTTTAAAGAAAAACCGATTTCTTGCGTCTTCTTTCGCTCTTGTTTCTAATGTCCCTACCACCACCACCACCAAACAACAAATCTTTTTGGCTGACTAAATAAGGACAAAGGCAATCGACTCGAATACCCTCCCTCTCGCTCCCAGTTTCATGTTTTATCATGTAACTACAACATTGTTTGCGTGCGCGCCCGTGTTTGTTACTCGTCCGTTCATTTTTTTTCCTCGTTCTGTTCATTTTCTCTCCCGTTGCTCCCCTGCCCTTTCACAAAACAATTGTCCTCCCCGTGTTAGACCTGCCCTCCCATCCCCTTGACTACACACACACAAAGCCCCAACACATCCATTTTGTGGTTTTCAAAAGAAAGAAAAAAGAAAAAAAAATTGTCTTAAAACTGCGCCGTCGCTGAACTCAGCGTCGATTCGCATGTGTGTGTGTGAGAGGCAATAAGTCTTAGCTCAAGTATCAAAGCTAGTTACAATTTAAAAGTTAAAAAAGAAAGAATTAAATAAGAATCACACCGAACGCTTCTTGGTTCAGGAAAAAGTTTTGTCGGGGCTTTTTCTAGTCAAACGCGAAATTTGCGCCGTCGAAACCGTTTTGTTGTCTTTTTTTTTACAATTTTTTTTGCTCATTTGTTTACAGTTTGCTTTTTTTCTGCTCCAAAATTAATCGGGTCGTTATACATTTCTTGATTGACTTGGAAATATTTTTTTTTAAATAACAAAGATATCAGTTTAAAAAACATTGTGGGCCATTTTGTCATCGTTTGTTTGTCGTCTCTTGCGATGACATTGACGACGACGACAAAATTTGAATCAGTGCAAGGGAATATAACTTTATATACCATTCCCAACAAATGGTCATTTATCAGGTACAAGTTTTTCATGGGCAATAGCCAAAGACGTGTGCCAAAGTTAAAGAAACAAGACAGGAAGTTAGGGGAAAATTCTTAGGACATTATATACTACATCTTGTCGATTTAACTCCCGCCACATCCCTTTCAATTTACCCTCCCAACTCCCTTCAGATATCAAATCTTAAGTTGTTTTTTTTTCTTCTTCTTCACTCTAATTCTTATCTCTACCGTTTACCCCCCAGAGAAAATTATTGTTGTAATCCTGTGTTTTTTTTGTTTTTTTCTTCGAATAATTGCAAAGAAATTTTCTGTTTTTTCGTTTTGGAACAACCGACCAGCTCAGTTGAGACCAGTTCCAATAAAAACCAAGCAAAATTGTGCAAAGAACGTTTCAGTCGTAGAAGACGTAAAAGTGTTGATAGAAAACAAAAATTAATAATACTTTTTGGGGATAAAGAAACGTGGGCAAAGTTGATTGCCCATGACGTCTGTATAACGTGCTCCGATTATTCAAAGGGCAGTATGTGTGTGTTTGATTTCATTTTTTTTTGTGTTGAAAAAAACTTCTTTTGTTTATCATCTTTTTCGTCTTACTCGAAACCACAAAAAAACAAAACAAAAAATATTTCGTGCTTTTGTGCGTGTTTTTTTTTCCTTTTTCCAAATATCATCCCGTCTTACTGTTTATAGTTGATAGAACAATTGTCATAGAGAGTTGTGACGTCATTTTCTGTCCTCTCTTTCTCTTTCTGAGTGTGTGTGTGTGTGTGTAAAAAGCCTTACACGAACAGGGTGAAACCAAGACAAAACAAAAATCTAAATTTTCAAACAACCCCTCCTCCCCCAAAGAGAAATTTAAGGGGAGGGGAGATTTAAAAAAAAATATTGTATCCCATTTGACATTTGAAGCCAATAAGATTACAACTTGAAAATGGAATGGGAGATGGAGGGACTTGATTCACGAACAAAATGGGTGACGGTTATTTCTTGAAGGAAATTTCTGACGCTTTTTAATGTGTTGTTGTGTGTATATAATATATACGACCACCTGACCACACTGTTCTCATTTTGTCCTCCTTGTCACCGAGTCCCACATTTTTTGGGTTCAATATTTATGTTATTATTTGTTTTTGACCTGGTCAGATTGAAAGACGAGAAGGAGACCGTCGAGTTCCGAATCGTCGAGTTGCGTATCGTCGAATTAGAGAACGAGGACAAAAAAAAACCGACGCTTGAAGAAACCTTTCCTCGACGACCTCGATTTGCAATTTAGTTATCTTTCCCATCTTCACATCTGCATACAACAACTGTTGATTGATCACTCTGACTTGCACTTTTGCTTGTTACTTACCTTTTCTGCACTTATCCGCAAAACTCCAAATTTCAAAAAACAAAATGAGGAAAATATCAAGAATAACAGCGCCTCCCACGTGATGCTCGCGCATATCGTTAAATTAAAGAAAAAAGACATTGCGTTCAAATGGACAATCATTAGGGCAAGTTTAGTTTTTACTTTCGACTGGTTAGACGTCTGCGTTTCATTGCCGCTCTCTTTAATACTTTTTCGTTTTGGCTTACACACGTCGTTTATTATTGCAATTATAACCGTCTTGTTTAATTCGTGCTTGAATGTGTGCTGGTGTCTTTGAAAAATTGGAGGGGCAGGGTCATTTCTTTCTTCATTCACCTTTTCCCTTAATTTATTCTTTTCTTGTAGAATTATCTTGATTGATTTAGCCATTCTTTCACTTTGCGTATCATGTAAAAGTTTAAAAAAACAAAGAACTCGTTTGGAATTCGTCGCGGAGATTAAAGGATTTAACAGTTATGAATGCAGGCTTTAAAAAATAACTAAATACAAAAAGGGGAAGATGCAGGTTGACAAACAAAAGCTATAATATTAGCCGGTCAAAATTGATTGCTCAGTAATGGAACAAAGGCAAATTGCGGAATATCTTGTGACGTCTTTCGCGCACCGACATATCCTCCCCACACACTTGCGAATTTGTTCATTACACACACACACACACCACCCGAGTCGAAGAAAAAAAAAGCTTGTTATTTTCCTGGTTGATTTTGAGTTGTATCACATTTCAAACACTCGCACGGTAAAGGTTTCTTTCCAGGGGGGAAAAAAAGATTATAAAATATCAACTTTTTACTGCCGTTCACCTGTCTCCCACCCCCTGTCAATTCCCGCAGATGCGTGATTATTATTATTATTTTTTTTTATTATTATTATCTTCTATTATTATTTTCTTCTCTCTAGAAATGTTTGAGATTAAAAGACTTGTCTTTTTTTTGTTTTCTTTCGTGTGGAAATTCAAAAAGTTTTTTAGGGTCAGATATTTTTTTTATAGATTTGAATTCTTGTTTTTGGTTTCTTGTTGTGGAAAAAAAAATGATTCTTTGTTGAGGATAAATTAACTCCCCATCCACCCCCAAAATTAAATAAAAAAAAAAATATTCAAAAAAAAATGAAGAATAAGCAACATCAACACCTCTTGGGGAAAAGAAGAAATTTAGTGCTCTTTTCTTTTTATTTTCTTGATATCTGAGTGTATTTTGTAAATTTGATTGTCACACGTATGCTGATGACAGACACTCGAAGATCATATATTGGATTGTTTAATTTTCTTCTCGTGGAGTTTCTATATAAACATTTTGTTATTACAAATACACATCGTGCGCTGTGAAATCCAAAAATTGAAAACGTCTTTTCTACGGGTGCAATTTTTTTTTTGTGAGCATCACCTGCTTTAACGGAAGAATGAAATCGCCAAACAGGAAAAAGAAGTAAATACTCTGATAGTTATAATTCATTTAAACATCTGCATCCAGATGGGGCGCTGTAATGTGAAGAAGCTCTGCTTCCGGTCCGAGAAAAATAGAAGGAATTAATATTTTTAAAAAAAGGGAGAGTGGAAGGGAACAGCTGTGTCAGCCTTTTTGAGTTTCACTGGAGTGAGAATGACTTTCAGACTGTTTCCAACATCATGTGAAAGATGAAAGTTTTTTTTTTTTTTAGGAGAAGGCGCTAGAGAAAGGGGCGAGTTTGTCCTTGTCTGTTTGGATTATTGAGAGGAGAAAGTGAGAGATTTTTTTGGAGCTGAGAGAGAGAAAACCAGGACGAAACAGGTTTTTATCTAAACTTTATTTTTATTGGGGAACGCGGGCGACGATGTCCGACCAGAATGTCTTGTAGTTTTGTAAGACGGTTCCACTGTAAATCGATGAAACGAAAGAGAAAGTATGGACGTTAGGGCTGGAAATTTAGTTTAATGAACGACGATAATTAAGTGTGTTATTATTGGGTACTTACATGAAGTAGACTTGACCAACGGCGTCAGGTGCGTGCCACAAGAGAGTAACCGTCTCCTTGGGGTCATTGTCTGTGTGAGTGGCAGCCGAGCACTCGGAGTACGACTTGACGTCGGGGTTCTTCTCGAAAACACCGATCCATTCCTGGGTCTTAGGGTCGCGGCCCTGGAAGAAGAATCCCTTGAAAGCGGACTTGGGCCCGTGGATGGTCACTGGAATATTTTAAAAATTAATTTCGATTTTGAAAACATTTGGGTTGGAATTTAATTTTAGCCTTTCAATGAGGGAAACAAGGAACTCACCTGTGATTTTGTCGCCTGGTCTGTAGTAATCACTGGAAGCTTCAACGATGAAAGGATTGGTGCTTGGAGATTGCGGCTCAGTTCCTCCGTGATTCGGTCGATTGGGTTGAGCCTTGACGCAAGCGTCGATGGGTCCACCGTTGGGGAAAGCCCAGCAGGTTTCAATAATCAAGAACAAACTGACCAACGTGCAAACTGCCATCTTGATCGCCATCCTGGTCTTTATCGTCTGGTTAGTCTGAACGCTAAGGAAACAAAAAGTTTGTTTTGACAGGTACTGCCGGGTTCTCTTAGCTGTGCTGGCTGTGGCACGACTGACGGTCTTCGTTTGACTATCCCTTGCCTTATAAAGGGCTAGCCAAACCACTCACCGCCACCACAACGAGAGAAGGGGAAGTACAATTATAGAAGGGGGGGGGGGGGAGGTTTCAGTTTTAATTTGCAAACGATGCAAACTCCACCTATACAGGTGTCTATAGCTCCAAGATGAGATCAAACTAGATTGGTTAGCCTAAAAGAAATTGTGGGTTTTTTTCCTCTCTCTTTAAATTTACCAATCTCGCCGCCCATCCCTTTTTAGGATCAGACACAAAACCCATTATCATTCAAAGTTCGTTCGAGAAAGGAGAGGGGAATAGGAAATCAAGTCTCCAGCTGGTGGTACTACTTACTACAGCTGTGGAAAACGAACGACGGACCGACTGTCTGCCCCATCCGGGTTATGAGTTAACAATTCGAATAAAAGAAAATTGCCGATTATGAGAGAAAGTTTACAGACGAAGACAATTATTTATTTTTATTTTGTTTTGTTTTTTAGATTAGGTTAGTTGTGTAAAGGTGACAATTCCGAACCGATTTGTCTTTTCATATTTTTTTTTCTTAGTTTTTCTTTGATTACGTCGATTCAATGACCGAACCGGTTGATTTCCCTCCGTTTTACTTGCGACGGAGAGAAATTTTTGTCTTGCATGTGAAGTGTTACGAGAAAGTGGTTTCCGCCCTTCACAGTCACACTCTTTATGCGTTCAAGAGATATGTATATTATTCAAGTGCTGTTCCCTCTCGTAGTTTAGCGGTTTTAAGCCTTACGAAACAATAAGAGTTGCCCCATGTTTTTACGTTAGCTTACCGCTTGTTTGTTAAACCGCCGCCTGCTTATTCAGCCGATAAAGAAACCCCTCGAACAATTTTGAGAGCTTGCGCAACCATCTTTACCTTGAGCGTGTTCCACTTAACAACCGCAGCTCCATCACTTGATTTCCCAATTGGGGAGCTGGAAGAAAATCTAATGAGATGTAAACTCATTTTGATCCTTCATTGCTTTTTCGTCTTTCCCTTGATCGATGGTGGTCGTGAGGATGAGATCGTGAATAAATATAAGATCATAATAGCAGATTTAAATATAAACGCCCCTTCTCATTTTCTTTCTTGCCAACTCATCGTGCGAAAGTCAATGACCGTGTGGTCGCCTCATACAAGAATGAATTTAAAATATTTTCTAAAATTCCCTTGCTGTACTGTAATGTATTTACTTGAGCAACCGCCACTTTCTCCTCTTGACATCGTTGAATCAAAGCAAAGTGAAACGAAATTTGTTTAAAATGGAATTCTTTAAGAAAACAAGAGTAGCAGAGGACCATTTTTGTTAATTTTTGCTTTTTACTCGAGCGTAACGGCTGTTGGATTGTCATTGCCGTTAAGCGCCGCCGCCGCCTTGCGTCTCTTGTTGTTGCGAGAGCGCCCAATGAAGTAAGCAACAATGACAATCACCACCAAAGCGGCCAAGACGGAACCAACGATAATTGGTACCGTGTTGTCACCTACTGGGTATCTTTCCCCATCTACATAAAATTCCTGATATTTGGACACCCATCCAATTTCTTCCTTGTCTTTTATCTCTTTTTCCAAATGAACTTGCAGTGGTTTAAAGTAATCTATAACGGCCGAAGAATCCAGCTCTGAAGCTCCGATGGTTTCGTTTAGAGTCTCTCTCCATGGCTTGGAAAGTCCAGCTTTCAATAATGTTCTAGAGAAAAGAGAAAGAGTTCCTTAGCAGAGTAAATTAAGCATTGATTTTTTATATCATTACTCCATGATTTTTCCAGCGTCTTTATTCTGATAAATGTCGCAACGGTAAAGAGGCTTTTCCGGATCGGCTGGGTCGAACTCGCCAGCTTCTACGCAGAGAGCCTTGTGAATTTGGAATTGAAGGACATTGGCCACAAAGTATCTTCAATGAAATCGTTTAAAATTAAGTCAGCTGAATGAGTTAGAATTAAATAGTCAGCACGATTGCTGTAATTCATACCTGCTGTACTCCACATCGGCTGCTATGTGATACCTAAAATAAAAGTTCATTTAAATTTGCACACTTTTGGGCTAGCTCAAGGTCGAATAATTTGCGTACTTTGCTCCAGGATCAAAGTCATCTTGATAGCGAATGCTGGGTGGAACGATGCCTTGGTAGGTCTCGGTTAATTGCATCCATCTCTTCATCCAGTTGGATGAATCATATTTTCCTTGGAAAACTTCCCAACGCCAACTATCCATAACGTAAGCAAACGGCAAGAAAGTGACCTAATAAAGGATATGGTTACGTTTGATGTTTTTGTCAAGAGTTGTGATTCAACATTAAAAACGTGAAAAGAAACGTGCGAGGCTCTAAAAAGGTAAACTGGAATATGTTTAACACCTTTTCCAGGGCAGTTTTCATCAAAAAGTTGAGATCTGTTTCGATGGATGGGGTGTAGTCATTAAGAAGTCCGATTTTGCTTAAATGTTTCGGTGTTGCAACTGACAAGGCCATGACGTCACCAATCGCTTCGTGGAAACCTAGAAACATAATTTGTTTCAAATCGTGAAAGCAATCTCTTTTTATTTGCTACACATTTGGGGTGAGTTTTTACCTGGATTTGCTCCATCCCTGAATGTAACGGGTTGGTCTTTGTATTGCTGGTCGTACTGGATGTGGCCTTATTCGGTAAACAGATTGCAATTCTGATAAGTAATAAAAGCTTTTTTTTACCACCTGCAAAATCAATTTGAGTAATCACCTTGTTCGTGGTGAACGGTAATAAGGTCAGCCATATCAATGCCGGTGCACATTTTGATGCTAGTTTTAATTAAAAGCACTAATTGTAAATTTGAACATTTTCTTGAATATCACGGGTAAACTTACCGGAAATCTTTTCCATCGGAGAAATCCCAAGCAGACGCGTGACAGACAACTTCACGGCCATCAGTAGGTTTCTCGATCATAGAATCATTTCCGTAGCAAGTGGGCATAGCAAGAAGACCAAGCGAGGTGTAGAACTCTTCAGCTACTTCAAACATTTTACGGGCGGTCCATTTCTAAATTCGTGGAGTAAAAATAAAATTCTTCATTTCAAATATTAAAAAAAAAATCTAATTTGATTTTACTTGATTATTCATTTCTTGAGTAACATCCACAGTTGGAGCATCTGGATAAGGAGCCAACAAATCGTAAAGATTTTCCCACGTTTGTGCCCACATGTTTCCTAAACGAAATTGATACATTTAGAAACGCAAGCATGGATAATTTTATAAAAACATCTCACCTAATACTGAAGCAGGAATCGGTGATTTATCTTTCGGAAATTTATCCTCGCCATATCTCTCTCGCAACTTCATACGGGTGTAAGCATGAAGAACATCATAGAAAGGCTTAGTCTCATTAAGAATTTTTTCCAACTGTTGCTGAAAGTCTTCGGTCTCGTAGGGTTCTTTCCACAGGACGGACATGTCTTCTTTGCCTTTAAAGTGAAGACGCCATTGATTTTTCAGTCATTGATTATAAACTTGTGAGTGTCAATATACCGTTTACTTCAGCGACTTTGTTGTTCAGCTCGACATACTGTTCGTAATCATGAATCATGGGTCGAGATGCGATTTTACGCCACTCACTCCAGACGTAATTGAGCTCGTCGTAGTCCGTGCTTGTCGCCAAAATTGATTCGATATCTGAAAGATATTTACCAGAAATTGTGTGGATTTTACCGCAAAGGAATTTTACGTTCATTTTGCATACGGACCTGGCTCAAGAGCGAGTTTCTCCTCGTCTTTACAGGATGGCTTTTGGTACGGGCAAATTTTTGCACTGCTGTATTGGTTCATCATGTTGTTGATGACGGTTGTGCGCTACTCGTTAAAAGAAAAATAATATTAAGTCGGTCAAATTTAAAGATTTAACTCGTTTGAGTACGTTAGTCAAATCCTCCTCGGAGAGAGCGGCCACCCCGAGTGATTGCAGCAGTTCAAGCTGACGTTTGAGCGATTCATCCACGAATGTCTCATATTCAAACTGAGTAATATATTCTTCCCACGACTGTTTTATGTGATTTGCCACTTTGACGCTCCATTCCGTCTACGTTTGAAAAGTTTGTTTCTAAGATCTTCGGACAATGAGTCAATCAAATTAAGGCAATTTGTACCGAATTTTGTCCGTTGGCATCCGTCAAATTGGTCTCGTAATTCCATTCGGCAATAGTGGCTTGATTGTACAAGTAAGATGTTGTTGTTTCGTACTCGTTCTTCATGTAATCGGCTGCGAAAGTTTCACATTCCCATCCGAGACAGTCGTCAGCGTTGGCTTCTTTTAGCCACTGCATAAGAGGATCAAAGTAAGCGAGCAACGATGTCGCATCCATCACTCGGCTTCCTGTAAGAGCCTCCAATGCATCGGGCCAAGGCTTGGAGAATCCAGGTTCCAACAACGCCCTAAACGATTTTTTTGGCGAAAATTTAGATTTGATAAATCTATGATATCGTTAAATGTTGCATCGTACTTAAGTTTGGCTCCGGCTGCTTTACTGCCATCGAAATCGCACTTGTACAACGGTAATTCAGGATTAGCTGGATCAAATTGGCCAGCCTCTTTGCATAGGGATTCGTAGAATTGGAACTGGATGATGTAACTGACAAAGTACCTGCAGTAAAATAGTATAATAATTAGCTAAGTAATCAGACAGTCAGACACTGTGATGCATTCAGTTTTTATGGTTATGGTTATGGTTATTCAATTTCTATAGCGCATTTTACAACTACATGATCAAATGACGCTGTTTAGTTTCCAATTTGGAAGATGTGATTAAACACATCACAGTATATTTAACGTCATATCCTTGAAAGCAATCAAGGATCCTGTGTTATGCGTGCAACCTCAAGGGCGCTACTGCTAATAGTTTTATGACGGGTTCAGCTGGGGATCGAAACCAGAGCCTCATTGCCTTTTTCCAGAGCGTTGACGCTCTAGTCCACTTCACCCCACTTCCCCGTTTTATTGGGATATTTATTAGTTTTTATTGGGAACATGTCATAATAAATAGTGGCTTGGCCAGTTTGAACTTTCCCTTTCTATTTTGTTGGTCTCGTGCTGAAGTACCACGAGACTTTCACTACATGTAACGCGCTCAGACAGACATAATATGCAAGGAACACGCCAGGTGTTTTTCGGTGATCAATCCACTCTTCCTCCTCACCACCCTCCCACCTTCTTCTACATCCTCGTCCACTAGTCATTCGCAAGTCCAGCAACCGTCTACGTGATTTAGTTAACCAAGTCCCCCTTTTTTTTCACTGTAATTATTCTCGTCGCCTGGATGTCTGCTACAATCGACATTTACCTGTTGTGTTTTCTCCGATAGCACGAAATGAGAACGCAAAATAGATTCTTTTGAGCAGTTTGCTCACGCTTCTGCGCGGCTGGGAAAGTAGCTCACAAAAATAAAAAAGAGAACTTCAGCCTTCTTGTTCGTTTGAAAATTCGATGACGAAATTCTTTCATGATACGCGCCGGCCAACGCGTGTTAAAAAAAAAGTGAAAGACGCCACTTACCGAATGTATTCGACGTTGGCCGGGATGTGATACTTGGCTCCGGGATCAAAGTCCGACTCGTTGCGATAGACTGGGGCCCTTAAACCTTGCAACTCTTGGCGCAATTTCCACCAGTTCTCGTTCAAATTAGTGTCATCGGTGCTGCCGTCGAAGACAGACCAACGCCACTTATCCATAAGGTAACCGAACGGAATGAAAGCAATCTATAAAGCGATAAGATTTTGAAGTTTCAGATGTTGTGTTCTTTGGACAATAATTGAATTGACCTTTTCTAGAGCTTGGCTCAGTAAGTAGTTGAGATCTTGTTCAGATACTCCGGCCGGGAGTTCGGGTAGTTTGGCGTCGCGGGGTTTAGTTTTAGCAGAGGTCGTTGCCGGCAGAAGTCCCAATTTTTTCAAATGAGCTGGAGTAGAGACAGCCAGAGCGATCGTGTCACCGATTGCCTCATGGAAACCTAAAATTATTTAAAAAACGCAAAATTTTTTTTAAAACAGACGATTTATAATGTATTCGGTTGCAAAGATTATTGTACCGGGATTGGCACCGTTGCGGAAGACCCAGTGTTGATTGCAGTAATTCATGAAATATTGGATGTGCCCCATTTCGTGATGGACAGTCACGAAATCTTCTTGCGTAATCGTGGTACACATTTTGATGCTACGCAACCCCAATAAAAGTCAATGAGACCAAATGAATTCCGGTCCTTTTTGTTTGTTTGTTGAACTTACCGCCAATCTTCGCGGACGGTAGTATCACTGCCGGGACCGAAAAAGAACTCTTCAGCCGAAGCGTGACAGACCACTTCACGGCCGTCATCAGGTCTCTCAATCATGCTCAGATCCCAAAAAGTTTTGGTCATGTTGTCCAAGCCCAGATCGTAAAAAAACTTTTCCGACAGCTCGAACATTTTCTTGGCTGTGTAACCCTAATTCAATTTGAAGCGGTTAAACCATTGTTGCCATATTATATCACTGAATAAAAAGCGAACTTGGGCAATCATTTCTGGTGTGGCGTCGACGGCCGGAGCATCTGGATAAGGTAAGACATGCTTGGCAATATTTCCCCAGGATTGAGCCCACATGTTTCCTGCATAATAAAGTTATTTGAGATAATATACTAACTATTTTATTTCCATGTGCATATACCTAGAACGTGAGCAGGGAGACGGCCATATCGCTGCAGCTGGTCCTTGTAGATCGTCGTGGACAAAATCCTTCTGACGTAGGTGTAAAGCTGTTCATAAAGAGGTTTGACAGCTTTCCATAATTCTTCAATTGCAGCTTTGAACTCATCTTCTGAGTAGCCTTCGTAGAGATAGTATTCGTTCCATAATGAGCCCATATCCTTGTAACCTAGTAAACGTACACGTCGATTGCGAATAAACTTTAACACTTGTGGTTTTTTAAAGCGAATTTACCGTTAAGGGTAGCAGCTTTGTTATTGAGTGCGACAAACTCGATATATTTCTGTCTGACGGGTTTTCCTGCCACCTCTCGCCATTGTGTCCAGACGTATTCCAGTTCGGTGTAGTTGGTGGATGTCGCCATAATCTCAGTTAAGTCTTTTTTTTTCAATTATTAATTTGTACAATGTTAGAAAAACTGCAAGTTATTGGCGTGGAAGTTTAAAGATTACCTGGATCGAGGGGCATGCAGACGTTGGGATCGTCTTGTTTGCAAACTTTTGCCGAACTGTAGATGGTTTCCATCTCACTTGACAGTTGCGTGTACTAGCAATTATTTGCACGAAGCTTTAGTAATAATGATGGTCATTTCATGTGCTATTTAAAATGTTTACTCTTTGTGCGTCTGCGGTGTCTAAAGCAGCTGGCCCAATGATGTTCAAGTATTGAAATTCGCGCTTAACGTATGCATCGTTGAAACCGGAATAATCAAACTTGGTCACATTACCCCATGCCTCTTTCTGAAAGGCGAGGTAATTGACGTTGGCTGCGATCTGTACGTGTTCAACGAAATGTCAAATTCATCAAACATAACAGAACTGTCGAACAGTTGTACAGTACACAAATTTTCAGGCAAAGATAAAGCACAACTGGCCAAGGGCAGCATTACTAGAGATTAGAACTAATATAGCAGAAGAGATAAGGATTGTAGACAGCTACCGACAAGCAATGTCAATATTATTCAAGAAGAAGAAGAAACCGTTCAACGCTTCAAGCCATCGTAATAACTGAAATGGACTTACTTCCGCCTGAGAATGCTCTTCGGTAATATCAGTGATGGACTGCCATCGAGTCGTCATCTGGGTGTTGGCCTCCTTCAAGTAAATTGGATCTAGATCTTCCAAGAATTGCGTGGCCTCAACTTCGTTTGTATTGAGCTGCGCCTGAGCTGATGCTGCAATTAAGAGAAATGTCACGAAAATGTGGGGCACTGGCCGCCTTGAACTGACCAGCCGTTCCATCACGTCTTTTTCCTTCAGTCTACAATTGAAGAATGTACTAGTTGGGCTCCAGACGTTCGTGAAGTAGATTATCGACAGGTCTGAGAGTGCGATTGTACTTCTCTCTATTGTCCCTTCTCCGATAAGGCTGTGCCGCATCACGCGCTTCGCGATAAGTGCTGCAGCACGAAGGCCAGTTCGCGAAGATCTTTTGTCCAACTTCGTCGGCGAATAGATGCTAGCCATTTCTTGCGGACGACTTATGTTCAGGCCGATGAAATTCATTTAATTCTAATAAGTAGTTATTTAGGAAACTATAATGCAATGAGAATCGCTTCTAATCGCTTTGACAGTTAGTCATCCGGACCTGCCAATCACGCGTTGTTTATCTAAACTTTTGATGTGCGTTTATCTATAGGTTTGAAGCGTCCTGAGTTAAAAAGTGTCATGGGATTTAAATAAAGCCATCTACGTCCGTAAACGAACTGTTTTTCGTCAATAAGGATCCGAGTCACTTCTTAAATCACATTATTTTTGTTTAAAAACATTGCGCTTGAAGTGTTTGTAAGGTTTTTTTTGTTTGATAGCGTGCTGGACTTGATATAATAATGTGATACATTAGTTTAACTAACTTGAGGCCAAACAGTCTCATAAAATTAAAGTTGTGGTTGACGAATCATTGACAGGTGATAAAAGTGTGACAGCAAATTTAAGATGTCGATACGAATGGAAAAAAAACAAAACAATGATTGCTCGGGTCCAGTGGTCCACACGGACCCACACACAGCATATCATGGGTCAGAAAAATTTCGTAGTTGTTGTTGAAGAAACAAAAGAAGACAACGCAATTATCAGGTAGCTAAGCCTCATACGTCTTCTTATCTTGAAAAATCTTACTTCTAGAATATTTTGGAAAAAAATATGTCACTTACATACTTTAAGTAATAAAAAAATAATAATAAAAATAGAAAATAGAGATGGTCTGTAATAAAATCTCTGTACATCTTTATGACTTATTTTTAAGGTAAGATAGATTAGATAATTTTTAAAGGAGAGCTCATACTCAGTGCGGGTTGATACTGGATAAAAGCGTTTTCAAAGGATCGCTCAAAATATTAATGTTACTCAAAGTATATGGCTAATGTTGGCATAGTGACTACACCTATAAATTTTTATAATCTTTAGTTCCTTATGAAACGTTAAAATATTACATTACTTAACATCTCTTATTAGCATTACTGCATTAATATTGTATTACGTAACTTTTGCCCAATTATAGAATTGCAGTTTTCAAGAGGTAGTCTGTTTCACCGTCAGGTGGCGTCTGGTTCACCGACTAGCCAGGTTTACACAACTTTCGACAAAGTAGTAGGGTAGAAAACCAATGTAGTCACAATTTTAAAAAGTTAAAATAGTAAAATTCCTTCAAAATGGTTACCTCCAAAAAACTATAGTCCTAAGCTACGTTTTGGCCTTGGATGTTATTTTATTCTGCATTCAAGATCCTGCAAGTCGACTTTTCCATGCTTAAGGTAAGAACTTTTCCTAAACTTGACAATTGCAAACGATTGCAAAGTAGACTTTCTTCGTGAAATATCGATGACCTCCAAATGTGTGTAGTGAAGTTGATCACTGATATGTGCTTGGGTTATGCCTTACGTAGTTAAGGGACGATTGCCGATTACATTTTGCTTAGTTTTGTTTCTTCCTGGTAAGACATGACAGCTCTAAATCGTATTTTACACGTCACGAATGTTGTGAAAAATTGTCTGTGTTACCTAGTGCGATCGCCATTTCGATAACAAAAGATGCGTGTGCCAACATCGACCTGGGATAGGAGTGTTTATAGGCTTGATGCATATCAATTATATTCCAATCTGAGTTATTATTACTACCATTCAAAACTATTCTTTGCACGAGGTTGGCTCGTAACACCAACTGCTCAAAATAGACGAGAAGGTCGCCGGCCCCTCTACTTCATGCGTAGTTTCTCCAAGATATTTAATATTTATTCAAACAAAGGAATGGATACCAACGGGATCCCTCGTATCTTTCCCTTCTCTTTTTGCCTGTCCATTCATTTACTAAGTTTAATATCCGACTGTGTGCGTCGTTATAGCGACTCGTTTCTTGAACGATCGACACGTGTGGTCACTTTGTTATTGGTCGTCACGCAGTCAAGAAAGTGAGATTTTTCAAAACATAGCAGACACATTGACGTACCTTCATGATTCATGCGTCATCAACGATTGCGCATTTTATTTGCCGGTGGCATTATTGACAAGTTTCGAATCCCTTGGCACGCTCGTTTTCGTTGTTGTTTACCGCTCTTTTCAAGAACCGGACGTAGTAGTGGGTCCCGTCCAACCCAAATTGAATCATCATCTCGCTGCCCATTCACGGGCGCATCGCCATAACCCAATCTCGCAGCTCGACCTTTTCCCCCACCCAAAAAAAAAAACAAACCTACAATTGCTTTCCTCTCCAGAGCTCTTCCGCTTCGTTCAGTCGACTGTGATTTTCTGTCGAGCAGACGAGTTCTCCTTCGTTCGTCATCTCTCCCACACACATCCACGGTTTATTTTGGAAAAAAATAAAATAAACCAGAGTCTATCGCCAGCTTCGTTTATCACAATCAGGACGTCTTTAATACAGACAACTTAAGTGGGCGGCGTTCCATTTGCTTCCAACTTTCGGATTCCCGGGTAAATATTTGAACGCTCATGTGTCCCATTGAGGTCGTGTTGCGTGTGTTCGCCGTCCACAGTTTATTTGTGGTAACCTTTTTCGTATCCATCGCCATGACAAAAAGGGAAAAACGGAACACAGAAATTTGATGCCATGTTTTAGTGCCTTGCTATTAATATTAGCCGTGTATTTTTCGTGTCTACTGGCCTGATGACTTTTTGCGAGTAAAAACAAACAAGAAGAACAAAATGGGTGGGATGTTTTGCGTCATTTTCAAACGAATAAAAGAAGACAAAACAATTGCCTCGGTAACGACGAGTCGACTAGCCAAGTGGAGCTAATAATCCACAAACCGCAATATCGGATCGATTAGGAATAGAGGAGGGTCACGTTAAAGTCGCAGACACGTCAGATCCTTCCGCAATTGAGAATCTCGTGTCATCAAGATGATTAACTAACCACTTCCACAAATAAGTTCTCGGACCGTGTGTTGTGCAGACCTACATTAGCTTTTTGCTAACGAGTCATAGATCAGCACACGCGACGAATCAATTATTCATCGACACTTGTATAGCCATACATCAAAGCCGTAAGGCGGATGTATTGTATATACGTCGTGTAGCTTCTATGCGTCGTCCACATGATCGATGATCTTGCTCCGCTTTCAAACAATTATTGCGGCCGATCTATTATTATTAAAGGGGGGGATACAAACAAAAAATAAGTCAAATAAAATAAAATAAAAAGTCACAATTCGCAGAACAGATTGACCGGGTTATATTTTTCTGTTGATGTTTTTTTCCGCTAATATAGAGCTACACTCATTTATGTTTTTATTAATCATTTCTTTGTAAATTTCTTAAGATAATTTTTTTTTTCATGTCAGGGAATGGGAGTAGGGACGTTATTTGATTGGTTGATGTGGGTTGGGGGGGGGGGAGGAAGAAAAATGTAATTATTTAGGCATGTTTACGTCAAACGTTATACATGGGGAATTGAACATTGATTAAGAAGCGTGGCTCATGTTGGCCACCACCATCGAATTTCATTTTCTTCAACTTCTCCTCATCATTCCATCCAGTCATAATTGTTTTAAAAATTTTTGGTTTTCAATTTGGAGTCCTAACGAAAAGAAGAATCGATTAATGACTTTGACAATTGAATCGTTTCAAAAGGCTCTGAAAATTGTCTGAATGTTTCAACCTTATTTCTTGAGAACGGCGAGGGGAGACTTTTGAATCGACATCCGGCAGCTCCTCATCGACGATAATGTCGTCGTTGAAGAATTGATAGTCGTTGGGTGTCGGTGTTGTCGACTCGGATCGTTTTCCCCTCATGCCCATAAACGAGTTTGACGACGGCGCTCTCTTCTTTTCGAATGGCTCCTGGTAGATGTACCGCTCGCGCCAGTTGGGGATGAAAGCCGTTCCGTCGGCTAATCCATTCATCATTTTCTTGCCTCTCATGCCGAGAAATTTCTCGCCGTGCATCTTTTTCTTCTGGGGCGCCGGGCCGAAGTAGTACGTGTCGGGGAGGATGTCGCCTTGTGGCCATCCAGATGCGTCGTCAAGTTGATTGCCTTCCATCATCAGGGCGTCAGCACCCGGCGGTGAACTTTTCTTGCCTCTCATTCCCAGGAAAGCTCGACTGTTGGGCGTTCGTTTGTCGTAGCCGGCCAAGTGCTGGAGAAGAACTAGTCTCATAGAGATTGGAAGACCATTGAAGACCATGGCTTCTTTTTGCGACGGCAGAATCGGTTCGGCAACTTTGGCAGACGGAGTCTTATCGGCCGAGTGGTCCGTTTGCTGCTGTGCATTTCTCCATGAGCGGAGGACGAGCCCTCGAGTTTGACGAGCCATCAGTTCGTCGTCATCCGTAACGGCAGTCGCTGCCGCGGAAGCAGGTTGACAGTAGGCGAGCACCGTCATCAGGACCCCCATCGCGAACCACCATTTTGCCTCTGATCCTCTGCCGACCACAAGCAAAAATCAGTTGATGTGTAGTTGGTAAGCAGGCATGCACAGTATGAAATGCTATCAAGACCTGGCGCTGTTCTAGCCAGACGTTCCCGCACACAAGAAGAAGAAGAACAACAACACAGAACAAACGAGTTGTTTTATCGATATCGCTTGGCCCCCTTTTGTAAGGTCTGTAATCCCCTATCGCTCTGCTGCTTCTATCGCCCAGCTAAAAGGGAACCCAGCTGGCCATTTAATGTCTCGTCGGACGCCGTTTCTCCGCTCCCGCTCACGCTCTATTCCGTGATGAAGGTCATAATTTTACGAGAAACTCACACAGCGAATAAAGCGTTTTGCCCTCGTAGTGCTAACGATATTTTGGTTTGTTTTGCTTCTCGTCACCGATCGCGCTGCGTGAATGATTTCCTTCGAATGAGTCCGCGTGTACTCCATTTTCGAGACTATCGAACGCGTCTTTTTTTTTCCCACCACCCCCACCCCCCATCCTCCTATTCATGAACCATTTTGGGTCTGTCGTGATTGTTTCTTTTGTGTTTTGCCGGTGGATAATCAAAAAATCTCCAGTTCGATCACATTTCTCGATGAGGAGGAGGCCTTTCGTTCACGCACGCGATTGGCGCGCGGTTGAATGAATGCAGAACTAGTGACGTCCGCCCCACGTTATTATGGCAGTGACTTAATTTCGATAGATGAACTAGTTATTCCACCAGTGTTATTACGCTTATTTTTTTTTTTCTGTCCCGACATTTTCTCGCTTGCTCGTTCAACAGGGTTTTTCGTTTATGACCTTTGTTCACCTGTCGTCAACCTCAGTTGTTTTACGAGTTACCGAGATAAATAACGTGAATATTGTGCTCTTAACTTGATCATATGTAGCATCGTGCGTGACGGAACTCAGTGACTCGAAAATCTTTACCTACATTTATGTATGACCCCAATTTTTGTTTTAGAATCGCGTCGTCGTTCTACTTTTGTTTCACGGTCACCGGGCAAAATAGGTCTTTGTCAACGGGTGTTAATAAAAGGAAGAAAAAAGAATGACGGTGAAAGTCGAAGGTAGACTGTGTCGTCCGTTCATCATTCCCTTATTCACTGCAACCTCTATAGATCGATGAGTTCTGAATTTAACATCTTTTATGGGCCACTAAGATCGATCGATGATGACTTGATGAGACAATTATTTTTTATTTTTTTAAACCGTTTTGCTTCTATCGATTAGAGAATATGCTATTATGGTTCTGTGGGCAATTCATAAACGAAATTGACTTTACTTCCATTTTTTTATGCGCGCTTTTTCAATGGGATTCGTCCCATTTTCTACAACGGAATTCTAAAGTAGAAATTAAAAGCCTCCGTGGAAAAAAAAACCGCGTTATCTGTTTCTTTTTCTGGATTAGGGATAGGTCAAAGAAAGACGCCAAATCCAATTAGTTCTTTCATTCAATAGCGCAACATATGTTACTGACTGTTGCATTAACTAAAAATTCATTACATCAACGCTTAAGATAAAACCAAATGCGATACTAGTAGTTTCTGCTCAACACGAAATGGCTAAACTTTTGTCTATTAATAAATGGATGATGAATTGAACTTACCTAGCCATGGCAGAATCGACGGACTGGAATTTTGTTTAGCCAGTTGAAATGAGTGAAGCTTTTCCTGTTTTTCCTCGCCAAAAAATTTGAACTTCGCTCCTTTTTTTTATTTTGAAAACGGTTGAGTTGATTTTAATTTGGATAATAGCCCAACCCACAGCACTGGTTCTGGTCGCTTATTTTGGAACTGAAGATGATCTCTGACTAAACGCAACAGTAGCGCACCTCTCTCTTGATATAGCGGCAGCCGTTGGCGGGGGCTCCTGACGGAGTTTGGTGGCCGGAACGCATCGGCGGGACCCCGCCTTCTTCTTTGCCGTCTTCTTTCGTCAGTCGCACTGTATACGCTAGCTCTCTTTACCTGAATGACGTCATATCGCCATTTAAGCTAAGGACGTAGACTCTCTATCATCCTCGGCTTGTTAACACTGGACAATTGTGAGCCTCTCGATTGTCATCATTCACATAACGAGCGCCTCCACGTCTTGCCGTTCTTTGTATCTTTATACGAAAATTTGTTGTAGCCTATCATCACTTGCGAAAAAGAGGAGAATGATAAGCAACGTTGAAGCAATCAGTTAGTAAACTGGTTGTATGACCCACTGTAGTACGTTCCGGGTGATGGGAGATCCCAGCTGTGTTCCATGACGCCATTAGGAAAGCAAGCATACACACTAGTCTACATTTATTGATCCGAACGTTATTCAGCTAAAACAACTCATTTTTGTTTTAGAAATGGGTGTTCACCTTCGTGTAGGCCTAATCGTTATAATAATAGTTTCGTGGGAGGTTACCAAAACATTTGAAAAGTCCCGCCTTTTTTCAATCCACATAGGACCTACTAATTTTTTTTTTTTCATAATGTTGAAACAGAACCTTTTGAAGCGTAAACAAGCATAGGTGAATAGGATCCTAACAAGTTGCCTGCATAACAAGCCTAGATCAACACTCCAAGGGCAAAGAGTTGCCACTCTAAAAAGCTTCTCACTATTCAGTGTATTACATTTCTTCCCCCCTTTTTTTATTTATTTAAAAAAAAAAGAAAATGGAAATAAATACAAATGTGTTTCTTTCCGGGTTAACAATACAGTGGGCGGTACTGGGCAGTTAGCGCTCAAGTGTTTAAATCAATAACGCCCCGTACTTCGTTAAACCTAGGTAACACCATGTACAATAACGTTTCGTTTGTATTTCACACACCCGCCAAAGAGAGTAGTAGTGAACACGCGGTGGTTGGCACTCTTTCAACTCGATCAAAGGCGGATGGACTAGTGAACTGGAATCAGATTTATTCTCAAGGTACTGATTTCATTTCACTAGCTCCTCCCTTGCTCTCCCTTTGCCTTTTTTCTTTATTTTCGTCGCCTGTTGAATTAACAAAGCGCATTCGCGATGATGCTCACGTAGACCCATTTCACATGGTTGTACAAGAACATGATCCGAAATGATCCACGTCAGTATTTTTCCATTTCGTGATGAATTTAATCAATCATTCACGACATGCATATTGTAGTATTGAATCTGGATTATCAGAGTTGAAGTAGACGTTCGATGGCAGGAGCGCGTCCATTATTTTTTTCATATTCCTCTAAAACCTCTTTTAAAGTCAAAGTTTTCAAATAGTATAGCTCATTTATGGCGATCCAGCGAAACTGTAAGAAGGAGGGTCTTTCCGTGTCTGTAAACTTCGGAACAAGCAACCGGTAGTAACCTTCCTTGCCCGGGCTTGTTTCTACTCCAATTGAATTGTACAATACAATATATAGTGTCTGTTGGGAGTGCGTGTGCGTGGGAGTGCGTGTGCGTGGGAGTGTCCCGCCACGTCCGTTGAATTAATTCGCTGTTGGTTGGTCGGTCCCTCCTTGTTTCTGCTATTCATTGCATTAGATCTCGTGTATTCATCGTTCAACTCGGTTTCAACCCATCCCTCTCTTAGCCGTAAAAGTGGCATATACTATTGTTTTGATGTTGGATGGTTTTCTCTTTCAGGAACTCGCCTTTAACCTGATCTTGTGCGTATATTAGTACGGACACCGTGCACCCGAGCGCGGGGAAATTAATTGACGGCGGAACTTGGTCTTACCGCCCAGGGACCGTCTTATTCTGATCGAAGGTACCTATTAGTTATGACATTCAATTTAGAAATACGCTGCATCTCCAGGGAAAAATAAAAAGTAGCGTACCCGATCCATTTTTGCAACAACTTTTGCCTTTCCAATCAAATTCAATTCAAAGCGCCGGATATTGTTTGGGACGTAATTTTTCTGTTTGAGCCATTAGCGAAATTTATTCTATAGTCTCTCTCGCTGTGTGTTATCAACTTTCACATTAGTATTTGAAAACACTATAAAATATAATCCAACTGGTGCGACTATTAGAGGATTTTTGAAAATTCAGTTTCAAAGCGTTTCAAAGCTTTTGATACGCCCATCAAACGGAATAAACACCTCGAACTTTTCACTTTTTCCAATTAAAACTATATCCGAAAAAGTCCGATTATTTGTTTAAATGGCTCACATACTTCGTAGAAACATGCCGTGGCCCTAGTAACTAAAACGGGGCGTAGGAAGGGCTTTAATAGTTCTCTAGAGTTTCTCCCATGTCGTAGATTGAATCCCCGAGCAGCATGTAAAATCAAACAGAACGCACATTCAACTGCAGCAGCAGCAGCAGCAGCTAATACTCAGTTGCGAATGATGCAATCAATTTGAACGGACGCTGATGGTGTGTATCAGTTACAACAGGCTCGCTGTCTAATATTCTGTTTACTCTAGATTTGTCTTTGCTCCTTTTTTTTTTTGGAGCCGAGGCAAGTAATTAAATATCGATCTATGACAATATGCTGACTCGGTATATGTATATACCCAAGATGTGTGCTTTGTATTGCGTGACAACACTCTACACAACAGGGCCCGGAACAATCGATCTAGAGAAAGAGAATAGCTCCCTTGCGTCGGAGTCGTATAAGTCTAAGCACGGAAATAAAAATTTTAATGCTTTAATGCTAAGTAACTATGTGCTCGATAGCATCTCGATTATCGTCTCGCGTACATCAGGTGGTTTGATGAGTTTAAAGTATTGTGCGCACTAAATTGCGGTTGGCAAGTTGATGACTATATTTTGGAATTTAATAATCGACAGGGAAAAACCGTTGGTGAATTTCGGTATTCATGAAATGTTACGGACGTCAACGGATTTATTTGAGACGGAGGAAATCCTCAAAGTTTGAAAATTAACGAGGCCGGTTCTCTCCTTGTCGTCTTTGACGTTCTTCGTGTTTAGTTATGAATTGCTGGTAGCCTGGCTGTATAACAGCAAATCTACAAGAGTAGGCGTTAAAGTTCATGATGTTGGATCACTGGGAATCGTTCATCATCTTCTCTGTTGGTTCAACCTGTGGATATGAACAGCATAGGTAAACGATAGCTCGTGCGTTGACAGAATATAGAGTGAGCGCGTCAAACAGCTTCCAAACACCTGCTAGCTTTCTCAGTGGACCATCACGCGTGAGTACACGCACTGTCTACTACTCCTCCCCCTTCCGTCAACAGAATTACCTTTACACACTTACAAAAGATGGAAGGGTCACGCGCGAATTCACTCGAGACAAAAATTTCGTTATGCTTGGCCTAACTGGAATAATCAACTCTTTTCCCCCCGTCTTGCACGTATATTGGCAGCGTTCGCTTTATTTGTTTTCGGCATTTGTGCGGGGCAAATAAACTCAGCTCTTTTGTTTTTAACATAAAAAGACGGAACGGAAATGTCGACACCTTCTCTCCGTCATTTCACGAAATCTTATTTCGTTTTCTTCTCTTTTTCTTTTTTTTAGGTGTGGGACTAGACTGCTAGTACCATAGCGACAATGACACGGTGCAATCACCAGCGACGGACCTCGATAGGTTTTATAGGTACTTCCTGAGGGTTGAGACGGACCTCATGTGGTCCTCGGAACATCGCGACGATCACGCTCATCGATCGTCATGTCTTCTTCTCTTTTTCATCTTGGGGAAACTTCTACTCCATCACGAAGGAAATATGAGATTAAATAACAGAAACACGTCCCTCACCTCTCGAAAGGTAAGCATAGATAGACTGTATTATACGTTCTGCGCAAATCATTCTGTAACTATTTTCGACTAAGCTTTGAGAGCTAACAACCGTGATCCAATGGTGCGCATATTGACTGAACGTTTCATACACCACATTTGGTATGGAAAGAATGAAATTGTAACATTTGTCTGAAACACGGAATGGATTCTATGATTTAATCAAGAAAAACATTTAAGATTTAAATTGCTTTGAATTGTGCAGTAGTGCAGCTTATACGTACTTTGGTTCAATGAGTCAACTTGGAGAAATGTTCCAGCATTAATTGAAATCGGATAGAAAAATTTCCACATGCTTTGCTATTTATGAAATTATTCATATTCATAGTCTAGGATTACTGATTGGGAATTGAGATATCGAAAGGCTTTTGGTAATTTCCATTTATAAAAAGTGGTTCGTATTGATATTTCGTTTCAACTTTGAATTTCATTTACTCACAACCAACATGTTGACATCTAGCGGCCAGAAAACAAACCTGACTGTGGAGACTACACGTCAAATTGCCAAGTGTTATGATTGTACTTCAAGTCTTTGACCTGAATGCAGGTAGAAAATTAACTCGTTCTGTATACTTCCTCTCGAATGGAAGAATCCCGGCTCTACTCACAGGGTTGGTTGAATAGATAGTATTGGTTGTTGCCATTGACTCAAATTTGAATGCCGATAGAATGAGCAGTAATGACGAAAATAGCGACTCGTTGACTTTATCTCCAGTCTGGAAATCTTATCGTAAGTAAACCCTCCTGAGAGTCGTTTGTTTATTCTATTTACTGTTGTGTTTCTCTAGTTTACCAGTTACAGCAAGAAGCTCCTACAGCCGTTGCTGTTCTTTGCTCTTCCAATCAAGAGGATGCCAACAGACCTCCATACTTTGAGGATGAGTACCATGGCTGCATTTCAAATCAGGACACTAAAATGTTGTTGATGAAAGATGGTCATTTCCTTGTCAGAGAGAGTGGAAAGAATAGAGGACACCACACATTAAGCCTCAGATTTAACAATGAATTGAAGCATTACAGGTACATAGTGATCAATCTCACATTTTGTGTAATTAAAACCTCTTATTGTCAATAATTTTATTTTTCTAGGTTATATTTTGATGGCAGATTTTTTGTTGGTGAAAAGAAATTTGATCTGTTGTTAGGTAACAACTATTTTGAAGGTAAAAATTAAGAATATAACATTCTGTTTCATGTTAATCTCACAGATCTGGTTACTGACGGCCTAATTACAATGCATTTGGAAATAAAAGCTGGTGATTACATTCATCTCATGTGTCGAGCGGCAAGTTACGAGCAAAGCCCCTACTTCACCCTAAACGAGAGGAAGCGTCGCACTTTGAGTCGTAATAATAGGCCTGCCCTTGTTCAGCCGATCTCAGACGACATTCATTATGACAAAGCCCATGACTTTCGAATCCAAAACTTCAAAGGCTTGCATTGGTGCGATTTTTGTGGAAACTTTATGTGGGGTATAATTGCCCAAGGAGTTCGATGTGAAGGTACCCAAGTGTATCAACTACATTAAAGATTCATTAAACAAGTTTACTTGTAAAAAAAAACCGTCGATAAAGTTGCTAATTGCTATTTTTTTTTAACAGATTGTGGAATTTCAGCTCATCGAAAGTGCTCAGAAAAAATTCCAGCTGACTGCTGTCCGGATCTGAAACTTTTAAGAGGAGTTTTTGGCGTGGATTTGACTACCCTCAACAAAGCGCATGGAAACACGCGTATTCCTTTTCTAGTTGACATGTGCGTTAAAGAAATTGAAAGACGAGGCCTTAACTCCGAAGGAATTTACAGAGTCTCTGGTTTGAGAGATGACGTTGAAGCATTAAGACTTGCTTTTGACAGAGGTATAAAAAAAAATTAGAAAAAAAAAACTACTCATGCATTAAGATTTCCTGTTCAGTCTAGTAAACTTTTTAATTATTTAGATGGCGACAAGACTGATCTAGGACCTTCGTCCTGGGAAGACATCAATGTTGTCGCTGGTGTACTGAAATTATATTTCCGTCTTCTACCAATTCCATTAATTGCCTTTCAGGTTTACCCGCTTGTGATGACAGCTGCAAGTAAGTCTTTTGATATCTTTATTTGATTATACTTTTCCTTATTACGTATTTCTTATCCATTCCCGTAGAAGAGCCTGATGAAAACCGCCGTTTGCAACGAATAAAAGATGCCGTACATTTACTTCCACCTGCTCACTATAACTCGTTGAAATATCTTATCTTTCACTTACATAGGTAATTTTTCTATACAAATGCAAGTTATGTCAAGAGTATTTCATAGTTTCAAAATTAAAGCTTGAGGTCTTGATAACATTTTAGGATAGCGGAAAACAAAGAAAAGAATAAGATGTCGTCTCTGAATTTGAGTACGGTTTGGTGCCCCACCTTATTTCCTGGACCTGATTTGCAAGAAATCAACAGTACCGGATCAATACCCGACTTTCACCTTGAAGCTACTTCACTGGACGTTATGATCAGACAACCCCATTTGATTTTTCCTCCAAATATTTAACCGTTCCATTACCTGACATGATCTTGCCACACTTATTTATGTTCTGACCACTAGTCTGAAACATTGCGGTATGTTTGCACCAGCACTTCTCCTTCCATTTACGGTCTACTTCCAATACAAGTCTTACTCGTGTAATTAAGTGTAACGTAGGATTTCCATTCATACAGGTGCATAAACATAGTTCACCGGAGACGGCATATACAAGACAGCAAATAATGTACTCGTTAAGAGGCAGGAATCTTTGGTAATCCAAATTCATCCACAGCAACGCCATCCTTAAACAAACAAACAAAACACAAATATCAAAGACAGTTCAATATCAATAATACAGTGAAAAAATGCAAAAATTGACATACCACGTTAACGCTTTCAGCTCCTGGTTCCCTGTCTGGCGCTGACGGAGCCTTGATCGCATCGTCAAGATAAGATGAATCTTCATCTCCAAGCATTTCATCGCCCAGAGCTTCCAGTTCAGCTTCCAGTTCATCTTCATCAATGTCAGGGGTTCCATAGCTCCTACCAAGGGCTTCTTGGACTTCATCAGCTTGTTCAAGCATATCAGCCATATCATCTTGGATATCCTTTTTTGGAAGGAAAACAAAAAATTGTATGTTCTGCTCAATACTACGAAAGTAGATAATAAGTCTAACCTCAACTTGATCAATATTTATCTTCTTAAACTCTTTTTTCATTTCTTTTAAACCCATTTGCATGGCTTTCACCGTAGATTGTGTATCTTTCAACGTTTGTGTGGCATAGTTAGCCTGTTCCATGTTGAATGACTGTTGACGCAAATTACCAGCTTGTTGTTCATACCTGGACAAAGCATTCTTATTAAATTTTTGCCCATAGTTATTCTAAAGTAATTTCTTCTGTATACATTTTTTTTTGCTTGAGCACTCGAAGAGCTTTTTGCTTCACTGCATTTTTAGCTGGACCTTCCCGCATTTTGGCCATTTGATCTTTGTATTTTTTCAACTCAACATCCAATTTGCTGATTTTTTTCTCAATATTGTCTCCTCTTTCGTCGACCTGTGTAAAGAAGATATAACAAGTTATAAAAAAGTTTCTTTGGTCTTGTATCCAGGAATGGAAAACCTTGGATATCATGTCAGACATGTTAGGAGCAGGCTGTTGAGGCTTTCCTCGACCGAATATGCGATTCATTTTCCTCTGGAGATTTACAGAAAACGTTTATTAAAACTCACAACTCAATCGCGAGTCGAGGCCACGTAAAATATTTCAAGCAGGTAAAGAACAAGTTTACAATCCAAACTTAGATTTGTTCCTGTGTTGCACAATTATTAGTCACTGTTTTTATGTCAAAAACAACAAGGGCCTTAATCGATCGATAAGGTGGAACTCAACGCCACCTGTGCGTCACAAATGAAAATGAATCGCAGGGGGGAAAAATGGTTAACACTTAACTGTGTTATAAATTTTAATCAATGATAAATGACAAATTGAAATGAGCTTGATAATTTCATTTGATTATTGCTTTAAAATGTATGTCATAAAACCCTTGTATTTGTATGTAGCCACGAACACGAAGCCATGTTTACGTATAAAGAAGATGACGCATTTTCGTCATCTTTATTGTTGATAATAAAACAATTACGAACTTAAGAAATCAATAATATTAAACGAACACAACACCCACAATTTTATAATATGTCCACAACACAAAATGCCTGTTGCTTTCTCAACCGCAATTGTTGGGCGCGGAAAGATTTGGATACAACACATGTCAATAGATTCACTCCAAGATCATCGAACAGATTGTGATTGTCCCCCCATCCGCTAGGTGACGCTAGTGTCTTCGTGAGGAAGAAATAATTGCCATTTGTTTTCGAGATGCTGACTAGAAAGGGTCTTCCAAATTCATTACGGAATTGAGGTGTCGATCTACATTTTCCGCCATTAAATGTAATCGGTAATACTAGTTTGGATTTCTTAAATTTAATTAATCTTTGACGTCTCTGTCTGAATTTACAGGCAATCTGACATATAATTTCACTTGGCCAAATGTGATGAAGTGGGTCGAAACTGCTTCCATTTTGTCGAAATGTCGGCCATTGTTAGCTGTACTGTACGTCTCATCGCGTGCAGAAACACTTCAGAGCTAGTAAAGTAATTTTGTTGATCAATCTGAGAATCTCCCTGCAATAGTGCAATAGGTTTTATAAGTTGATTTTCAGGTCGGAAATAGATCCCTTTGCTCAACTGTTGCAGAAATTTAGAACACGGCAAAGTCTGAGCTTCATGGCTGTAGTATCATTAACGTGGTTTTGTTGCAGCCAGCTGGTGAAAGGTGTGATCGAGTCATGGTTGAGTTGCAGCTTCTGCATGCAGTTTATCGAGCTGGTGCTATCCCAAGTGTAACTGCAGGAAAACTTCTTGAATTGGTAATTTGATTGATATTATTGGCTGTTACTTGGGAAATCTTGTGTTTTTTTTTTGTTTTGTTTTTTTTATATTTTGCATTCAACTGATAGTTGATCGCTACAGATTTAGTTAATTACTAGAGAGTAGTGGTCTTTGCTTCTCTGTTGCAATTATGAGTTAAGACCATTATGGAAATGTGGATTACATTTGTTATTTTCAAGTTGGAAAACTTGACAACTACAAATTCCTTTGTAAGATTTATCAAGGTAATTCTGAGAGATTGTATAGTTTAACTTCATACTTCTGTTGATTTGTTTTGTCACATGAGATTCTGTTCCTTGTTAGTAACTTGTTTTTGTTTTTCAATAGCCAGGTGAAGTCTGCGCTTCTTTGTTGCAGTCTAATGTGCGCATGGATTTGTTGCAGTCATCCAGTGAAAGGTGTGATTAAATTGAGCTGTTGCATGCAGTCTTTGGTGCTGATGTTGTCCTGGAGTGTGGGAGAGTCCCATGCTTCAAGTCTTCTGGGATCAGGTATATCTGAGTTGACGCTGGATCATGCTGCATTGTGGTTGCCGAAATGTTGGACATCTAGTAGAACTGCAAGAAGACTCCTTGAAATGGTAATTTGATAAAAATTATAAGTTCTAACTTGGGAAGTATCATGCTTGGACTACTATAATTGCTTACATTGTTTAATTTTAACATTTGGGGATTTCATCATGTCAACAGCTCTTTCCTTTGATCATATGTAAATTGAGTTATGGATTGTTTAAGGGGAATTGGTTAACAAGATAGGCAGATACTGTAGAAGAATGTTTTTGTTTCGCTGCAGAGCACTACAAATTTCAAATGAATTTGTATTGAAATCTTAAATGAGTAATCTAGTTTCATGTAAATTTTTGTTTAAACTATAGTTATCAGATAGTGTTGCCATAGAATATTTGGGTGAACTCCATTTGAAGTGATTTTTTTAAATTTATACAAAATTTCCATTGATTAAACATTAATTTCATTTTGGTCATAGGTTTATGTTTACGTAGCAGTGATGTTGCTGTCCAATATGGCATATGTTGTTGCAACCTATACTGGTGAAAGATTTTTTGCATCGAGTTATACTGTTGCTGTTCCTTGGTGCCGGACTGCTGGTGTTGTCCACAAAAGTTACATCCATTTTTAATTGTTATTTGTGTCTATGCAGTTAACCGTTTATATGTTGAAAAAGGAACAGAAAAGTTCCTTTGTGTTGAATCGCTGGTGTTGTGCTACATAAGTTACATTCAGTATTTTGTTTAATTGCTATTTGCGTCTATGAAGTTAACCGTTTTTATGTTGAGAATGACAAAAAATAGTAATACGGGGAATTTTTACGTTGAACAAATAATAAATATGTCTTCGCGATTGGGAAATCAGCGAGGAGGAGATTGGGGAGGGGGCAATTGATTTTCATTAACTAGAAGAAGTCGTGGTTTGTTTTAATAAGGTAGAAATAAAATCCTGTGTATATCACATCCATATACCTACCTATATAACCACATCTATTTCTCAAACCCCATAACATCCACCAACATCCATTCCTTAAACCATAACTTCCACCAACATCTATTCCTTAAACCATAACTTCCACCAACATCTATTCCTTAAACCCCCATTTCCCCACTAATATCTGTAATATGTAAATTTTATTGTTTAATAAATAAACCATCTTACTAATATGTAAAAATCATTTTTATTCTGAAACACTTACAAAATAAACAATTCATTAAACAGAGCGTCCGGTTCAGGTCAATTTTTTCTGTGCGAGGCTTTTTAGCAAGCAATCCGCCACCCAATTTGACAAAAAAGTGATAGTTTGTTTTCACGGAAATTTCGTCACACGGTTAAAACATTTCTAATTCAACAATCTCATGTAGAAATTTGCATCTAGTCTACTGGTGCAAATTGCGATTCTTTAAGCTTGATTATTTAGGAGATGTGTTAAAAAATTGTGAGTAGCCTTAGAAATTGAACTCATTCGCTTTTTCAGAATATTTTGAAGATAGATCACAAGAAAATCTAAAAACAACAAAGTGATCTAAAACCAAAATATTCAGAAAAAGTGGATTAGTTCAATTGTTTAGCTACCCACAATTGCTTTTAACACATCACCTAAATTAATCAAGCTTAAAGAATCACAATTTGTACCAGTAGACTAGATGCAAATTTCTACATGAGATTGTTGAATTAGAAATTTTGTAACCGTGTGACGAAATTTCCGTGAAAACAAACTATCACTTTTTGTCAAATTGGGTGGCGGATTGCTTGCTAAAACTCGCACATGCAGTGTCGGCGTAGATCCAGGGAGATTACCTGGAAATGGAAGAAGAGAGAAGAGTGCGAGGCAAGTTTTACTGGGGAGCGATTAGTCATACTAGGCTTCCGGGTTAGACTCATGACCCTCTAAAAGTTTTCGTCGGATCATGCGCCTTCCAAGTCCCCGTTCAACCAGAGCCCTCCCCTCCTCCTGGTTTCACAGCGGGTGAGTGACCACCGGCGGGCGTTGGTTAGTGGTTAGTTAGGGAAACGGGGCCACAGAAAAGAAGGGAGCCCAGATATGCGCTTGTCATTTATCTAACAACTACACAATGTATCAGTCTTGAATTACAGCATTCTCTCGTCGGTTTTCACCAGTGAGTGTGATCAGTAGCGAAGGATTACCCTGTAAGCAGAATGAACATTTATTTGGATAATATTCAAACAAGGTTGTAGCAACAGAAAGTAGTACCTCAAATCAAGAGGACCTGTGTAAGGAAGTAAACAGGGAGATTCAAGGGTAGCAGCCAACGGGTTAGCAAAGAACCTTGTCAACTGTATAGTCCTTTTCCTTCAAACAACATGACTTCTCATAGTCAATCATGCTACATTAGAAACCTAAAACCTGTAAATAAAAAATAAAGTTACCTTGTCTATAATTTGTGGCATCAATGTGCTTGATGTCTATGATCTAAAAGAATAATTAAACTTAAACATTAGATAGACTTATAAGTGCAGAACAATACTTTAAATCATGTAGGACTGCAACAAAATAAATTCAGTGACATGACAAGTAAACTTACACACTAAGGTCCAATCGGTTATGTAAGGTTCTCTAGAAGATGGAATGAGAAATTGGTCCATGCTTGGGTTGGTGATCTGGCAAGTCCCATAGAATGATTCAGCCGATAATAGTGATGAATCCTAATAAAAGATGAGAAGACTATGTTCCAGCAATACTTTACTAAAGCTAGCATTGGTTGTTACCACTCTGTCATTTGGATGACATATTCTGTAGGATACCAGGATTTTTAACACAATAGTTGACGGTACTGGCTTCATGCACCTTTCACATTTTTTCCTGGAAATGGAGGAGAAATAATGATGTTATTAAACACATATTCGGTAAACAACACATGCCAAACAAATTGCACAGGAAATCTAGTCAATTTACCAGCGAATTCATTGGTAATTTACTAATTTTCGAAGAAGATAGGTGTAGCTGAACTTTTGACAACGAACCGCCATTAGCCCATATGTGACACAACAAACAACATTCTTTCACGCCATCTATTTGACACGTTCAAAACTCAATATCTAAAGGACTGGCCTTAGATAGTCACAAGTCATAAAAGTAATCAAAAAGACCATTTCTCTTTGCTTAAATTAGCATGGAATCTTTAGAACTCTACAGAGAACAAAGCTCACTTGTTAGTTTCATGCAAATTTTCCGGAAGTATTCCGGAAGTAAGCAATAGCTCCTTAACCATTGAGCTGTCGACAAGATAAACCAGAAATTCGTGATCTACGTGAAATTTGGGGTCGATTAGGTGTAATTTAAACGAAATCCAGAATTTGATCAAAATCGAGATTTTTCCTGAAAATATCCTTTTCAGGATAATTCTCGAAACCGGAAGTACGCGTACGTACAAAAAAAACATGAGCTTTACCACTAATTTGACGAGGATCACGAATATGTGATTATTTTGTGCGTCAGATGAATATTTACTAAACAACTGACAGAAATGAGAAAAACGGAAGTAGAAAAAAAAACCATTATTAAAAATCTAACAAGTGAGCTTTGTTGCTGAAACAGAAACTGACAGTTATCACCCAAAATTTCGTTATAGTGGAAGCGAGAAATTTCTTCAGAGATGCGCAAAGTAAACGTTACTTAACTGATTTTTCTTATGTGGACTGCCAAGTTAATTATTAAGGATGTGTTGAGGTACGTAGATTTTTCCCCTTATGGTTGAAGAATTCGGCCAACGCTAGAGATACCAGGTTAAACTCGTCACTATATATATCATATATGTTGATGTTGTATAAAGTTTTTACTTTTTAGAGAAGGAAAGGTTCCAGGAAACCTGTAGTATCTAATAAAGCTAAATACCGACAGTTTTCATGTAATGTAGGATAAATTACGGTTTAAGGAAGTTGCGTTTGGAAAGATCCTTGTGAAGAGTTCCTCCCTAAAGTCCGTTTCTCTAATCAAACAGTCACTTAAATAAATCTGGCCAAGCAGTACATGTGTTTAGCCGCCATATTACCACGATTGACCACTAAAAGGATCAACTCTTGCGTTTCTCCAAATTTGATTACTGCGAACGGCGCAACTGGCAGGCAGACCTAATTCGAATTTGAATAAGTGAGAAAGGCTTGTCCTAAATATTTCATTAATTTTAGGGTTAAGGAAGTAAGGCATATCCATACTCTAGTTTAATCTTCATAGGGGCGGAAAGGTAAGGAGGACCTATTATTCTTAAATAACCTAAGCGACACTGTCATTCAGACAGCATGCATGATTTGATTATTTCAGCTTCCACGTCTGAAACATTTATTGTACTTGGGAAGGATGAAACAAATAAAAACGTATTTAACACACCATCCGTGAAAGAACACGCAGCGTTTAAAGGTGAGTTATAAAGATTTCCATTTTCTTCTTCAAGACTTGTTCAGAATTTTCTTTAACCTATCGGATTCTTCTTTATAAATGTCAAAAGTTGGATGAGGCCTATGCACAGAAAAGATAGTTTATACATTAAAATAAATATTATTATTATATATTATTGACAAATAAATGTTGTTACTGTGTGAAGAAGGTTTGCAAAGATTGTAGAGTGCTGAGTGGAATGTTATTGGGATCAACGGTGAGGATGCGTTCCAGAATCAAAAAGAATCCGCTCAGAGGCCAGGTGGGTCGAAATTGTTTATCTTCACTCTAACAAAAGAAATGTTCAATAATAAGATAATTCTGTCATAAACATAGACAATTATGTGGCTGTCAATAACTACCTTTAGAATACCCATGTACACTAGCAGTGTGTTATCAAGAACAGACATCTTATCCATTGACTTGGCCTTTTCGAAAGCCGCTTTAAGAATCGCATCAACGGACTGTTGAACATTTTCGACTGAAGATATCTCCGATCTCAGATTGACGGTCGAGCTAACTTTCATGATGACCTCAGCGTAAACGGCAAATAATGCATCGGGCTTGGCAGCAATCAAACGCTAAAATACGGAAAATCTATCAAATGAGGTCACACAATTTTTTGTATTGCGAACCTACGTCGACATGTTGAAGAATCAATGAGCTTTTCTGGTCACCTAACCCATTGAAGCGAGCCAAAGTGGGTGCAGCAAGTAGTGCCTCCACTGTCGACTGTTAAGATAGTCGTAAAATAACATTCAATTACAAACGATTTAAGAAATCTTTTGAATACCGGAATGACTTCGTTTGCAGTTAGCTGAGCCAGATTAGCATTAAGTTGATGCAAAGTGTCATAAGCAGACACATGATCGAGAGATTTTTCTACTTCTTTCTCTTCTTTCTCTTCGTCGCCACTCTCTTCCTCTTGTTCACTTTCTTCTTCCTCGCTGCTTGGTTCACCTTCATCATCGCTTTTAGAAGAAAAAAAGAAGAAATGAGATCGCAAATTTTAAAGCATATTGGATTGATGGTTTTCATACCTTAAACTCAGCAAAACCTTTTCACCTAAGCCACTGAAGATATCCTTGAGCTCCTGACATCCTTCTTCACCGAACTGATTACCGTTTAGATCACATATTTTAAGCATTTTTTTGTTTTTTAAAGAATTAGCCAATAGCTTTGCTCCACTCAAATTGATTTCGCCATGATCCATATAGACTTCCTAAAGTACGATCCAATTAATACATAGATGTAGAATTACGAAACGCCATATTAAGGAATTTAAACATATTGACATCAACAAAAATTACCTTTAAATGCTCATGTCCGGATGACAATGCCTTGGCGAGGAACTCAGCCCCCTTGGTACGGATCAAACAGTCTCCAAAGTTTATAACCGACAATTGCTGCCATTTTGGAAGAGCTTCTGCAACAGCTTGTGATCCTCTCCAGGTGAACGTGTTATCATTAAAGTTAAGAATTTTCAGGCCAGGGTTATAAACAAGCGCACTGGCCAATGCGAGAATACCAGGATGTCTTATAAAATTTTGAGGCATCTGGACTTCTTCCAAGGTTCCAACTGCCTAAAAACAAATATGCTGTAATTAAAATAATTAAATAATTACTGAAAATAAAAAAAACAGTGACCTTGAAAAATTCTGACAGAGCAATCGCTCCTTCATTTTCAAGTCGATTTCTTCCAACAATGAAGGTTTTCAGACTCAATGGAGAACCAGCCTCTTTACTGGCTTTAAGACAGTCATTTAAAGCTTGGGCAAGCATCTAAAGTAAAAGGTAGCAGTATTATGATTACAAATAAATGGAATTTTAGTTACCCGTCCACCATAAATTCCAAGGCCATTGTTGTTTAATCTTATACATTTTAGAGAATAGCAGACAGGGCTTTTCAAAAACTGAACAAGACCTTCCATACCAACTGGACCTAATGCATTATCACTCAAATCTAACTCAATTAAGTTAGCTTTAGCCAAAATGAGTCCTCCTCCTAAGAAACTCTATTTAAATAAACGGTGGTTAATACTGTTAATCGTCACATGCACCACAATCAAATTACCAAAGCTTTTGGAATTTCATCTTTCAACCGGCCAGTAAAAGCATCTTTCCACAGTGCTCTCTGGAAGGTTGGTTTGGATTCTAATGCTTTGGCAATAGCCTTGGCGGCTTCAACACCAAGAGTGTTTCCTTCAAGGATGAGACCTGTCAAACCTTTTGCAGCCTGAATTGCATTAACAATAGGTTGGGCTGTTGAAAAATTCCAATAAAAAGAACTTTAATCCCATTTATAAAGCAAACATAAAATCAGAACAAACCGTCGGCTTCCGTATCTAACTTGAGTCCTTTCCCGCTAAAATCTACTATTTCTTCTTTCGCATTCAAATTATTGGCTTCAGAGTCTCCATTAAACTTAGTCACTGCCCCATTCATTTCTTCGAAGTTGTTGGATGATTTTTATCAGGTTCAACCAAGATGACACTCTAAAGTGTAAGTGTAGTATTATTTTCTATTGAGACAAAAATTCACGTGTCTAATTTGAACGCTAACAGTCGGTTTATCGACTCCCTCGTACCCTCGAATTCCCAAGCAGAAATTTCTCTTTGTGCAGCGTTTTCACATTTCAAAAATAGGGTAGGCCTATTGACTTTAGAAAAATGAATTGTTAATTACTATTCATAACTAAATTTACACCTAACAGTATTTAATATTATTTTTAATTTAAAAAAATCAGTTGTATCAATTGGATTTCTGGCAGCATAAAAAAATTTATATGGAATTGTTTTTGACGTTTCTCCAACAGTCTGCTGTTTAGTCCTCTCAATCAGCAAAAATTTCCCATCTGTTCTGTATTGGGCCAAATAAAATCTAGACTGGTTCCTCTGTAAATATAAGAAGGAAACCCCTGTTAAGTTTTCCCAAATTTGTAGATCTCGTATTTGTGGAGCCGACATCATGATTAAGCTTTTTTCTCTTAAACAACAAAAGAAAGATGAAGTTCCAGGTCGGGCAGGAAATCAAAAGAAAGCATCCGCTGCCCAGCTGCGTATCACCAAAGGTCTATTGACTAAAAACAAGTTCTGACCTTGTGACCCGTGTTCCATTTATTTTAATATTTGTTATAATGTCTCGTAGATATTAATGAGTTAAATCTACCCAAGACTTGTCAAATGGAATTTCCTGACCAAGATGACTTGCTGAACTTCAAATTAATCATTTCTCCAGATGAGGTATTACGTATTATGAAATGCAAAATATTTATTTGATTTATAAAACTTTTTTATAATTATTCTGTTACAGGGTTTTTACAGAGGAGGGAAATTTTCTTTTAGTTTCAAAGTTGGTCCTGGTTATCCTCATGAACCACCCAAAGTGAAGTGTGAGACACAGGTGTATCACCCGAACATTGACCTTGAAGGTAATGTGTGTCTTAACATTCTACGAGAAGACTGGAAGCCAGTATTAACAATCAACTCCATAATTTATGGTCTGCAGTACCTTTTCCTGGTGAGCTCTTTTTCTCAGTTCATTGAAATCCATCTTGTTATTAGTAGTCCTAAATTCCCTAGAATTGATGTATGTTGGTTATTTTATTTCACTGTTCTTGTGTGATTTTCAAGGAACCCAATCCAGAAGATCCATTGAATAAAGAAGCTGCAGAAGTACTTCAAACAAACCGGCGATTATTCGAAACAAACGTCCAAAAATCCATGCGAGGGGGATATGTTGGTTCGGTAAGCTAAATTACTTTGAAATCATATTTAAAAATAACACAATCTTGTTTTGAACCTAATTGGGGAAAACAGGTTTATTTCGAACGATGCTTGAAATAACATCCGAATCAGATACAACAAAAAACGAATGGCTCTTTTCAACTTTGATTTCAAACGATTTTTAACATGGAAATTTTCATGTGCAGAAAAAATAAACATCCGCGTGTTTTGCGTTCCATCATTAGTTTTTTATTAAGTTTCATCATTCAGCTGTAATTTTTTCTTGAATATCCATCACCGTTCTTTACTCGATATACGGAACGATACACGGTTCAAGCAGAAGGAGGAAGGGAATGGATGACTAGGCTTTGCTACTGATGAGAATAGAAAGTATCGAACTATTCAGTGTTCCTACTTCCTACAAAGAGCGCATTATCAGCAGTTAGATTAACCTTCCCAAGCAAAGCCTAAATGCACAACACAAAAATTCCCCTCCAAAAAAAAGGCAACCAAAAAAACAAAACAAATGGGCAATTTAACCTAATCAGACAGATTCAATAAGAAAACCAGGCATTGATGAAAAAAGGTCAAAGCACAGCTATCAATAAATGTGATAGTGACGGATGTTATCAAATAGAACCATATTGATAAGGAATTATACGATAACGTTAGTAAGAAACATTCATCTGCTAAATGGTGAAGTAGACCCATTTCCTCCGAAATTAAAAGAATCGGGAACCGTTTGTTGGTTGAAACTGTAGCCTGAAGAATTTAAAAAAAGAGAAAAAAAAAATTGTCTTATGATTATCATTAACACAAATCTAGGAAATTCTTACCTCCAGCCTCTTCAATCCGCTTACTTTCAGCGGCTGCGCGTCGTTGATCAGCAAGAACAATTACGTCGTTTAGGGCTTTTTGCTGATCACCTGTCAGAGCTCCAGTCAAAGCGTTGTACCAACCGGGATTAGTACCTTGAACTTCTTCTAGTACTTGCTTGAAAATGATATATTCATCTATTTCACAATTTTCAACGTCCAACGGAGTAGTGTAACCTAAAAGAAAATTTTTAAATATTTCAATACTGTTTCTTCTTAGCAAAATCAAACAAAATTTAAATACCCTCAAGGGCTGTTTCTTCTTCTTCGTCTTCATCATCGTCCTCGTCGTCACCATCTTCATCGTCCTCGTCGCCAGGGAGATCCTTGATGACAGTAGTGATAGGAAATGGAGACTGACCAGAGGCTTTCGAAATTTTTTCCTTTAAGTATTTAGAGTATTAATTAGTCACAAAATAAGCGCATGCTTCACTAGATTTTTTTTTTCAATACCTGCAGGCGCTCCAAGTAATCTTGTCCATCATGATCAATATCATCTTCGTCAGAGCTGAGCACTTCCTCACACTCTTCATCATCATCGTCTTCATCGTCGCCATTTTCCTCTTCTTCAGCTGCCTTGGCGGCGTAAGCGCGTTTCAGTCCGTCAAAGAGTAATAGCAGAGATGGCACAATTTGTTGTGCGCACTCTTCAACAAGGCCAGGATGAGATGGAGCAGCCGTGATGAGCGTGCACATTCCCAACACACAGAGTTTACGATCGTGGAGACCTACGTATCAAGGGTAAGAAGTTTCACATTTTTTTGTCTGTCTTTTACATTCAAATAAAACTCACCTAAAAAGCAGTCGGTGTCATGAATCCATTGGCGAATGAAGTGTGAAGTCAGTGATTGGGAAGAATCACCCATGGCTGCCTGGAGTCGCTTGAGCGTCTCTAAAACTAGGTTAGGACTTGTATACAAAGCAGCGATTATAACCTATTAAGGCAACGGAATAAAATTATGTAATGCAGGTGAAACTTACGTAAGAAAAGGTAAAAATTTAACCCATACCTGCAAGCACATGGTTCTTAGCTCAGATGTTTTCACCTCACGAGTTAACCTAGATAGAACAAGCTCAACGAAAGAGGGGATACACTGATCTACTCGTCCTTTGCACTGCAACAGTATAACTTCCAACAGCTTGGCGGCGTGGCATTCAGCATCTTCCCCGGCGTCACCAGTTAAAATAGCTTTGCACATATTAAACAAAGCCAAAAGATAGTTTGGGTTGCTAACAAATGCTTCCGTGTCGACAGTGACATAATTATGAAGAGCGGGCATCATATCGGTAAAGTAGTCAAAGGCGTCTTTTTCGAAAACCTGAAAGAAAAAAAAAAAACTTCAATCAGCGCACAAGAAATTAATGGAAACTTGTAACAACGCACTTGATAGATCATTTCCAAAACTTTCCAAAGGTCGGCAGAGATTTTTTTACTGGTAAGATCAAAGACTAAAGAAAGAGCTTCTTCGTAGAATTCCATAGCTGACTGCGTGAAAATCAGTCCAACAACCTAAGAAGCGACACATAATGTTAAAATCAGGGACAAACAAGAAATAATTGGCACCACGCATTAAATACCTGCAGCGCAACGGGTTCTAGCTGGGTCAACACATCTTCGTGGTCTTCCATGACGGCAATCAGTGTTTCAATTGTATTGAGCAGCCCCATGGCGGTGATGGCTCTCTCGTCTGACTCTTCGTCGTGGGCAATGACTTGGCCAAAAGTGGTCACAAGATGCTGACAAATCTCAACAGCTACAGGCATAAGCTGTTCGGTGTAAGTTGATACGATTTTCTGCATAACCGTTGTCAGTTCATCATTTTCTGTTTCTCGAATGATGTTCAAGAGCTCCAGCGTAATTGGTCGAATGTGTGGTTCAACATATTTTTCTGCTTTTTCTTCTTGGCCACTTAACAGCATTTGAAGAGCCACTGCAGCTTCCACCTGGTATTGAAAAAGAAAAATATTTTCGAATCCTTCACAAAATAAAAGAAACAGATGTGCGTACCTTCACAGGTAATTCAGAATCCGTCAACAAAGATCGTTGGGTCAGATTAATGGCTTCAGCCAGGATGGTCTCCTCATTAAACTTAATATTACAAAAATGTTGCAGGACCCAACAAGCTCGAGCGCGCAAGTGGCCATGAGCGCTGGAAAACTCTGGAAAGACAAATTGAGCAAGCAATTGCTCCATTTGGCTTTTATATAATGGTTTCTTCAGTAAAATGTCAGCCAGGCTTCCAACCATGTGTAGTGCACCGTCTTTTTGCCGAGGATCAGCATTTGGTGCAGTGAGTACCTAGAATGAGCAACAAAAAATGTAGCAAAGGTAAAATATGCTAGTTAACATTTTCAATTACCTGCATGAGGAATTCCATTGTTTTCTGAAGCTGATCTTTCCTCTTTTTACAAATTGTGTGAAGCAAAGTCTGTGCAGCCATAACTGGGCTGACATAGTCTTCAAATATGTCAAACTTGGTTCGAATATATTCATGAGGATCGCATTGCCATAGCTCTTCATCTGCATCTGTGTAGCACAAGATGGGGAAGAGAACTTCTTGGATGACAGCTGCTGAATGGGGCTTTAACATCTTCCAAGAGAAGGCGTGACCAACAGCTTGGTTAACGTAATTCAAAGTCTGTTGAAGAACGCGAGGTGAGACGTAGACTTTTCGGCGGTGTTGATCAAGGGTGCGCATCATAACCTGTTTTTTGGAATGAAACAATACACTGTACTAAACGTCACATGCAAAACTGTACCATTTAATTCATTACCTCCAAGATACCGGCAGAAAAGGTTTTGAGGAACCAATCAGCGAATTCTTTGTATTCTTTGTTAACATTTCCGGGGCTGCCATAGCGTTCAAAAACACGAACAAGGATATGCATGGCCCACTTCCTGCATTTCCACCACGGAAGTTCTGGTCTTTCATCCTCGTCAATTGACAAAGTTTGCTCGGGAACTGGACGATCTGCTATAGCACGTGCCAGCTCCATCCACTGGGTGAAGATGGGTTTAGTTAACAGTCCCATAGGAAGAGAATACTGTGTTAGAGCATAGAAAATCTTGAGGATTTGCTTCTGGAGAAGCACAGATTGTTCTGAAAGATCAGGAAGTAGCCGAACAAGTAGTTGCTGCACTTGTGGCAATAACAAATTCATGGCTTCAGTTAATGGTGTTCTCTCTTCTACTTTCTTGTACTCAAAGTTCTTGACAAGCTGATACAAGCTTAGAAGAGCTCCCATCCATCCATTAGGGTCTGGACTTTGAAGATAAATGCTTATCTTGTCAACAATTTGGGTCCATTTTCCAGGGAAATCATATCGAACAATATGATTTACACAGACCCCAAGTTGTACACTTTATGGGGGAAAAAAGATTTATTTAGTTATTCAAATGATGTATAAAATATGTCAAGTATACCGAACTAGATCAGGAGCATGAACCATTGCATCAACAATTGCATCACGAATCATTGCCCTATCCTGCTCATGAATATGAAACACCTGAGGCTGGCCTGCTTCTACCTCTCTTTCCTGCCAGTTTTGTGTGACCATGTTCTTCAAGTAAATGACACCTAGATCAAACAATACGGGTAAAAGTTGGCTACAACGCTTAACACAATACCATGCATAAGTTCTTGTACAACGTTTTTAGTAAAACCTAATTCAGTGACTGACAAATAAATGTTACCTGCTTGACGAACAGGCATGTCCATGTCATTAGCCATCACAACTTGCAACAGGGAAGGGGCAAACCCAATAATTTTGTGGACCTGTTAAGAGTATAAGATGAATCAAACGACTTTCGAAATTTATAAAATATATAATTTTAAACTGTTTTCAGGTAACGGCATAAGGGACCACGTGGGCATGTACCTGTGTCAGTTGTTCTTCGGCCTGCTGTTGCTGGTTCGGGTCGATGGTTGCCCTCAACAATTCCGCAATTTTTCTTGTATCCATTTCCGAGCTGGTAATAACTGAACGCAAATTGCAAGAAAACCAAAGAGTAAAAAACTGTCCGGCGGCCGAATTGAAGACTCAATCTAGTAGGTCTGATTTTACTAAAGTGGCACCAAGATGGCAAGAAGATCGTGCCGCTCTCAGATGCAGTCTGTCACACGAAGGCGTTGCCCGTTCGGTTGAATTCGGATCACGAAATGCGCAATAAAAAGAAAATGATTAAGATTTTTTTTTAGTTCTTAAACTTTTCCTATAAATCTTCTTCCAACTATTTTGTGTTGTTCATATTTAATTAAACAGTGGTTATAAATTATTACGTAAAAATTAAATTATGAAGGTCATCAATTTGCTCTTGGGGCGATCGTTTATTACCAGACATTCTTCAGGCTCAAGGGCTCAAGGCTCTTTTATTCTTTAAAAGTAAAAAATTCCTTTGAGTTGGCCAGCTGTGGGACACAACAGCACTTCAATGAAAATTTCTTTAAAATACAGAACACACTTCACTCGAAGCGTGAATAGGCTTTAATCAGTTTAAAGGTGGGGTCGTTTATACCATTTAGGGCTGATTTTTTTTCCAGACACGATAAATGTTTTATCAGCAGAGCTATATTATCGCGTGATAAAAAATCGAAAAAATTTCTCTTTAAAGCGGTCACATAAGAAACATACAGAAATTTGTGTATTAACATCTTTATACAACTATAGAAGATGTTGACTTCATTTTTTTTTTATTCTCTTTTTATCGTTACACTCAGCAACAAACAATATCAAACGGGCTAGATCCTGTTTAGAACATGTTATTGTAATAGCTACGCATTTTGTGTATTGCGCTTTTACTTAAACTGTAGCTGAGCTCATCAAAATTTACTCGTTTAACGTTCCTGGGAAGATTTTGTAAGGATTTAAAATGTTATTGGGGTCAAAGAGCTTCTTCATACGGCGCATCCAATGAACGGTTGTTGGCGACTTAGTATACTCGATATAGTCTCTCTTTTTTAAACCTAGTCCGTGTTCTGCGCTCACGCTTCCGCGTTGCCGAGAAACCCAATCGTAAACAAAAGGCTCAATCTTGTTGAGGAGTTCTGAGCTGTACTCCTGGCTGGTAATGTTAAGATGAAGATTGCCGTCGCCTAGTGAATAAGAAATCAAATAAGGGATGATAAATAGTAACTCCAACTTTCAAATAAAACGTTCTTCATCGCAAACATTATTACCTAAATGTCCGTAACCACAACACCGGATGGGTAGATTTTCTAATCGAGCTCGCATGACATCAACAAGTTGGTAGAATTGTCGAATGGGCACAGACACGTCGTATTTGTAAACGTAGCCTTCAGATGCTAAAGCTTCAGCAATTCTCTCACGCAATGCCCACAAATTCTGTAAGAACGGAGAGTTGGCTTTCAATATAATAACTGTCTGATTGTCCAATAATGACAATTTTTTATCCAAAATAAATTTAAGAGAAAGGCTTGTACTGTTGCTTGAGTCGAATCAACAGCAATTGTACCATCCACGATCGTTCCATTTTTAAGAAGCATTTCCAGTAATGAATTCAACTTTTCGGCGTCATGATCAGCATTCGAACCTCGACAGAGAAAACAGATTTTGTTAACGCCGTGGTATAAATGAGAGAGGAATTTCCATTAGTTACCAGACGTTTCTAGTAGAATATAAAAAGGAAAATGATTTACTGGAGACTTTAGTTTCAGCTGTGATGTGACGCATTCCAAAGAAGACGCATCTATTAGCTCACATGATGAGAGAATTTCTCCCAGGTTTTGTTTGGAAAGACGTAATGTTTCAAGAACGTTGTCAAAGGAATTGATACCTATGATTTACGTAGTGTTTTAGGAGGAGGAAAAATGAATAATTGTGCAATAAAAATGTAACAATATTTGTAGATGGTTACCAAAGAATCCTACTTGCACTGAGGTCGGCTTTGATGGGCAATGCAGTGCGACTTGAGTAACGACTCCTAAAGTCCCTTCAGATCCAATGAAAAGTTGTTTTAAATCATAGCCCGTGTTATCCTTTTTATTCGTACTAAGACAGTCCATAATTTGGCCGTTTGCAAGAACAGCAGTCAATCCCAATACCGATCCGTGCAAATTTCCGTATCGAAGGAGACGGATTCCCCCAGCTTGGATACATTAGTTATTAATTTACAATTTACATTTTACTTGATTGCAATTTAGAAATGAATTATAAAATAATCAGACCATTAGTTGCCACATTTCCTCCAATCTGGCAGCTACCTTTGGCTCCCAAATCAAGAGGCAAAGTCAAATTATTAAGGTGCAATATTGTTTCAAGCTTTTCTAAAACACAACCAGCCTGTACAATTGCAATTCCTTAAGAATTCAGAAAAATTTAGAACATTTATAAGGTAAATTTGTGTGAAAGTTGAATGCACCTGATAATTCATCCACAGAAATAACTGCATCCATCAGCCCCAAGGACATGATGACTTCATCGAATACTGGCACAGACCCACCCACAAGACCTGTGTTTCCACCTTGTGGACACACAGCAATGTTTTGAGCATTACAATACTGCAGAATAGCCCCAACTTCTTCAGTGGTTTTTGGCCGTAAGACCAGTCGACTGGAGCCTAAATTATAGAAAAATACATGAGTTACAATAACAGTCCTGAGACAACAGATGATTAATGTCAAACCTCTTACTGAATGCATCCAATCCACATTGTAGCCTGATAGGTCATTGAATTCATCAGTTAGTACTTGATGAGGACTCAGTATACTTTGGAAAAATCCCAAATGCCTGTCGGATAAAAAGGAATAGTTTCCTCGCTTTAAATAAGGATATCTTACCGCAGTGAACTCTACGTTTTTCTTAAATCTTGCTGCTGAGGAGTGAAATGTTCTAATAGTGGCCGACAATTTATTCATCGACGACATGAGGAGAGATATAGATTTTACGAGATGCGACAAATCAACAATAATCGTCAACAAAACGTAAGCCCAATCGTATTGTCCAGCTGCAACATGTTTTTCCAATTAATCAATTATTTCGTCTGCTACGAGACAAAAACAGAATTCTACGCCATCTATCAACCGAACAGAAATACTGTTCAAATAAATTGAATTTTGGGGTAACAAATTCGAAGTTGGAATACAAATCATTAAATAAAGCAACTATTCATGGGGAAATAGCATTTGATTTTGTCAATTTAATGAAAAAAAAGTTAAATTTGTTACAAAAGAAATTATTAAAGAAATTAATTTTTACTAAATTCAGTGAATCTTTCATCAATAAAAAGGAATGAGACGAGGCCTTTGGTGTTTTTCTATCGAGTCATCTCGATCTCATCATGCCTTATCGCCAAATTCTCTGTTGGGCCCCAGTTGTCTTGAATGCTGTAAATGCACCAAAAGGAATGTCGTCTCATTCCTATTTTTAAGGGTCCAACTTTAGTTGTATTCCTTATTTAATACTTTCCAAACCATTGGAGCGCGTTTATAGTTAGCTCAGCTGGACCTACTTAAACGACAGATGGCTAGGTTTTTTTTTTTTTTTTTTTTTGGTTTTTTCTGGCTTTTGAATAATTTATACCATCGATAACTATTAGGAAGGCGGGAAAACATTCGTCTCAGTTAACATTTTGTTCAGTGCCGTATGTGGGGAATTCATCCGACTCGCAACCACCAACCGGCATGTCGTTTTTCTCCTTTACATCGAGTCATCCTTCTAGGAAATGTACTCTCTATAACTGTTTCTGTAAATCTTTCAAGTCTGATTTCTTTTTAAAATATTTTAATGAATCAAGAAAGATCCAGCCGATTGGTTGGTTTCAAATTCTATAAGGACTCAATTACTAAAGCTGTCTAGCGAAAGCGAAAACAGGTGTCAATTCAAAAGTCAGTTATAAACAAAAGAAAAATTTCGGGACCTCTATCCGGGTGAAAGTCCAAGTTTCCCTCCAACCGGATATCCCTAAAGTTTCACTCTTTCGCTTATAACACGGGCACGTGTTTGATACCGAGGCCTGCCATTTCGAAAGAGTCAACTCAAGGAGAGAGCGCAGTGGGTGGTGAGTGGTACGCGGAAGCGCAAGTAAAAGCTGCTGATCCGCCTCTAACATGCTGCGAACCGCTAGGACAAGATCTCCGAGTGGTGATGACCACGGAAATCGATCGATTCAGTAGTAACCGCTTCTCTGGAGACTTGAGGACATATCTTTACAGAATAGAAGAGGAGAGAAATAGACGAGAGAGAGAGAGAGAGAGAGAGAGAGCTGAAATGCGGTGTTCCTTGAAGCGATTCGGCGCTACATCAAGACGCCATAACTGTGCAGCGTCTGCCATACCTTCGGAACGGGACTACAACAGTTGACCATTTTTATTCTTTTTTATTCTTTTGTTTTTGGGTTTGGTTGAGATGGTTTATCTTTCTCTCGGAAGAGAAAGAGTGAGAGATAGGACGGAAAGAAAAAAGTAATCGAGGCACGAGAACGGGGCCAATTGAGAAGAATCCTCCAACAAATAAAAGAAAAGCTCGGTCAATCTGATGGTGTATCGAGTGATGATTGGGACCTTTCTCTTTTGGATGGAAAGAATTCCCCAGAAAATAAAAAAATAAAAATAAATGGGAGCTTGTGACGACAGCAAGGCCATGATGAAATCGGTCAAATCCGCTTGGTAAGAGCTTTATCAATAATTCACTAAGATACAAAAGAATCGGGTCCTCTGTCGAATTATGTGGAGAATGTTCTTATTGTCCCTTGGACACACAAAACTAGCACTTCATTTATCAGTAGGAAATGATCAGTCTCTATCGGATGAAAATCTCACGCCCCTTGTACGGGAATGAAAATTCGGGGTGCGTATTTCACGAGAAAGCGTTCGAGCGAGACTATATATCTGTTCTTTCGCTATATAACAGCCACCCACCGGCGAGATGATAAGGCCGTTTGAAAAAGAAAAAAAAAAAGACAAATTTTCGCCATGAAACAGCTAGTTTGTCATCTGGCCACGTTTTCTTGCTAGAGCGTCACGTTCTCTACCAAAATCCCTTTTCTTCTCTCTCTCTTGCTTCGATAACGAGAAAATGGACGGTGCTTATTATTAGTCTCGACGGCAGTTCTAGTCGGGTAGAGTCCGCGCTGACGTCCGTTTTTTTTTCACGAAATAACAGGCCTTTACTTTCTTAAGGCTGCGTATAGTACGTACATGAATCTTGGTAGAGTTACTTTTTATTTTCATATGAGAAAGGAAAAATAGAAACAGCTACGAGCACCGTTACGACCGCGTCCACATATTGGAACCCCAGCACCGAATAAGATTTCGGGCTGAGATAGTGTAGCACACACACCACCACATCTGCTCTGTATCACCTACTACTCCTGACTTTTGTACGTGTGTCGCTTCCTTTGTTTTCCATTTCCTATGGGTATTTTTGTTGGGTTGTTGTTTTCGTCATCATGTCTATTTACCTTCCCCGGCAACTGCTACCTGAAATACACTAGAGCTACCATGTACCGCTAAACAAGGCAAAATACAGGGAGGAAAAACTTTATCTTTTTTAAAAGAATCGTAATAGAGTAGCACAAGAATAGGCGACCGTTTTTAGTGAAAGTCGACGCAACATCTCGCTGTGTGGACTCGACTGCTTGGGTTCTAACTGTAAAGCATGTTTCCACGTCGTTATTCTTTTGTTTCTTTACATCGAATTTATGACGAGCGCGCCCGAACTAGTAGCGAAGTAGCGAAAACAGCGAAATGCTTTTTTCCTTTTTAATTTAACCGAGTATGAAGGGCAAAGACGAGAGTCTAATATTAAATATCAAATAGGAAAAAGGGGTTAGTGACCTCTTAGGCACGGCCGTCCTTCTTTTTTCTTTTCAAAGTCTAGGTCAAAGGTACTTCCGATTGGTATTTTTCTTTCGAAAAGGTCGAATCACGTAAAAAAAAATGTTAAAAATTCCGACCGAGAAAAAGTTTGGTTTCCATATGGTTATGTTTAAAATGAACTTCCATAAACGTCCACCGTGATTTTTTCGTTCGTGATTCGATTGTGCGCATTTTTAAGCGCATGACGCAAGATTTGCCTTCCTCAAGAAAGTAAAGGAGTGCTGCTGGAGGAGAGTCCGACTTGACGTCCCGCAATGACCTGATTGACCAAAAGAGCGTCTGCTACTCGACGTGCAAGACTAACCAAAAGAAAAAGAAAAGATCGCGTCCGACTTCCGACTTTCTCCGAGTCGGCCATGTGTACCGTCCAGTAGCGGATGGCAAGGTTACGCCATAGTGGCGCAATCATATACAAAACAAACACCCAGATGAGCCAGTCCCGTGTTTTCTTCTATCTTCTTTTGAGGGGGAAAAAAAATGAATGCGGACGCGGACTTTTTGCGGGAGAAAAAGTGATGATGGTCGATTTTCTCCGGTGTAGCACGCGGAGAGCGGACGGAGCGGAACCGCGCCTTACTTCGACCTCAATTCCACCTATAGCCGTTCGTCACGTCAAACCCACCACCGACAATTTGGCAAAGACTTGGCGGGATATAGACGAAAAAATAAAATAAAAAGAAGAAGATGACTATCCTCATTTTCATCTTAGAATGTCTCACCACCCAACCCACAAAGCCAAGCACGGTCCCACTTTATGTATAAAATAATACGTAATCGGATGTCTCATTTTCTATCTAGACCCCATTCTTTCCCTTTTCTCTTCCGCTCTAGAAAATCAAGATCCCGAATCAAAATATTGCTGCAACACTTCTTCGTCTTGTTCTTCAATATTTTTCTTTTACCGCTGTTTCGAATTGACCAATTATGTATCCAGATTTTCCACTGGTCCAATTCCCCTTTTCCTTTGACGTTCCATTTACCATTTAGCGACATTGTCATCCCTGACAGAAATTTACGACAAAATAAAAAAACGTCCAAGAACAAGTTGCCCACCTCAATCTCGTTCGACCGGAAAGCTATATTACATTTCCCGAAATTAATTTACAGCCCTAATGCGTTGGTCATGGCATACCGCCAGGTATCTATAAATAAACTAGTATTACCTGAAACTGTTATGGTTTTTTCCAATACCAATAACTAGCAAATAAAACTAAAACAAAACAGAAAACAGCAATTGGATCATCATCATCGAAATATAAACATGCGGATGAATCCAGTTTCCCGTGACGTCTTATTTCATTAGCTATAGCGGCATTTAAAGGCTGGGCGTCCTTCGACTACATACCATCGTAATTTTGTATTTCTTTTTTGTCCTTACCCCTCTCTTCCTATATTGCATACGCTGATGAATGCGGAAGATAACGGATTCAACCCGTTCACACATTACGGATGTACCAGGCGGCTCAGTCAGGAGCGTCGTGCAATCGAATGGAATGCCATCGGTCGTGTCCGGGCACGTAATATCGTACGCGTCCTTTGCTGGTCTGGTGGTCTGTGTGGTAGGTAGGTAGGTGAAAAATAATAATATTGTAACGAAATGCGGAATCGCCGAGAAGCCAAGCCATATTTTTACTTCACTGTGGAAAGGGCCACTAGGTCGATCTGATGACGGGGCACATCACTTCTTTTTTTTATTATTAGTAGTCGACCCCGACGCGATGACGTGATTCTCATTTCAAAATGATGTAAACACACAAAACCTTTTGGTTATTTTTGAAAAACAAAAATTATAGGTGAGCGTAGGCGAAGGTTATACCTAATCAGTTTAACGGCTGATGAGCCGGTTATAATTCCTTTGTTTTGACCTGCTTGCACCGGCTTTTCCTGTTAACGTAAAACAAACAGCGAATTATTTTGGGGGGAGAACGACGCTGATTTTCATTGAAGTAGAACCTTCTGCAAAAATCTAGCCGTCTTCAAAGAGTTCTCAGCAGTTTCCTGGGCCATCTGGCGGACCAATTAGAGCGTGCATCTACAAAATGATATGATTTACGTTTGCACATATACGAGCCATAGCTCTAGGTGATTGAATGCCGCTACAAATTCCACCTGGGGTAGAAAATAAAAAAGAGAACAAAAATAAGAACCAAACGATCCGGTTTCGGTCGCTTAAACGTCTGGGACGTTATGGCGAGATTTACGAGCGTTGCGCCATTACGTACGGCGCCAAGCGCCAATGAGGTCAGTCGTCGTAGGGAAAAATCTGGTCGGATGGCGAACTGAACTGAGCTGAGCTGTGCTGCTGCTGCTGCTTTGCCCAGGCCAATCTCATTATCAGATAACTACGCTCAAAAGGTTTAAGTACTTGAGCTAACTCTGATTTCACACGCAACTTTTGAATTGAAAAAGAAGGGAAAGAAAAACACGCCTTGAATGATACACACACCTTTAGTGTTCTCTAATAGCTCTTCTTCTTCTTTCAAGCTTCGGCTGCTGGAAAAGAGCGATTCGACGATGCGAGTTCGGGAGATTCGCGTGACCCGATTACACTTCTCTTTCAATCTTTATCTGAAATCCATCCGCGCGCATGCTGATGGTTTCGCTGATTCACAACCCACCTTATTGATGGTGTGTCTGGTGGATCTGAGACTAGACGTTGCAGAAGACGCCATCCAGCAAACGGTACACACACGGGGATGACGAAACATGTTGGGGAAAAAAAAAAATAAAAATAAAAATAAAATTTGAATAATCGATGCAAGGAAATGCCAACTTCCTTTTCCGTGACCGTTGACCCAGAACGGAGACATGACATGTACATATCTATGTTTATGTGACGGCACTTATCCTCATCACCATCATCATCATTGTTGCCAAAAACTCTTGTTAGGGCCTATTTAAAAAGATAAAAATAAAACCAGGTCGAGTCACATTTTTTGGCCAACAAGGGAGCGATTTGTCATGCCGCATCAGTGCACCGGATGATTGCCCTCCTCCTTTTTCAAAAGAGGAAGGAATAAAAAATGAAAATTAAAAAAAAAAAACCTTCTTGTTTGTGCGCGCACTTGTTTGAAATTCGCGCTCTGTTAATGGCGGATCATGAAAAGAAAATGACAAGTTGGACCATTTATGTCCAATGCCTTTCTAGAGAGTCATGATATTTATTTGTTTTTAATTTGTTTGATGGTGTCGTGTACTGTAAGCGGTAATTGTACAGTCGCCCCCCGAAAAAAAGACAGAAAAGCACCGCTCGTTTCGAATTTAACGAAATGCGGGGGGACGAAAAGGAAATCAGCGGGACCGTGAGCGCTAGAATTTCGGGTTCGCCGCTTGAGAATAGGAAAAAAAAGACGAAGAAATTGTAGATAGGTGTGAATGCGGACATTGCAGGTCGCATCTAGGCGACGAAAAAGAAGACATTAAATTACGTAGAACACACACACAAGAGAGAGAGAGAAAAAAAAGAGCGATCCAGAAAACGGTCTCGGGCCGCGTGTGCTACCGGTCAGAAACGGCCCGAGAGAGAGACAGAGAGAAATGGAGAGAGGTTGCATAGTTCCCATAGGCTCGTAAGAAGCGCAGGTTGCGTGTAGTAGTACCCAAGGCGGGTACTACCAGCACAGGTACAAACGAGAAAAAGAAAAAAAAATCCCGCAGCACACAGTTACATTCACCGGGTTTATATGCATGAGCAGCGGCCGAAAAAATAGCTGTTAAATGGATTTCTCTCATGTGATAGTGTGTATGGCGTTCTGTCGCGTCGCTTCTTTTTTTTTTTTTTATTATTAGATGGTCGAGGAATCAAATTTACCCCGTCTGTAATTCACGCCGTCCCGTAGCAATTCTCTCGTGCGGTATTTTCTTTTTTTTTTTCCAATTTAACCGCTTATGGCGCTTATAGACCAGAAGGAGATGTTAACGTTAGTCCGGCAGCTAGATACTCGGACTATTACAGATAGGCCCAGCAGGAAAATTGCGGACAAAGAAATCAGAAATATATGTGTCGGCTGCGGAGGCCAGAAAAAAAACGAAGATTGAGGTTGGATGTCTATTTGTCAAGTAGATCAACAGATGAGAGAATCTACTTTTGATAAACAAACTTGGAAATGGGATGGAAAAAGAATATTCGCCAGACCGCGAGAAATGTAATAATCCCCGCATAAGAATAATTAATACGAAGAAAAGCAAGATGGCGATGGTCATTAGCTCTCCATCATCACGGACTCTAGTCAGACCGTCGAGAAAAGAATGTTACAACAGTGCGGACAACAGCCAGCCAAGAGACTATAAAGCTTTATATAATAATTCCAAGGATTTAATTCGCTAGGGGGTAATGATGGCGAGCGCGCTCTTTTCTTTTCCGCGTTGTAAAAACCCCGCCAGATTCCATACGCAGCGTCCAGCCATTTCCTTGGCAAGAGCTTTGACCTTTTTGCGAGAGAAAGAGAGCTAATTGTGCAAAGTCATATTGTTGCCTTTATAATAAATAAATAATTAGAAAAGTGATGATGAAATTTAAAAAAAAATTTCGACTCGATAAAAGAGAGAGTGCGTGAAATGGTAGAAGAACTATTCCATCCGGGTTCCTCGGTGGTAAAGATATCTCTGATCTAACCTCTTTTAAACGAAAAATTTTCCCTTTCCCGCTTTCGTGCGTGTAATCAGATAGAAGCGGAAGTGAAATGAATACGGAGGTGTGCATTATAATAGTCGGAAAAGGAGAGAGTGATCTCTCTCTCTCTTTTACTGGAAACAGAAAAAATTCGTTTTCTCCGGGAGAACCCGGCACCGACCGAGAAATCACATCCTGGATCTCTCTGACGTCGACAGATATTTGAACCGCCGCATAATTGTTTTTCTCTTTTTCTAAAACGAGACAACTACCAACCACAACAACAACAACAACACAAAGGAACGGAGAAAATGAGGGCAAACACAGGTGGGTTCATAGATCCATTGGAAAGAAAGTGCTGCCGGGGGTATGATTTTGGTGACGTCAATGCTGCTGCTGCTGTGCTGTGTGTGTTAGGCACCCAGCGCAATTATCCGGGCGTGCAGGTCTCTCCAGCACGGTATCGTATACAGAACCTCTCAACTCCACCAAAAAGAGGCACAGGTAACACACACACACACACACAGACACACAGTTGACCTACTTTCGATGGTAAGGCTCGCCCCCACTGACGGAACTTGTTTTCTCCATCACCAGTTCTGACGCTCATCACCTGGGCCCTTCGCTGTGGGTTTGGCTTGACTGTTTTTCCTGGGCTGCTTTTTTTTTTTCTTTCGAGAAAAAGACCAGGTGTGTAGTGCGGCCCCCGCCAGGTATACCCACCCACCCTCCTGTTTTTAACTGCTAGCTCCTCTTCCCTTCCGTGAGTTTGGGTTCCCCCCTCGTTCGGCTATAAAACCAGCCGGCGCCGACTTCCTCCGGCACAGAGAACCGTTGAAGATCGTCCTGGAAACATCTTCTCTCTCCAACTTTCCACGAAATATTTAAATAGTGCGCTCATACATTCGGATCAGTCTCGCTACACCTTTGCAATCGGACAAACAATCATCTTCGAGTTCTTCGATACTCGTTCATTTGGATACGCCTATCTTTGGTGAGTACTCAGTCCTCGACACAATTCCCTCTCTCGACATCTTTCGTCATTCTTCTCTAGCTGGTATAATCACTTCCCTGCATGTACCCCGGAAACAAACATTTGGTGAAGACAATTCGGTCCGTCAACTTGTTGTTCCAGTTGAACGGGATGTTTTACAAATCAGCAGCCAAAAATCTCTTTTTCCCATGTACAGGTTCGGGAATGAAATGGATGGATAGGTTCGATGAGGGACAGGTTTTTTTTTTTTTTTCGTAATAATTTGGGATGGAAGTATAGTAGAGAGTAGAGACCCTCATGTTTTTTAACGGTATAATACGTCGCGCTGGGTTGACTTTAGTGAAGTTTGTGTGTACATAGAGAGAACAAAAAATAGTAGACGGGGGCATAACAACACCTGACGCTCTTCTTTTGTCAATTGCTCGGCTGCTGCTTCTGGCCGTGTAAACTTCCGCAAATAGCCAGTAATTCTTCCACAAGTTTGTGGGAAAGAAAAACAAATTTAGAAAAAAAAAAAAGAATAATTCTTCTCGGAAGAACGACGTAATTTTCTCCACTTTTTTTTTTTGGCGGAAGCTCATCACCCCCCGTCAAACGAATGCCGACATTTTTCGTGAAAAGAAGCGCAGAATCAAGAGTAGCTTTTGACTTTGAAATGAAAGAGAAAAAACAAAAAAACGAATGGAAAAAGCAACGGAATAGGTCAGAAGATTCTCGACCTTTTCGGTTACCTCCACAGATTGTGTAGTACGTGTGGGTGTGTGTGTAAAATATTTTACAGTTTCAAAAAGGAAGATACAAAGAAGGGACGAGTAGTCGAGAAAGGGCGGTTATATTTCATGTTTTCTTTCAGAAAGAATTTTTCCCATTTTTTCGAAAAAAATAACTAGGAAAAAGAAAAGAGGGAGGTTCAAAGGCCACATGACCTACAATGATGCACGAGGATGACGGGATAGAAAGAGAGAGAAAACGAGCTCTGGCGGTTTTGAACACTAACGGTACTATATCCCCTGCACTCCACAAAACCCGCCCCAATCTCCTTTTTTAAAAAACCCCACGCACCTCCTAGTCTCCCGCTCGCTAGTGTGTCTCACAGCCTCCGGTGTGTGTGACCCATTATCATTCCATTTGTAATCCAGCGGCGAGTTGGACTTGAAAGAAGAAGACACGCGTTAGAAAAATCTGTGCTGAAAGAACAGCAGGAAGATATTTTGAAATTATTTGATTTGTTTTCTTTTCCTGGCCCGTAGACACGTACAAAATCAAATGTGGGTTATGGCTGACGAAGAAAAGGAGGGCGGAGTTAGTCATCCGATTTAACTCGATAAAGACGAGCGCCGAGAAGAAGAAGAATTCCCGGGAAAAATTTGGGTCGAGCGGTTCGATAATCATTCCTTTAGCTATCTAGGCCTATAGGCTATAAGGTACTTGTAGAGAAGAATCATCGTGATTTGTTTCACCAGCCGCCAGAAGCCAATCGCAGCAATGAAAGAATGACGGAGCGCAACAGTCTTGGCTGACGACCTTGTAGGTCATCTAGAGAATAGACCCATTGAATCGTCGAGATTCGATTGTTCAATCAAAGGAAATGAATGGTTGAACGGGGGAGTTAAACCATTCACATTTCTCCAGTTGGACGCTCAAGAATTTCCCACAATGGGCAGCCATATTTTCTGTACCGCACCAAATTTGTCGTTCACCTGGCGATGAAATGCTTCGTCCAACAATCAAAAACACAATACAACACACCTCCTCCCCACTTTTGGAAAAAAAAAATGAAGAGATGCACAGGTGAGAAGCGCGCAGCTGTAACGGTAATACCACTGCTGGCTTCAACCCGAAAAAAGAAAAATGAACAACACATTTCATTTGCAGACCTCTTCAGACTGGAAATAAACGTATACCGTACAGTATATGTATTTTTCACACGTCCAATGAGCTCGGCAGGTGTTTTCCAACGCTACGTGCACTTCCGCGATACCATTCAACACACGCAAAACTAGCCAAAACAGTACACTCGCATAAGATTTTTCTTTTTCTTTCTAACATCTTGTCGTCGAACCTTCTTTCTGCGTTAACTTCGTGACGATTGCTTCATTCGACAACAGCTGGAGGACAAGCTAGTTTGAGGAATTTTTGATTGTTAATATAATCCGAACGGTTAGTGGCGACGTCGGTCGTCCTCTCTCAAGACGCCGGGGTTTCTCTAATGTGGCCGCGCTATACAACGGTACAGTATCGTCCAAAAAAATCCGAACACCACGGTCTCTTTCTTTATTTAAAAAAAATATTTCTGCATTTTTTTCTTAATTCTAATAAATGAACTTTGTAAAACAATTAATTCTACACATAATATGAAGTCTTGAAAGTTAAAAACGAAGAATCTACATTAAACTGGGCTTTTGAAAAAGGGGTGCGTTCGGATTTTTTTGGACGATACTGTACATGTGTGTGTATACGACCCCCCCTCTCTATCCATTATAAATTTTTCTTGGTTTATTCTTTTATTGACGTCATCGAGAGTCTAACTGATTCTGACGTAAAAAAACTGACATCCTCGTCATTATTACACCCAACATTTGAATAATCATTTTTTCTTTCTTTTTCGTTTCATTTCAGATTCCTTTACACAACAACTCAAAAAGATGAAGCGACGACTTAATACCTGGCTCCTTCTGGCCGCCATTTTGATCCAGGTAAGAAAAAAAAAGAAACAACATTCCACTTCTTGTTTTTCAACGTTCTGGTCGGTTGTGCGTGTGACGCTTGGAAATAAGGTCGACGCAGCTAGGAGTTGTTTGGTACTTAACAGACAAAAAGGAGGGGAGAGCTGGAAAGACGCTGCTGGTACTAGGAGAATGTAGGTCACCCGGATGCGGATACATTATTACTATCAAAGCATACTCAACAGCACCCCTCCATCTTTTGTATCAAAAAGAATGTGTCTTCTCGTTTATTCCCATTTTCTCGACAAAAAAAAAGAGAGAAAAAAGGCCGTCATGCGTGACGATTCGAATCCCACCACCAATCGCCAATCAAGTGACAGTATTCCTAACGGTTAACGCTCACAAGGAAAGGGACGGATTTAATAAATTTTCCAGTTCCGACCGAACGCATTCCGCACATTTCACCGCAGTGCGAATTTCTTGGTCGAAAAAATCAGTTAGAAAACGGAGAAACAGAAAATAGACAAATCTATCAGAAATGTTAGGATGTCGTTCAATTACCTTACGTGTCCACGGGCAGCCCTCCAGTTATGCGAAAGAAGAAGAACCGGTTGCGCTGCTGATAGATAGTAGTAGAGTATACACGGCTGTATACATATATTAAATAACCGTTGAAAAACGCCGTGCGGCCAAACAGCAACAACATCTGCTGTCCCGTTGCTTTTTCCTCTCGCTGGCTGGCTCCTGGGTCCATCGGTCTGCTGCTGCTGCCGTCCATCCAGGGAAGTTCTCATCGCTCCCGCAATCCCGATAGTTTTCTCACCCTGCAGACCAACAGGATAAAATACATGTGTGGGGGGGTTTCCGAGTGCTTTAAATTTTATTTTGGGTTTTGTTTATACTTGCCGCTCGTTGTCTATTTAGATTACCCGAGACTATTTGTCCCGTTTGATTGCGCTCTCATCCTAAAAAGAGACCCGGAAGAACTGCTGTCGTCGTGTGGGCGAACTAGCGAAGCATGTTATATGCACATAGACTCAAAGTTAACTACCGTTAATGAAAACCAATGTTGTCTACTACGCATAGACACGGCGGTGAAGCTTGATGACTTGACGTAATGAAATAAGTCAGACTCACTTATTACAAGGGATTGCAGTGAGAGAGCTAGAAGAAGAAGGTTAATTATCGATTGACATGCAGACAACGGGATCAGTAATAAGTGGACGGAGTTCACACGCTACCAAGTCGCGACCTTCAAACCGTAGATATACGTCAAAGGATTTTCGTTTCTTTTTTTAAAACTTGGCGTCCGATGTGCAGCAAAAAAAGAATCATCACTGGGGAACGGTTCTAGGGTCTAAGGTCGGGGCCCGGGTACAGTTTGCAACATCTTGCGGTTTCTACCGGAGACACAGAAAATTATAATTCTCTTTTTTAAAAAATTCCATTTAGAATATAATACCGCCTACACGGAAATTGGCCTCTTCTCGTTTAAAATAACAACAATTTGTAGCTTGGAATTATTTAAAGGAACAACAACAACAACAACCATCCGACGGAGCTATTAATTCCATTCCAAATTGAAAGAGCTCGCTGAGCGTGAAGTGCACAGGTTACGCAATGCTCGAAATATTTGTAATTCCGACAGTTGAAGAAAAGAAAAGAAAAATAAGAGCGGGCTAGATGCTTTAGTAACATCCGAATCGACACAAGAGGCCAGAATGTAACGGAACATTTTTGGCCTTTTGCTGATGTTGTTGTTCTTCATTCGTTCGAGTGAACGCGCGCGCGCGCTCGCTCGCACCTAGAGACATTCACGCTGAATATCTTTGGCCAGCTGTGCTCTCGGCTATTGCTGGTGTCCTTCTTTCCGTCCGCAAACGAGATTTTTCACGCACGGATTGCAACAGATTCCAAAGAGAACAGCTGCGTTATGGAGATGCTATGCTAAAATGTGCACGCGGCATCTAACAGACTGTTGCCGATCGCATTGGCCATTTAAGATTGAGCGCGGATGTAAATCAGGTCAGAGTCATAGTGCGTCCATCCATGGGGGGCTTTTTTTCTTATTCTTAAATCAAGAAGCAGCTCTTTTCGTAACGCTACATCCTCATTCTGAGAAGACATATAACCTGAAACCCCGTTAGATTCCCATCGGACTGAGTCTAGGGTATTACGTGGAACGATGGGTGGCGCTCACTCACGGCAGTGACGAAACGCAGCGCGACGATGAGCCAAAGGCGTCGCCATGGATGATGGATCGTCAATTACCTAGTAGACTGCCCAGCGGGGTCGATTTCACGTTGACGAGCTTCCAGGGGGAAATAAAAATTGAGGCCATATTAAGTGCTCCTTGTCTCTTTTCGACGCCAAAAGGCTCAAAGAAATGCTCAACCAGTCGTATAAATGTTCCATTTCGTCAGCCGACCGATCAACAAACGTTCTGACAAATTTGACTGATTGTTATTTTAAACATATTACTCGATAATGGATCATCTTATTTAACGACGTGGTTTTTTTAAATGTTCTTTTACAGAGTGTCTACACCGATAAGACATCCGACTCTTCGATCCTTCCTGCAGAACACCGCGGTATTGATATCAACCCAATCCCGCTAGGAGCTGCTTCCAACAACAACAAACGCCAGATCCCACTTCCGCCCAACTACATCCCATCCGGCCCTGGACTGCCGCCACCTAATGGCGGAGGACTTGCAAGCTACCCACCCCAGGGTAGTCCTATTGGACCGGCTCCTGAAGATCAGTGGCCCATTGGTCAGCCAAGCGACCAGCCCCAGATCAAGAATTTGCAAGTCCAGTGTGAAAAGACGCACATGCGTGTCAACATTGAATTTGACCGCCCATTCTACGGAATGATCTTCTCCAAGGGACACTACAGCGATTCCAACTGCGTTCACGTCCGCCCTGGATCTGGTCAACTTAGCGCCACCTTCGATGTTTACCTCAACACTTGCGGAATGACATCCTCCGCCAACCAGGTATAACATTTTTGTTGTTTTAAAGGTAGAAAAGTAAAATTTAATTACCCGTTTCTAATGACTTTCTAGGCTGCTGGCGGTGCTGGTTACGGAGCTCCTTCACCGGCCGGAACTTTTGTGGAAAACACAATCATCATCCAGTACGACCCACTCGTCCAGGAAGTTTGGGATCAGGCTCGTCGCCTTCGTTGCACATGGTAAATTAAATGCAATCACGCAGCAATGAAAACATATTAAAATTAATTGTTGATTCATTCAGGTACGACTACTACGAGAAATCAGTTACTTTCCGTCCGTTCGCCGTCGATATGCTCAACGCCGTCACAGCCAACTTCCTCGGCGACAACCTCCAATGCTGGATGCAAATCCAAGTCGGCAAGGGACCCTGGGCTTCTGAAGTCAGCGGTATCGTCAAGATCGGTCAGACCATGACCATGGTGTTGGCCATCAAGGATGATGAGAACAAATTCGACATGTTGGTTCGCAACTGCGTCGCTCACGACGGTCTACGCGCTCCCATCCAGTTGGTCGACCAGTACGGTTGCGTCACTCGACCCAAGATCATGTCACGATTCCAGAAAGTCCGCAACTTTGGCCAGTCTGCTTCCGTTGTTTCTTACGCTTATTTCCAGGTAATTAACTAAAAAAGAAAAATAGTTAACAAATAATTAATTTTGATTTCTATTTACGCAGGCCTTCAAATTCCCCGATTCCATGAACGTACACTTCCAGTGCGTCATCCAGGTGTGCCGTAACCAGTGCCCTGAACCCAAATGCGACGCCGGAGCTGCTGGACTTCCCGATCTCGGCTACGCCGCTTCATCCTCCAAGGTTGTCGGAGTCGATCCTCGTGTTCCAGGAGCCGCTCCTCCCCAGCCTATCCCAGTCAACCGAGGTGGAGCCCAAACCAATTACAAGACGGTCAACCGGGCCGGTGAAGCTGATGACTCTGAGCCAACTCGCCAATTCCTCGGCAAACCCCGAATGGTTTCCGAGAACGCCACCGATGGCATCCGCTCTAGACGCAGCGCTGGCCAAGAGACGATCCTTCACGTTTACAAGCGCGACGCTCAGGATATGACGGACGTGCCCACCACTCGTTTCATCCAGGTCGTGGCTCCCGGTGACGTCGCTTTCACTCTGAACCCCAACCAGAACGAAACTGTCGTCGTCCAGAATTTGACCGACATGGACGGCAATCACATTTGCTTGTCTGTGCCCAGCTTCGTCGGTGGATTGACCATGCTTTTGCTGGTCCTCATCATCGCCTCAATGGTGGCCGTCTTCCTACTCCTGCGCGTTCGCCAGTTCGACGGAAAGGGTAAATCCAGCAGCTCTTTGGCGTCGCTGGCTCACATCGAGCACCCGGAATTCGTCAAAGTCTCCAATTCCAACTAGGAGAGAGAAAAACAAATTTTTAATTTTTGAAAGCTTTTGTCCGTCTATTCTTCCTGCTATTTTGTTATTTTTTCGAATCCCTGGGGGGACCAAGCTATCGGGGAATGTCTTATTAGAGTATTAATTTATTGAATTCTGATGTTTCCTCCCAGTTTTCTTCTATAGGGAACTGACTGCGGTGGGTGATGAACGCCATACTGAACGATCACACTTTTTTTTTTTTTTCATTTCAAGAATTGAATGAATGGTTTGTTCAAAGCAAAAATTTTTTCAACAATCAGACACAATAGCTCAGTTAGAAATTCAGTAGGGGGAAGCCTCCAGTCACCTTTATTATTTTTTTGTCTGTTTCATCAAAGAAGGTTTCCAGTCGAGCTAAAAATACGCAGAGCCTTTTATTTTTAACTTTTATTTTGTTTGCGCGATTCCATTTCGTCCCCAGTAACTTAAATCTCATCCGCTCGAGTGGTTTGGAAAAAAATCCTCAGATGTGGTTACACGTATATATCATCTTAATATCCTTTTCAAGTATTTTTTTTTATAATTTAAACAAATTCCAACGTAATATATCTGTCGTTCTGTTTCTATTCCACAGTAATTTAAAGAAGTTTTTTAAGTTATTTCATTTTCTAGTATATGAAATCGGAGAGGTATTTCTGAGGTGCAAAGGAACCGTCTCTGTGTGCGGGCACACTTACACACACGCACTCTCCACACTGTCTATCCTTGATTCTTTTAACATCGGACAGGGCTTGTAAATAACACACTTGCGGGAGAAGAACGACCTCCCTTACATATTTCCCTCACAAAAACCCATTTGATTAACATGATTTCATCTTGTGCTCTCGTCAACGTTTCTTGACATTTTAATGACGTGTGATACTGAGAGATATACAGTATGATGATGTGTAATCCCAAGAAGCCCATGTCATTCTATTGTAATAAACATTTCTGATCCAACGTCATCCATTACTTTCTGTCAACTGTCTTGGATTTTCTTAATCTAAAATTTATCTTTCCTTACAGGACTGCCCAATCGAAAACCAAAACTTAACTGTAAGTGGTTTTCGCTGACGCAAGGCTATTCTTCTCAAAAAATCTTACCTTTTACCCCAAAACATAAGAGTGAACACTGGAATAACTAAATTAATCAGAGGACTTACTAAAATGGCGAAAAAGAAAATCGGCCCACGTGATGTCGCCTTTTCTCTCCATGAAACTCAGCACTAGTGAGAATGCAGCCACTGTAGTTAAAACACTTTTTTACAATTACACCCAGGTCAAATTGTTAAAACTTCACAAGAAACCAAATTTTCACATCTAATAAATAATAAAGAGAAATAAACCTTTAACACTAGGAAACGAGGCAGCACGCTTTTGGCACGATTCACAATTTTGCTACTGAACAACTGAACGACTGAACGTTGCAAAAGTTTTGCTGCGAAAGAAGAAGGAGCGGGAAAACTAGAAAAAAGGGGAAAGGGTAAGAAAAGAGTCCATTTTGAACGAACTAAAACGCTGAGTTGCCATTGTGAACAATGCAACATTTTTGAATTGATTATGTGTTTTTTATTTTTTAAATACTTTAAAATAATATTGAACTATGAAATAAAGATTTTATAACTTCTTTTTATTCTAGCTAACAATGCTTGGTTACCTTGAAATGAATTCAATTAAGCTACTAAGTGATTTTTTTTATACTTGTATTTTTCGTTCGCAAACCGTTAACAGAAAAAGCGATAATATTTTTACATCAGGTTAAATTAAATGTTCAGAAGACAACAGATTTTAGTGTTCGACTATAAATTAATGCGTGGAAATAAAATTGGAATTGAAACTATAACCGTTACAAATAGAGAAGTGAAAAACAACATCATCAATCCATGACGCAAAAGTTCTTTCATTGCAAAAACCAACTCGCTGATGGACCTCGGATCAATATGATTAAATAATGATGTTAAATAACACTTTAAGGTACAAATAAGAAGAAAACCACTAAGTAAGTATCTCTAAAAATATTTTGAATCGATTTTTAATTTTTTCTACTATAATATCGATCGCAAAAAATTACGAAATAGGAACATAGACTTACTTGGCCAATAGAGAAATAATAGCAAGTTTACAACTAAATAATTATTGCGAGAGTGTTTTCTGGACAAGTCTATGCGTAGGTTGGAACTTGGGGTTTATAAGCAAGTAAAAAAGCGTTATAGTCTGGTTCTTCTGATGATTGTACTGGAGTGTCAATCGATGATCGTTTTACTGGGTTGGTGTAAGCCGTTTGTAATGGAACGTTAGTCCGTTCTACAGAGCTAATTGTCGTTTGTGGCTGGCTGTTATCCGGCACGTTGGAAGAGGGTTCAGCTGGTTGATTATCAGCAGGAATCGACAGGTCATAGGCCAGTTCCGGTGCTCTGGTAGATGTTTCTTCGAGCGTTTCTGACAGACCATAACCCAGAATCGATGGTTTAAAAGTCGTTGCTGCTACCGTTAGTGATGCATCCAATTCTTGTTTTGGCTGACTGTTCAATGCTGGATTGTAGGCTGATACCGAAGAATTGTTTTCTAGATGAGAGTTGGGCGGTTGAAAGAAGTCCAATACTTGATCCGGTTGCGTGGGAGGAGCCGATTGTGGTGGATTGTAAGGCGAAGGATAGATGACTGGTACAACAGAAAAGAATTGCGGCTTGGGAGGTTCGTCGTAGAACTTGAGTGGTCCGATATCTTCTTTCTGTATTCTTGGAACGGCCAGAGTCCGCTTAATTGTGTTGAACATTCTCGAAAGGATCGAATCAGCCGATAAAGAAAATAACGCAGGCTGCTGCTCTTTTGTAGAAAAATTATCCTCCAAGTCGTCTGCTTCTTCATGTTGATTGACTTGTTCTGATTTGCTGTCTGGTTGTCGTTCTGTTGATGGAACTGGATTCTCGTTAAAGTAGGTGGCTTTTGGTGAACCGTGAAACCATTTCATGTGAAGGTAATCTTTGTAGCTGTGCCTTGAGCCTGAAAAGGAAGGCGATGACGTTCCCGTCGAGTCGACCAGTGAAGATTTTGACGAAGTTGGTGACTGCTGCAGTGCGGAAGAATAATTCTGGTTTGCTACTTGCGGAGCCTCGGCAATTATTTGTTCCGTCTGGATGTTTTTGTGTTCAGGCGGATTATGAGATGGCGATGGATTTTCAATTGGAGCGATGATAGGCGATGGGGGAACCACGAACGGATTCCCGTGAATCTTGATTGGTGGGAACTGAGGTGCTGGTGGGTCCGTGTCCCCCCTATCTAATCCTATAATTTTGTTCAGCCATTTGAGTGCACGGAATTCTTTGATGCCATATCCGATTTTCAACTGGTAATCTTGGAAGCCGTGATCGCCGCTGACTATTGGGACAATAATCAACAGAACCGCGGTAAAAAACTGTAAATGAAAATAATTATAGGAAATGAGTGAGTACATATTCTTATTTTGTCGATAAAAACAAACTGTTCGCTTTGGGAACTCGATGAAAAAAAACTCAGGCTATACCTTGACAATTCCACAAGTTCTCATGTCGATACTCTGAGCGTATAGGTTTCTTGCACTTTACCCACCGATTGTTGTTTGCCAATACGAAATAAAGAGACGATGCTTATTAAGTCAAGTCCCGAATCCCACTGATAAGAACCGGAGCGCAATGAAGCCGTCTTATATCCTCCGTCGTTATATTAAATTCCTTGCTTTCTCAAACCATCAGCCAAAATGTTTTTGGGGAACTTTTTTTCATTAGGGGGGAATACACCTCATGAGAAAATAAGTACCTTTTTTGTTCGGAGCACACCATTCTAAAAGTTCGTTTACTTGCGGAGAAGAAAGTTCGTTCCTATGGCGATAATGGGAGAAATGATGTACATATAGGGAAAAAAATATGTTAGTAAGGAAAATTAAAGGACAAAAAAACGTTGGTTTACCCCAATTCCACGTCCCAATTCATTTTATTCGCCATTAAGAGCACTTAGGTCTTTTTTTTAATCACTTTGCTCGATGCTTGATAACGCTACAAATTTCCAAATCAAGTCAAAAAGGTGAAACCTCTAAAAACACGCAGAGGTTTTCCCGTTCGTGCTTAGAACTCCCACCATGATTAGTTTACTTGGCTGTTCCAATCTCTTTACTTTACTATCTCTACATTGTTAATTGTTACACGACAATGTCGACAAACAAAAATACAAACCAAAATAGTTATTTTATTTGACACCAACTCACCGTCCATAGATGCCAAATTCTTTTTTCTTTTCTACTTTTTTTTTTTTAATTTTGATTATCACAAAATTCCAATAATGTTACCCTGAAGGCACTGAATAATAGTAAACAGAGTTTTTACTTTTGAATTGGTTTTATGTGTATTGAACCGTACAAGATGAGGTTTAACATAACAAGTGATCACACTTTAAATAATGGCGATAGTCGGGGGGCAGGTTGATTAACAATACTTTGGTGCTTTGAATTAAATCGTGAAATTTGTGCGCAGTATCATACTGAAGGTAAAGAGCTATACACCATACAGGTATAGAACAATTAGCTATTACATGTCACACTTTTTTGGAGCAACTTTGAAGCCATCATAATAACGAAATGGAACAATAACTTGTTATCCTGAAAAATTTTGTTCGAAAAAATCATTCGCGTTTGGGAAAATGCCGAATTCGAAGAATCCATCGGAACTTTCGTTGGTTCCTTTATTTTCAGTTTGCTTTTGAAACGGTGTTGGGCCAAAGTCGGGCCTATTGGCTGACGAAAAGAAAGTTTCGCTCTCCGGAAACAGAGGCTGCTTCTCAACAGTCACAGTCTGAGGACGTTTTGTTAGAGAGTTGCCTGCCGGAGGAGTAGCCGCTTCTGGGCGAGCCGGTTTGTTAGGAGCCTGATGATGCGAGCTGTGAGGTACTGGCGATGCTGTTGGTTGCGGTTTAACGATGTTGGCTGGTCCTGGAGGGGATAGCTGCGATGGCAATTGGGGACGCCGGTAAAGTGCTGGATCTGACGGCAGATTTGTTGCGGTTGATTGCGGTTTTACGATGTTAGCTGCTGCTGGTCTCGGAGGAGTCTGCTGTGGGGGCGATTGGAGTGGTCGGTAAGGTGCTGGATCAGATGGCGGAATGTTTTCTGTTTGAATTGGACTGAAAATCGGTTCCGCTTGGCTGACGACCTTTACTGGCTCAGGTTTTTGAGTTTTGTTTCGCTTCATTTTTTTAATCAATTTCGAGTACAAGTTGCCGGAAGGTGGAGGCTGTTCTAGGACTTCAGTTATAGAATGAGGGAAATTATCTCGAGAATCAAAGTTGATTTGAGAACTGAAAACTCCTGGGTGCGTTGGTGGGGCTGATTGCGGTTGGATGTTTGCTGGTCTGGCAGGAGCTGGCTGTGATGGGCCATTTGCAATTTGGGGCTGACGTAAAAAGGTTGGAGATTGGCCATTTCCTGGTTGATTTGGGGTGGCAGATGGTTTATTGTAGGGAGACCCATTTTGATAATAAAAGATGGTTTCTGGAATAGCACCAGACGCTTGATTGGGCGGCTTGTCTTGAAATGTTTCCGGCTCGTGTTGCGGCTTCTCCGGTTGGGGCTGATTTGACTTTCTTCGCTTCAATTTTCTAAACCATTTCGAATAGCGAGAATCACTGTGGGCTGGAGGAGAGACAGCTTCCTCATGGTATTCGCTTTCCGCATTCGGTGACACTGGGGAATTTGGGGGAGCGTCGTAGTTGGGTGTTTGCTGAGGAGGAAAAGGGCTGGGCTGAGGATTCTGAGCTGGACCTGTTGGGGCTGATTGGGTCTGACTATACGGTGGCCCAGGTTGGTGGAAGGCAGTGTCTTGCTTACTTATGTAAATTGGATGATGCGGCCCTTGCGAGCCAACTGATTTCGCCTGGTTGGCGGAAGGCAGTGGTGGCAGTACAATGTAGGTTGATTCTTTCGACTTTTTGCCAGGCTTATGAAAGCTGAGTGGCACCATTTTGAAAGCTGCTTGCAAAAGCGGACGTTTGGGGACTGACTCGTATTGCTCATCTTCCGGCTGACTGCTGACTTGTTCGACTGATTTTTGGTTCTTATTCGATCGTCGAAGTTTACCAAACCATTTGAAATGACGATTCTCGTTCTTCTGCTGGCTGTTTTCCACTCGCGTAAAGTCGAGAAACTGATAGAGATTCGCATCGTGTGATGTTCCGTCGTCGGCTATCACTACAGTTAACACAACCAGTAGTATAGGAGCTAGAAACTGTCAAACATCAACAATTTCAGTTTAGTTTTATGTTGCATAATCTTTTTTTAAAAAATCTTATAATTTGACAGGAGTACCTTTGAAAATCCGTGCAGTCTCATGTTGCTTGGCCTAACGTTGAAATTCGATTCGAGACTCAAGAGCTATACACTTGTATAAATGCTAGTAGCACGATGATGTCTTCTGTTAAATTCCTTTGAAGCAATTAGCAGTGCGACTTTTCTTTTTTGGGGCTCAGCCTGGTCACAGGGCACACAGTCCTCGAGCATTAAAATGTCACAATAGATTAGAAATTTGTACAATTGTACCTTGTAGCTCATCAATAAGGAAATATCTACCTTGTGTCGGGAGCGAACTAAAAAGGTGGTTGGTTGGTTGGAGAGCACAGTACGTAATGGCGGTAAAATCCCTGCGTTACCCATTAAATGAGGAAACTCAGCTGGCAAAAAGAAGAGAGGACAAAACGATGGCTGGTTACCCTGAATCTATGGACCGATTCCATTTACCGGCAATACGGCAATTTATGGCCTCAATACCAGGCGCGCTTATGGCTACTTGCATCTAGCGGTGAAATTTTTTTCCAAATCCAGCCAAACGCTTCTGTTTATTAAAAAAAGAAAAAAAAAAAGTGTCACAGGGAAACAAGGAAAAGAGAAAAGGGTCTGGGAACAGCCCCACGACACAAGTATACGGACAAACAAAAATAAAACGTTTATATACTAGCTCCGGCTGCTTGAGTTACTTTTAACGACATCGCATTCTACAGGACGACAAAAGTCTATATACTATGTTCTCGCGTGAAAATATCCACATATTATTTCATTTCTGTTTTAATCTTGGCCGTTGACTCCACACAATAATTCGATAGAAGTAAAAACACGATTGCTTTCCCTTTAATAGAAATTTAGGTCAGCTCACACATGATGCCTGGACTACTGTAAGGTAAATTCAATTCCAATTAATATTGATCACAACAAAGCATATCTGGAAAGTCTGAACAAAAATTGTTTGAAACTCAATCGATATCAACTTTTTACTAAATTCGACAGTTCAATACAAGAAAACTGAAATCTGGACGATATAAACATTATAGTATATTTAACACATTTTAAATATTAAATACGATGACGAGAACGAGTCAATTCAGTCAAAGAAAGTAATTTACAATATAGTGAATATTTTGGGAAGATTCGGGTAATAATCGAACAGTAAATTTTCGTTACTGTTACCAGACGTTAATAAAACGGTGGGCAAAATTCTACTTTCTACCTATGCTCATCATCTGTTTAACGAACTCATCAAACCTGGGAAACTTTCCCTGCTGCTGAAAAAATTCTTCTTCCTCATCGTCTTTCCAAGCGTCGTCTTTCTCATCTTCGTTACTGTAATAATCAGGAATTTCTGCCGATGGTCGGCTGTTGGCTTTACGAAATGGTTCTTCGCTATAGACTGGAGGAGAAACATTCTGGGAGTCCTCGAAGAAAGAAGGATTATTGTACGAGAACGGTGAATCGTCGTAACTCGGGAAGAAAGTTGGCTTTCCTAAAGGTTCTGGTTCAGGATCAGGATCATCGAAAGAGTGAGCATCAAAATCATCACCAAAGTAATGAGGAAAATAGGCCGGGGCTTCAGTGACAGGTGGAGTGTAAGTTGAAGGATCGTAGCTTGTAGTAGCTGGCGATGGATAAAATACTGGCGTACTGCTAACAGGAGGATTTTCAAAATCACTGTACGAAGGAGAAGTGTAAGCCGTCCTTTCAGTAGTGACAGGTGAGGAATAGGTTGAAGGAGCGTAAGTTGGAGCCTTTGATGGACGGCGACTCGGACGTCGTGAAGAGTAAGGAACTTTCTCTGTTTTAGCAGCATCCTGTGAGTAAGGGGTCGTTGTTGGAATACCATAACTTCCGGCATAAGAAGAAGTTTGATTGACTGTTGCTTCGGTGGAAACAGGAGGAGTGATCGCCGGAGGATCGGGATCCCGAATCTCCAAGTGATTGGGTGAAGGTGGAACATACGACGCTGGCGACACCGGGACTTGTGATGGAGAATAAGAAGCTGATGGATTATTAACAGGCACTGTAGGAATTTCCGGTTCAACAGGATCTTGACGATAAGGAGTATTAGTGTGAGTAGAAGGAACCGGTGCGTCGGTGGAAGAGTCTGGCGGGAGATTAAAATTTTGCGCTTGTGAAGGATAGCCATCATGAGTATTTGTCACGGAAAATAACGGAACCGGTGGGTGATTATTAATAACAGGTGTTGGAGAACTATAATCTTTGGGATCTCCAAGATCTTGATGAGAGGGAGCGTTACTGTAATAGGTAGAAAGAATCGGTGCTTCGGTGGAGACAAGTAGAGAGTGCTGTGCCGGAAGATTGAAATTCTGTTCTTGTGAGGGATAACCGTAAAGGTTCACGGGGGATACCGGAACTTGTGAATGAGGAACTAGCGGGTTATGAACAAGTGCATGAAGACTGTAGCCTTCAAAGTCTTCCGGATCTTGAGGATAAGGAGGTGCTTCGGTTGGGGCAAGTGGAAGGTGTTGTGCTGGAGGATTGAAACTTTGAACTTGTGGGGGCGAACTATAAATCTTCACGGGAGAATAAGAATGCTGCGGTAAAACATAATTGGGATTGCTGCTGTGAAGATGAGGGTTATATGTCGGCGGAGGTATAGCTGGTGGATGGAAGGACGGAATGTTGTAATTCGTCTGAGTCCGTACGTATTGCGGTGGCGGTCGAATATGTGCTTGAGGTTGTCCGTAGTGAGTCTTTTGTCGGTGCTGGGATTTCGATGGGCCGTAGAGTTTGGTTTTTTTGAACTTTGCTAGCCATTTCGATGGTGGTTTTTCGTCGTGATCGTGGTGCTCACATCGGGCGGTTCGCATCACATCTTTCCGCTCAGCCGATTTATTCGACCTGTCCTCATCTGCCATCGTTAGAACTATTGTTAAAGCCAGCAAAAAGGTGTGAAGCTACATGCAAAATAAAAAGGTAGAAATATGGTCAATGTTCGTTCTCTCTCCCAACTGAAATCAAATTTACTTTTCCAAATGTCGTACCTTTAAGATTCTGCAACGTGCCATGCTGGGCGCTAGTCGGTTTTTTCCTGAGCGTGTATTCCAAAGTTCTTTGATGAACTAAGTAATGAATGCCACGTCGACTCTCTTATATATAGTATCCAGTTGAGGCTGGACGGCCGGTCCTGTCACGTGACGTGTCATTTCCCTGCCGGTATATGCGCGTATAACATTTCCGCGTTGGTTTATGGAGATTTGCGCTACTTACTCTCGTTAATATTCAGCAACAGACTGTCACTGTGGCCTCTTCATTTTATTTCTACGCCAATGGATCCTCCAGCATCGTAGTACTGAACTCCTGCAAAATTAAGAATTACAGCAACTATCAAGAATTCACGTACTCTTTTTGATTCCTCCCCGTTATGTTATACGCGATGTTCGATTCAAAATTAATCAAGGTGCCATTGTTAGTTATATCTCAGTACGCAACCCCGGTTGAAGAAAGAAAAAAGAAGCGGAATTTTGTTTTTATTTATGGACGTGAATAATGGCAACGGAGCGCTGTACTATTCACCGACGAAACGTCTCTTGAACATATGAGATGGCGCTAATAACTAATATAGCCTTCTCAGTTCTCAATTTAACGAAAATAGTAAATTATAGTTAAGTTAATTCTATTCCAAAGAATAAATGAATCTGATCCGTAACTTACATGGACTGACAGCCTTTTAATATTGTTTTATTACAGTTTGTTTTTCCAGCAGAAAATATTTCGGTGCTATATTCGTGGTTTGTTAAACAATAAAAGTTAACCGCGTGACACTGTACAGTATATTTATTTTGTGAATAAAAATTGGGTAATTCCTTCTCCCATGATAGATGCATACAATTCCAGCACAACACACGAGCGCTATACATAATTTCACATGTATATAGCCTCGCTGTGCGCATGCCGGTGGCGGAACGGTATAAGACAGGAGACAATTCTTTTTTTTTTTTTCTTTTTCTCCCACATTATTTTTATCGTCGGCTTATATGATTTATTACCGTAAATAATTACAATGGAATTTGTTATATAAGGTTTTTTGTTGTTTTATTGTTGTTTTTTTTTTTTCACATTTGTCCCAAAATTCTCGGCCGTTGAGTAAATAAGGGAATAGGCGTTCAAATTCTTTGTTAAACATTCTGGCTCCACATGGGAAAAACCCAGGTAGGTATATTAATCATTAGACTACATATATATACTTCAAATGCAATAGTAAAGAAGCATACGGTATGTAATTATACGTATGTCCGATGGAGTCATTTATGTTGTTGCTCCTCTATTCGTAGAGACGTATAATACGACCTAATTCGGTTATGGCAAACTTCCATATACTTGCAGGGCAGAATACGTTCGGCTTGAATTCAAAAGTTCGACTAAAATAGCCTAATTAACTGAAGTCAGAAAGTAGGCTATAGCGTAGTATATACAGCTTTGGACTTGGGACAAATGATCTGCCGCTGATCTCTAACGTCTTTCTTCTCAAAGACACCAGCAAACAAGGCTTTCCCTTAGCTCATTGGAAACTAATACGTTATATAAGAGACTGCTTTCAGTGTTTTCACCCACAGCCAGCGGAGATGTCTTGACACCATTATATCTTGGCAACATAGGAAGCTGAGTTAATAGATCGTTCGTCAAGCTTCACTTCACAGTTGATATAAGGATGGAGCTCCTCACAGCCGTCAACATTTATTCAGTAACTGTGTTACGTAATGAATATTAACAGATGGCTGTCACGATTCACTTATAATTATGTATCCTAGAGAAGACTATACTACGCTTAATCGATTTGATCGACCGGTTTGTTTTACGCTTTTTTTATTGTTTCGTCAAAAGCTTGGAACGAAGCGCGATGGCGATTGCTCAACATCAATTGGAAAAGCGGACGCGCTTGCGGTTGTATATATAATAAGCACGGTTAGGCTATATACATTATAGATGCAGTGTCTTCCAGACGAACCAATCTGGCAACGTTACGCATTTCCGCATTATGTTGACTAGCAGCGTCGTAGCTAGTATACAGCCAAGTCGTCCGGAAAAATCTTGTTAGACTCCCCCGAACCTTTTTTTAACATTCTGAAAGCCATTATGAGACATGTTTCAAAATAACGTGCTCACTTGACTGTAATCAAATAATAATCGCGCAGGGCGGATATTTTTAAAAAGCTTTTATTTGATGCCCTCTTACATTGCATACATGGTTTAACAAAGCAAATAACGATCTCTATAACATTAAAAAACACTTTCTTGATGGCAAACGATGAGGGTGAAATTGAAGTTGAAGTGAAAAAAGGTGAATGCGCTGCCAAAATGAAATCTGCGGTGGATTGGCACCTGTTGGAGAAAGCGTACGAGTTTTTGATCTTATGTATTAGAGAGATCCAATATATGGTTAAGGGCACAAATTCAACAGGTGCCAATTCTTCGGGAATATTTTGAGCCATCGCGAAAAAGAGAGTAAGAGACACATTTTCATAACAAGCAAACAAAGACGATCTGAACTCTACAGATCTGATTAGCCGCATCTAAGAAAAAACAAATCGCGCAAATTCAACATCAGTAAAGTGAAAACAATCAAAATTGAGGATTGAATAAGTCACCGTCAGTGGTTAGTCTCAATCCCAATGGTTGATGAAATTTCTTGTTAGCCGTTGTAGTTCTGCTCAAAGAAGCTGCTCGTTTTGGGGAAGATGCCGAGTTGGAAGAATCCGAAATCGTTTCCCTTGTTAGCGTCCGCTCCGTTGTCTGTCTGTTTGTAGAAATTACTGGGGAGGTTGAACAGGGAAGAAAAATCGTGATCGGTTGAATCGGGAAAAGCGCTGTTGTCGTCAAAGTTGGGCGAATAAGCCAGCGCCTCATCCGCGGAGACGGGAGGAGAAATCGTTGGAATTTCATCGATCGTAACTTCCGATACCGCAGAAATGATTTCCGGTTCCGTTCCTTTTTGAGGTTCTTCCGCTGCAACTGGATGGTTGTTATCCGTTTCTTGGACGCTGTGATTGGGAATCGAAGAAGCATATCCGCTCTGTTTCGGAGAATCGTCTGTTTCCGGGTGGTTGTTGTCGGTATCGTCGGAATAGTGCGGATACGAAGGGATGAATTCCGTCTGTTTGGGGGGAACACTTGACTCGGTAGCCACATAAGCCGCTAATACTGGCGCTACTTCGACTTGATCGTCGCTGACGTCTTTAACATCGTCGTCCGATGGTTTCGGCTCAGCCGGTTCATAATGATGATGCGGTGCTGGCGCATTGTAATTGGATGCTGATGAATCGTCGCTTGAAGTCGATTCACGCGAATCATCGTCGTCATCATCGTTGGTTGATGGAGAGTTGTAACTCAGAGTCAAGGGGGGCTGGTTGTAGTCAGTTTGCGGCGGTTCTATTGCGCCGTAAGTTATTGATGGACTGCTGTAAGCTGGAGGTGCTATAGGAAGTGGTGCATAGGCAACTGAAGGCGATGGTGGTGGTGGCGGTGGAGCAGTGTATGGTGGTTGAGAGTAGTCTGGACTTGGCTGGGCGTAGACTTGCTGCTGGGGCGGTGGAGCTGCATACGCTGGCGGCTGTGGCTTCAGCACGTAAGCGGAACTTGGCTGGTGGTAGGCTGGTTGCGGTGGGCCGTACGCAGCTGTTGGAGCTCTATAGTTTCCTTTAGGGGGTCCGTACTGAGGTTTAGGAGGCCCGTATTCGGGTTTAGGCGGACCGTATTCGGGTTTAGGAGGCCCGTATTCGGGTTTAGGAGGCCCGTACTGATGATTAGGAGGGCCGGGCTGATGTTTAGGCGGCCCATGTTGATGTTTAGGGGGCCCATATTGATGCTTAGGTGGTCCGTATTCCTGTTTAGGTGGCCCGTAATGAGGTGGGGCGTATTGCGGTGGTGCGATGGGTCCGTGATGAGGTGGAGCATATTGTATGGGCGGACCATATTGCGGCGGAGGATGATACTTTGGTTTCTGATGTGATTTTGGTGGGGCGTAAGATTGTGATTTCGTCCGTTTAAATTTGCCGAGCAATTTCATTGAACGCTGTCCAGCACCAGTGTACGGTGAGGAACCATCACGAGCTTCGATTTCTTGAGTCAAGTCATCCAATCTACGATCTGCGGCAACTGTCAGTGCTAATAGACTAAGGCCAGTCAACATGGCTAGAAACTGAAATTACCAAAGATCAACACATTAGCTAATACTTGCCAATTGAAAACTTCACTGCGATGATGCCACCAACAAATAGATTTGCGTGATTACCTTGGAAAATCCATTAAACCTCATGTTGGTAGATGAGCTGATATGTCTTATTGTTCCGCTCGTTGAGTCAAATGTTAGAAGTCGTGTTGATAAGTCAAACGCTAGAACCTCACTGAATTCATAATGGCATCGATGCTGTCTTATATCCAGGTGAAGACGCGGTACCGCTTTCACCAAAATGTTGGAGTCACGTGACCCAGTCCCTCACCCCCTCCGCCTCATCACTCATCGTCTAATTTTTCAGCTTTGCTCTACTTACTCATCCGTCAAAAAAATCGTTACGTATCGTCGTCGAATGCTCAGCAATAGAATGTGTCGGCTTCTTTCATTATTCTATAAGCCCACAGCTTGCTCGCAAAAATCCCCTCTTTATTTAATGGAAAATTAAATTAGAAATGCATGAGTGACTAAATTATATATTCTAAATATGGATTCATATCAAAGCAGCCTATGTTTATTAAAATCACCTTAGATTTACTTCCGCCACGCTTATTCTTAGTCAAATTATCTTTCAGTTTTAGAAAGCTGTGCAGATCCCTCAGGCCTGTAGATGAGTCTACGCGTGTACAGCCGATAGCTGACCTAAGGTTGGAGATATTTCAGTTATACCCCGCTGGTTTTGATTTTAAAAATCAATTCAAATAACACGAACATCATAATTTACTTCATTCTTTGAAGAAGAAGAAAATGATGGCCCACCTCTATCGTGACACAGTTCTGTGTGTACCGTTGGGACTTGTCAGAAATCTCGGGAGAATGTTTATGAGCGTCATTAAGTGGAGAGAAAGTAGGATATTTATTGGTTAACCCCGATCAATAATTTGTTAATCTTAAAGATTAAAATTCTCGTGATCGTCCCGGATCGTCCAACAACATTCAATTCGGATAGCGCGCTAAATTCTGTAAACGAGTGAAAGCTTTCTCCGTGATTATTTTGTATGCACGGGTAAATGTTAATTTGAGGGTAAAAAAAAAAACACATCAGCCTCGAAGCAGCGGCAGCGGTGATGTTGGTTTAATTGTGTCGTGTACTCAATTGACCTCCTTCGATTTTTTCTTCGAATCCAAAATGGTTCCAGCGAACCGGTTATTTTTTCTTATGGGAAAAGATCTCCTCCAGTCAACACACTTGAGGTTGATATTTAAATATATACCTTATTTATATTGGTAAGAAAATCGTTTCCTGTTTGAATACAAAAAGCTGTGGTTGATGTTACACAGAGAACGCAAAAAGCTACACAAAAAGCTGACGCTTTTAAGAAAGAGGCCAAAAATAGTGCATACCTTGTCTTGATCAAGTCACGATTAAATGGACTCGCTTAATCTTTATAAGACAGAATGCTGGTCTCTGTAATTACGAACTAAAATGTTGTTTTTCATCATTGGTAAGTATCCAACATTTCGTTTTCAGACTTTTTGTTATCCCAATTCCTGCAAATAATTGCTTATCACGACGTCGGCCATCTAACGGCCTTCCGCATAATTTTTTCCCGGCCAAGAACCGTAACAGTCTGTGGAGAATCCATCAAGCAACCGTGTAATGTCATCTTGTCGCGTAATCACGAATAGAAAACCTTATCTGTTGCTCGTAATTCGACCTCGATGATGATAGTCTTTCCAATCAAGATTACGATCAGGGCCAAGAAATAGCTACAGGCTGCTAAACCGTGTTTGCTGATAATGGTTTCGAGCAGTTGAGCTGGTAAGTTTCCAGAAACTTAAACCTCACGGCGGAGAGCACGAGCGGGAGCTGTTGGCAGTGACATTCGTCCGTAATAAACGACCAGTCCAGTATAACTTTTACCAGTCTTATGTTTTTACTATTTTTGGGGATGTAAGCATTATCATTTTCTCAGCCAACCGTCAAAGCGAACGATTTCCATGCGAAACTTTGAGGTTTATTCAAAATTCATTAGGTTATTGCGATAAATCCAAGCTAAAAAATGAGACATAAGAAAATGTTTGGCATTTTATTTACAATAATAAAATAAGATTAATAAAGTATAATTGGGCATTATAATGAAAAATATGTGGAGACAAATTCTCGGGGCTTTTTATTTTTTTTACAATATTTTGTGGATTAAATATTCATGATTGGGAAAATTTTCCCTGTTTGAAGAAATCCGGATTGTCGTTGATTCTAGTTTCCCCCAATCAGATCATGATGGATGTTGGCGCGTGATGTGTTACTGGAGGGTTGACGGTTGAACTGTCGACTGCAGATTGATAATGTTGTAAGATTTCGCTGAGAGATTGTCTTGTGATCGGCTTTGAGCTCTAGCTGTGGGGGATTATATTTATATCTTCAGTTGACTGCAAGCTGGGGATAAAATTAAATTCGTAGCCAAAAAGATTGAATCTCGTTAGCTGATATCTTATTTATTTTTCTGTTACTTTCATCTTGGGAATTCGGCCGTTGGTTGAATCTTTGTCGCTGATTTCTTTTTCACGCTTTTTCATTTAAAGTTGTTTATTCGAGTTTGTTGGTGATTTTTCACGGTAAGTTCTCTGGCTGAGTGAGTATGATTTCATGAAGTCTCATGTTGCCCTACAATTACCCCTTGAAGGTATTTGTACCTTATTGCTGATGTGTCGAAGAGGATAAGATATTGAAGCAGGTTGGAGCCAACAGGTTGGCTCCGTTCAAAGTCAAGAACCTCACCACACGACCGACGAGCAAAATGGAGCGGCTTTTTACATAAGTAAGAAGATGAGGGTGCTGCTTTCTCCTAATAATAAAGCCGCTTAATTCGTGTGAATGTAAGTTTTTTATTGGAACATCCTAAATATTCGACTGATGCGTTTGCATTTCTACGTTGTAGGTCTTTGTAGAAAGTTGCTTACTCCAGGCGACAAACGAAAGCTAATATTCAGATGCTGTCATTCAAACCAGTTATACAATTGTTTTTCTACTTATATTCATGAAAGAGATGACAGGAGCTATTCTTTTTAGACTAGTGCGTCGTCAACAATGGATTAACGGGGATTTTCCGGGAACAGTGCGACTCAATTGATTTAATTTGTAAGTTTTTCATCACGGAAACTTTATAGCGATTAATATTCTTTTACTCTCTCTTGGATTCCAAGAGTTAAGACCTCTGGGTCTGGATGGTCTTATTGCGGTTGTTTTAGTCTAAGTAATTATCTGCGGGTTTCGTGCAAATTTTTACTTTTACCTTATCTGTGTTAGGAGGGCTCAGAATGTCGAATGTGAATGAAAAAAGTCAAAAACCGCTTTTATCATTTTTTAGCGATTTGGATAAGGGGGAATCGATTTTTAATTCTATCGATATATTAGCATTGCTGAAATGCTGATTACAATAAGAAGATTAGTGTCGTCTGCTTATGCTTTGTTACAAATTTCGAAAAAGAGACGAAGTTTAAGATCACTTTTTTTGGAAACGTGACTGCACGAGCAATAGTACATTCAACTATCATAGACAACAAATTAAAATAACAAAAATGTGATTCTCGTACGTGTAAACTCTGGTGTTGCAGCTCTCCATGCTCTCCGCTCTCCATGCTGTTTGGCAGGTAAACACAAAACTAAGAAAACGAATGGAATGTATAGGAGAGTTAAATATAAGTAGCAGTTCCTGTTACTGCTGTTGTGGTAGTGTGGTAGTTCCTGACTAGCATTTATCATGCAAGCCCCTAGTAATGGCAGTTTGTTTGCGCTGTAACCTTCTCCTTTGTGAAGATTTGAGGCCTAAGACAGCCATTACATGATCTGCAAATTTTGCCTGTGCCCTGTTATCAGCAACAATCTCAGTATATAATCGCTATGATAATGATTTGTGTACTTTTATTCCTGCTGAACAACTTAAATTCTCGTGTAGTGTTTATTAACAATATTAAAGGGTTTAGGCCTACCCACAGTCTCAATTTCAACTTTCTTCTTTCTGCAAATATTTTTGGTAACTCATATTTTTTTTATACAGATAATCAGCATTGCATTCCACTTGATTGGAGAAACTACCCATGTCAGTCGAGCTACACATCTCTTCCTCCTCCTTTCTTTAAAACCCCTTTATCCTCGTGTACACCCATGTGTGTGTGGGTGTATCCACGAGGACATCCTTTTTCCTAGCCCTGGTGTCTTCAACTTTTCAACGGATGGGTGGTTGTGAATGCCTGGCTGTAATATCCCAGCCTTAAAAGGTAAGGAAAAATAATCTCGATTCTTTCCTTTTGACTTTTTGGTGGCGTTGATCTGAATCGTTACATATAGTCGCATATAGTACGTAGTACGATTATTCCTTATTTGACTGGGACTGTTTTCTCTTGCCGGTTTTTGTTGATTAAGTTAGGGTTCGTTGAATAACTCTTTTGTAGAACGACTGCAGATCAGGCCTCTTTTTGTATCTCACAACTTTGTCTGTGGCTGTGGGCAAACAAACAAATTCACATATTTTAACTTTACAACACTCCAAGCAAATTGTATGACCAATTGAGACCCCTGCAGCCACACTGGCACCTCCTCGTCAGAGTACTATAACGGCGTTTTTTGCGAACCTCTTTTCAGTCTTTGATTTAAAAAATTTAGTGGCCACGAATATAATTAAATCACTGACCAAAATTCATTGTAATCTCGCATCATTATTCTGAGATACACAATGGAAATGTGGAACTAGATGGGGTTTTTTAGCATCTAGGGGGATCACAACAATAACAATTAACAAGATATTAATAATAAAAAGAAAATTAATCCGTGCATTATTAAATAACAAGTGATGTGGGGGGGGGGCGTGAAAGGGATTCAAATAGACTATAGCTTTATACGAGGCTATAATATGCATTGAAATTAAATATCAAAAGTTCTTCTCTGTCGTATTACGATAAACATCGTTTGGCGGATAGGAAGTTATACTGAACGTATTCATTTATCCTCTGTAATTTTGTAGAAAGAAACTGTTACTTTTGGGAAAAATACCGAATTCGAAAAATCCCTTGTTCGAATCATCGTTAGCTGATTTAACTTTTTCTGCTGGTGTGTAGTCGCTGTAGAAAAGAGGAGAATCTGCAACTGCCGGAGAAAACTCGCCCTCGGTGAATGTTGGACGAGAATGAGCTACTGGTGAGGAGACTACAGGAGGGTTTACCGGAGAATCGTCATAGTCCGGCGCTGTTTGCGGAGGAGAAAAGAAACTTTGCTCCTCGACGGATGCGGGAGGAAAATCCACTGGGGAGTCGTAGCTGTTATAGCTCGTCGTGCTGGTTTCCGATGGATTCGGCGGAGCTTCCGTGTGAACCGGTTGTAAATAATCAGTCAATTCTTCTGGTGCGTTGTTGCCGACCAATTCCGAATGGTGTTGCTGTGGGATGTTGTTTACCACTGGTGTGTAAGGTTGTTGCGGTGGGTTGGGGCTAACCGGCTTGCGGTAAGACTGCTGTGACGGAATGTTGTTCATTGGCGAATGAGGGTGTTGCGGAGGATTGTTGTTGACAGGTTCTTGATAGGGTGGCCGCTGCGCAATGTTGTTCACTTGTGAATGAGGATGAGGTTGTTGCTGGGGCTTGTTGTTGACAGGTTCTTGATAGGGTGGTTGTGACGGAATGTTGTTGACAGCTTGGGTGTAAGGTTGTTGCGGAGGGTTGTTGTTGATTGTAGGCTTCGGGTAAGGTTGTTGGGGGATTTTGTTAACCACTTGTTGCGCTATGTTATTACTTACTACCGGATTCTGGTAAGGTTGTTGATGTGGAACAACATTGACCGCTTGTGGGTGTGGCTGTCGCGTCGGATGGTTGGCGACAGGTTCTCTATAAGATTCTGTTACTGGTACCGATGATTGTTGTTGTTGGTAGTTGCTATTGCTCGTTTCTGGATATGGTTGTTGTTGTTGAGGCGAGTACTCTGGACGGACCTGGTTACTTGACACTTCCGGATGCGGTATGTTCTGTGGAGCAGGTAGGGTTGGAACAGGCAACTCTTGTGGGTTATACGAAGGTTGGGATGGGCCAGATAACTCTTGAGGGCTATGCTCGGTTTGGGCTGGGCTGTTTGTTGGCTGCAATCGGCCATAATCAGGCTGGGGTATGTCGATAGCCGCTTCCGGCTGCCTATAAGCTGCTTGAGGAGTGTTGTACGGATTTTCAAAATGGTTTGGTACCGGTTCTGGTTGTTGTTGGTCGTAGCTGCTCGTTTCCGGATACGGTTGTTGTTGTTGCGGAGGGTATTCTGGCTGGGGAGGGTTGATAGGAGCTTCCGGCTGCCCGTAAGCTGGTTGAGGTGCATTGTACGGATTCTCAAAATGATTTGGGTTTGGTACAGGTTCTGGTAATTGTTGTTGCTGATTGTAGTTGCCTGCTTCAGGATAGGGTTGTTGATGTTGGACGATAGGTTGTTGAGGTGGGTATTCCGGCTGAGGAGGGTATTCCGGCTGAGGGGGGTATTCCGGCTGAGGGGGGTATTCCGGCTGAGGGGGGCTTACAGGAGCTTCCGGTTGCCTGTAAGCTGATTGTGGCGCATTATACGGAGATGGGTTTGCATAATAGTTTGGCGATGGGCTCGACGTTAATTGAGGCGGATTATAGGCCGGTGTGGGGTATGCAGATTTGTATGGGGTCGGATTTTGGTAATAGTTTTCTTGCGGTGGGCTGTATTGCGGAGCTTTCGGTGCATTGTATTGGGGTTTGGGTGCCTTGAAATAAGATTTGGGCTTCCCGTAGTGAGATTTCGGTGCCTTTTGTCGTTTGAATTTTTCAATCAACCATTTCGATTGACGGTGTTCAGCTACTTGCGCTAGCCCTTCGAGAGCCCCAAGTCTTGATTTGCCCATTCTGTTATTATCAGCAACCGCTACAGCCAAAATAGCTATTAATAGAGTCAGCAAAATAGGCCCGAAAAACTAGAAGAATCAATTCATTTCAAATGTTAGATTTGATAGGAAAAATGAGATGTGCAGTATGTAGTACCTTTAAGATTCCGTTGGATCTCATGTTGGACGGTTTTCGGCGTGTTCTTCCTGGTAGTATCCAAGTGACTGCGTTGATGTCAAGACGAATTCTAGAACCTTACTGATACAAATAAGGGTACAATGCTACGTCCTTATATATTCTATCAAGGCATGCTTCGCTTTCACAGATCGGCCAATCCATTGGAGTCACGTGACGGCTAAGGTGAGAGAGAGAAACTCTTCCCCGCATTCGGACACATGCTGGTGTGCACTACTTCTCCCTCTGTTGCTGGTAATATTTCCCCTTTGATGTAGCCAAAAGGAGACCGCCGTTTCAAAAAACCCTCGCGAGCTGTAATACTCTTCACGTTTTCTTTTGGTATCTGATGAGATGGCTTGTGATCATGGGAAGTGCGTTATAATAATAATTCGTTATAGCCTACACTCTGACCAAAAGTGGTCACGCGGAAAAACCCACAAGTTGCAGCTGCTGTCACATTCCAACACTTACGTAGAAAAAAAAAAAAACTGTTCATGCTACATTTGGGATACCCCCAGATTACCTTCAGTCTGAAAGCTTCGAGCCTGATCCTTTTTTTTTTAAATAAAAGGAACACGTACAACCTAGTTTTTTTCATAACTTTAGTCGACTTTTCATTTGTTTCGAGAGCAATCATACGAGAATTGAGAAAGTGGACATTTTTTTTGCGCTAACAAATAATGTGTTGACCCGAATGATTAGCATCTTAATTAGCGTTTGAGGCCCCAGTAACTTTTAAGTCAGAAATTTCCCAGCTTCACCATCTGTGGATGAAACAACAACTTTCTAAAACTGGCATTCATAGAAATGTAAGTCGCCGAGATATTGAAATTGTTGGTAGCTTGCGCAATAACATTAAACGCTAGCATAAAACGTTTTTAGTACACATGTATATTATCTATAATATTTTTACGTTTGCGTTTCATTGGGACTCGACAATGTTTTAATGCTGTAGCGCTTTATTAATCAAATAAAAAAACTCCATTTCATGGTGGTTGGTGGCTACTGGCTAATAGAAAACCACGTTCTTTTATTTGACAGCTTTCCAAAAAGATGGTTCAACATTTGACGACACGGTGAAAAGAAAGGTGAACACTAGTCACAATCAAACAATAAGCAAAAATGTGTTAAAATGTTTCCGCTTAGCACCAGCTGGTAGAAATGAAAATTATATGGTCATCGTCTAATAACTTAATAAGCTTAATAATCATTCAACTTGAAAATCAGGGCTTTTAGATATTACTTTACGGAAAACACGCCGAGGAAAATGTCGTAAAAAAATTCGCTCCGGAGTTATTAACATTATATTGAACTTTTCCTGGGTCCCATACCAATAAACTAATGGATGGCGCAGATTCTGGGAAAACTCATCGTAAAACTTACGCAACAATAAGCGGGTCGCCCCCACAACTGTCGCTCTTTATTTACGGGCAGTTACGGCTCTTTACTTTGGCAATATCGTGAATGTATAGTACGTGAAAGTGACAAGTTATCAGATAGAGAGAAACGTTCAGTAGAGCCGAAGAAAGTCCTTTGACGATGCAGTGGGCTGTGACCATCTCTTGACGATGCAGTGGGCTGTGACCATCTCTTGACGACAGCAGTTCAATACGGCGCAACCAAAAAGTTGGTCACCCCACGCAAACCGTCGTAAGAATCTGCTGGACACAAAACCACTTTCCAATTACGCGGGCAAAGAAATGTGTGTTATCGCTGTAACGTACGTGTATCGTCTAACAATTATTATTATACCTTGCTTTTTATAATCATGATTTAATAACTTCTCGAGTTGATTAATATACCACACTGTCCTAAATTAATAAGGACGTTGCTGCGTAATTATCTTAAGAAATTGTGTCACTGTAACTACTGTGCCTTCGGGGAATCGTCATGTGAAACTAACTAACATGACGTTGTATTTTTGTTTTTAAAAGGCTTTGACGTTTTTTCTCTTCCCCCAAGTCATTTCTGTTGACACTCTTTTATTTGCCGACACTTTGAGGGCTGTTTGGATCTGTTTTTTTATTATTATAGGTGCGTTAATGTTGTTCGGACTGGTTTTGTCACATCATCAAATTAATTTTTAAAAGTAAATTTTTCCTAGCGCATCCGGGTTAATAACCTCGTATGTTATAGTAGGAGGAAAAGGCTGTGTGTAAAAACAGTTCTGGATTTGAGCTACTTTATTTTGTTTAGCTATGTGTAAAAAGAGGTTGGTACCTTCATTAAGTGATTGTTGTCATGGTGATTCATTGGATTACGGAACTACAAAACTGGGCTGGCGAACATGGCCAATTGGTGCTTCACCCCATCCGTTACGCAGTCTATAGATAATTGTCATCATTGTGTATTCTGATGTAGTCGTCTCTATAGCAATGAGTGAAACAGACTGAAACGGACGAAACCATAATGAACGATTCTATTAGAATTGCGATTCAGCAATTTACTTTGCTTCTGAATTGACTTTGTAAAAGTTACGTACTCAAAAAGAAGAAGCTCTCACACATCTGGCAGCATATGCACAGCGTTAAAGAACATTCCCGGTGGATTTATGGCAGACAGTCAACCGAGAGTCTGTCAGAGCTCCTTCTCTTGGACGTCACAGCTGTTCTGATCCGGTGGTCTAAAATGTCTCTCCTTTGTTATTTCTTGATTCGACAAGGATGAGTACCGCAGATTGTCTGCCTCAAAGTTAAGGCCAGGCTATAAAAATTATTACGCTAACTAAACATTAAGCCATCACATTACTCGTTGTATAATATCGCGAAATTTTTCTCATTTACCTGTTTTAAATCGTAAATATTGTTCATCGAAATTTTTTTTTTCTGAATGATAGTGGTTTTATTGCGAGATGTAAATTCTGTATGGAGCTGGGTCATTATTCATGCGCAAAATTTTCCACAAATTACGTTTTACTAATTAATATTTACGGCCGGAGCCGGAAAAGGTCTCCGAAGGACTCTAGAAGGGCAAAAGCGAAAGACTAATAAAAGGGATAGTAACTTTTGGTAAACGATATGTTTGTGTTTTTATGTATTGAACCAGGAAAAGTGCACATAATTGCATAACAAATAATAAAATATGATAATTTTGAAGTAAAAAATTTTCTTGATAAATAACAAGTATTAATGGTTAAAACCTGGAATAACAAACACCATCCACTGTGATGAGAAAATAAATAAATAAGTTATTATTATGAATCGATTAAAGGCCTGTGGTTTTAGAGTTTCAAGTTATTTCCAAGGTAAATACGGTGAGCAATGCATTCAGATACGTTATTTGAAATTAAAATTACGATATGAGAATCATCTTTTTTAAAAATTGAATATCTGCTTAAATATTTCATCGAGATTGGGGAAGGACATATGTTGAAAAAATCCTGGATTGTAATTTTTGTCGGAGACTTGTTCGTAAGTAGGTTGTCTTAGTCTTTGTCTAGACGGCTCTGTTTCTGGTAGGAAAAAGGGAGAAGCGTTTTCACGCTGGGCAGGAGGAGAATGTGTCCCAGAGTCGTAACTCGGATCGCTCGGAGTAGAGTGGTGATCTTGCGTTGGAATGGCTGGACTGTACGGGACAACCGGAGTCGGCTGTGAAGAAGACGACTCGAAAAACGATTGGCTGTAATCTGGAGTTGTTTGGTAGTTAATGGATGGCGGCGGGGAGATGCTGGAGCTAGGCAATTCGGGTTGTCGGTAAGTTGGCGGTACAGAATTAGTAGCCGGTTGTGGTGGATAAGTAACTGGATCGGCTTCTTTGTATTCTGGTTGCGGTGGGTGAGAAGCGGGAGCTTGATGATGATTGTAGGATGGTACTTGAGGTTGACTGTAGGAGGGCTGTTGAGGCTGCTGGTAGTGGTAGGATGGCTCTTGATGATGATTGTAGGATGGCTCTTGAGGCTGGGCGTAGGCTGGGGCGTGATAGGTCGTTTTGGGTGGGCCGTAGTGTCCCTTGGTTGGTTTATGAGTCTTTTTGGGGGCTCCGTATTTTGTTTTCGGTCGTTTGGGGGCCTTGGGCGCCTTGGGGGCTCCGTATTTTGGGCGTTTCGTACCTTTAGGTGGCCCGTATTGAGGCTTAGGTCGTTTAGGTGTTTTGGCTGGACCGTACTGGCCTTTGGGTGGTTTTTGGATCTTGGGTGGTCCATAAGAGAATTTATTTTTCTTAAGTTTCTGGTGCCATTTCGATGGGATATTTTCCTGGCTATACTCTGGCTCGTCACGTTCTTCCGTAAGTTCTCCAACGTCCTCCAGTCTTTCGTCAATTTCGTCGTCTTCTTCTTCATCCATACTGCTGCCTCCTAGCGCGGCCCAGCTCCAGTCAATTTCATCCATTCGATGCTCAACTTCGTCTTGCTCTTCATCGATTTGCTCCGTCAGGAAACTCCAGTCAATGCCATCGTCCAGTCGTTTCTCAGCCTCGTCTTCCTCTTCGCTGTTTGGCCTTTGAAAACCCCAGTCAATGTCATCCATCCTTCTGTCGACGTCTTCTTCGTCTTCTTCGTCTTCTTCCGCACTGCTTTCCAAATTGAAACTGTTCCATTTGAAATTACCCAGCTCTCCTATATTCCTCGGCTGGCCAGTGATAAAACTCCAGTCAAATCCTTCCGCACTCCGGCCAACCTCTGCTTTATCCATCTTGCTTTCAATTGCCAAGTTGTCATCTAGTCCTGCGACTTCAAGAGCCAAATGGATCACAAGAAGCGCAAGAACAAACTGGTACAAATGATAAATTATTACACGAATCGAATCATTTTTAATTTAAATGCGCTTTACCTTTAAGATTCCACGACGCCTCATGTTGTATTGCTGGAGTGCTGGTGTCTTGTCAAGCCAACGAACCTGTCTGCTACCAACACAAGCTTTCTGATACCATTTTATATCCCAGTTGAAGAAGCGGCTCCGTTCCTCATATATTCCAACCCCCTCGAGTCACGTGACCAAATTGCGAGAGCCCAAACCGCTTGCTATTTGAACTACTTTCTTAGCTTATCTGGTTCAAATTCGACAGTAAGAACGATCTGACTTTTTTTTGTTGTTTTGTTTATTCCGCTTCGTGAGACATCACAATATTTGTGAATTTTAATTACAACCGCATATGCGTGGGCTTCCCCAACTCAAAAATTTGGAAATTCCTTCCACTACATTTGTGCTACATCACTGAGGGGTTTTTCCGCATGTCTACAAAAGTAGAGAGCAAAGTATTTCAGATGTATTTTTTTTTCAGGTATTATTCAGTGGTTATAAAAAAGACAAAAAGCTTTTTGGAATTCTCCTGATGTTGCTGTACGCCTAGAACTAATAGCGAAATGATGGGATACCTGATGCTCGTTTCCTCATCCGCCGTTACGGCTGCTGATTATCGGATGCCTCTTGTGTTATAACTCATAACGATGTCACTCATTATAAACTACAACCTCAAACGGTGGTATTCGTAAAAGACAATCGAGCTATTACTGTTGCCTTGTTCTCTCTCTCTCTCTCTCGCCGTGTGTCTGTCGATACGGCTCATGATTACGGGGATGGCGTTTTACAATAAGACTTCGTTACAAACTACGGTTTCAAGTGGTCAAACCTGTGGAGAGAAAAAAAAACCCAAAGTGCGTCGCCTACCATATTGCGCGACGGGTGAGGAGGATGACGTGGGGAGTTAACTTACGAGGGGCTTATGGGGAAACCGGAACGGAGTTCCCCGCCAAAAAAATCTACTGATGGACTTGATGGAATTCTTTTTTCTTTCTCTTGTTTCTATACGGAACGCCAAGTGACCCAATTTTTATATAGCACTTGTCTAATGCTTTATTTATTTTAGTTTTCGAAATGTAAGAGCTAAGGGGGTCGTCTAACGGGGGTAGCAAAACTGCTGTTGATCTGATCCGAATCTTTCAGCATTTAACATTAAAATAAATGAAATAATGAAAACAAAATAATAATATTGTATGTTTATTTAATTCATAAATAATAATGTTGATATTCAGCTGAAGTCATTTCAAACATGATCATTCGATCCAAAACAGCATATGTTAATGTACGTATGTGTTCGCTGATTCTTCTTTAACAATCCAACGCGCTACAACTGGCTACAACATGAATCTACCCATCTCAAATTGACTTTTAAACTTACCTTCAGATTTATTAGGGGTTATGCTAATAAAGGACAGATAGAGATCGTAACTCTTAAAAATCCACGGTGTCTCGGTTGGTTTCACGCTCCGAAGTTGACTCCAAAGGCCCAGTGAACGGAAATCCCAAGTCCCAACCGGCAGTCAATGAAGTACGAGCGTGTACCCAGGTCAAGAACCACTCTCTACCACTCTTTGCTTATTTGAATATATTTTTTATTTAACAATTCAAATTAATTTTTATATCTTTTCCCGCGTCACTCACTAATAAATTTAACTATTGAAATGAAATGTTTGACATAATTTTGCCATTCGCCATTTTCTACTCTTCGATGAAATATTAATTTACATGTAATAAATCTAAAAAATGACAGGGTTATTTCACTTATTTGCTTGGGATTGGGAATGAGAAAAATATCCATAGAATTTACAAAGCTTAATGAATTGCAACGCAGCATTACTTCGCTTTCCGGAAGTTCGTCTGCAGTGCCACAGTTAAAAATCCAAAATGTCAGACTTGGTTAGGCACTATTCAGCGGGTAACAGTAACTCTCTGGCTCGAACAACAGACCATGTTGAAAAATTTTCAGCCATTGAATTGTTTTAATTACATCGAGCATTTTTGCAGTTGGCAAACAAGTTCGTTCATGCAAACTTTCATTATGTTTCTCGATTGCCCAACTGTAGTATCATTCTTGCCCACAGCGTGCCCACAGGTCCTGTCCCTCTACACATAGTTGAAAGTTGAAACAAAGAAGTTACATCAAAAAATGTTAGAAACAGCTAAGGATTTCCAGATCACATTGGTGCAAGAAATGAGACATTGAATATTCAATCTCTCTATGCTGGATGCCTGGAAAAGAAATGTGCTGGGAAAAAATATTGTTCTGTGTTTCTTTATCAAGATAACGTTTCCACATCATTTATCACAAAATCAACACAATATGTCTAAGCCTTTCAAGTGACCTTTCATGCAATATCTGCTTACGAAGAATGCATTGATGAAGAACAAGTACCTGATGAAGTCAACTTATCTTAACATTCAGTTCTAGCCTGCACATTGCTTGGTAATTTCTGCTTGGGTTATTTAAGGTTACTGATTCTAAATTGTGTGTTTATGAATTTACAGGAAACATAGCCAATAATTTCTACTTGGCAATTTCATCTAATCATGTAGTCTGAACCTGCTGTCCATTTTGCCAATACTTTGTTGCTATGTGTACCTGCTATACGTTTCTTCAAATGCTGAAACTTACTATAAGATCTATTAAAGTAATTATGTTGATCAAACTTTCTAACTGTAGGGTTACAGCTTTAGTTAGTTAATGACTACTGACTTTAGAGTACATTCCTTTGCTTCTCAGTTTAGTTAAGACGAGAGATGTGGTTTAAATTATTTAATTTCCATTTGTTTGAACTTTTATTTATTTTGAAAAGCTTGTAGATTCTTCGACACGAAAGTGCGCGTCTTTATCACGACTCAGCGCGACGACCAGTAATCGATGGTAATCGAAGTGGCCGCGATTTTCAAAGGAGTGGGCGACATGTTTGACAGATGAAACGGCACAAGAAATTGCGCGGACAGCCGTTCCTCTTCTGGGACAGCTCGCACTTGTCCATCTGGAGTCAAATCCTCTTCAATTTGGCCGTCATTATCAACTTGATTGTCGCCGTCTTTTACCCGTTCGCCACTGACGGACCGGATCCTGATCCTGGCACTCACCTCTTAGGTATGTAAAACTTAATAGTAACTCAATTTCCATCCTAAACAATCAAGTTTTCAACGATATTTCATAAATATTCAGGTCTCATGTGGGAATCTCATGCTTCAATCTGCCGCTGTGGCCATTACGTTACCTAAACCGTCGTATATCAGGACTCTCGTCATGATAGTCATTCTCCGACTTATATTCTCTACTTGCCCTCAACCCACATTGATGCTCCTTGGCACCGCCACCCAGCAGAAGGAAAGGCCAGTTTGCATGTACTTCACACTAGAAGGTCACGGAGATGGAGAGCATTACGTAAAACTTGTCATACAGTGGTGTAGAGGTCGGATGAGAATGACACGTGTTGAACATTATTAAGCAGGTACAATAGCCGCATTGCTTAGGAGGTGAATCAGGGTGAGAAAAATCGTATTAAAGGAGAGAGAAAAGATGATAGAAATCATTCGAGCAAACATCTCCAACCTCCAACACGGCAACAACTGCAGTGCACTATCTGTTTCCACTGCATTCCTCATCGTATTACCAGTTCGCCATCATGGGTATATAAAAACTATATATTCTGTTTTTACATGGAGTTTTTTATGAATGCTACTTTTGACTATTTATTAGTATGGCAGTTATTATTAAATATTTATGTTTTAATTTATTAATTGTCTAGTTTACTATGGCGTCGTGCAGCTATTGGGTGTTGTATCGTTGATGGCTGGGTTCACCACTGGTGTACCGATGTCTCCTGGGTATGGCGGAAACCAAACCGCAACGCTGCCGCCTTACTACACAACAAGAAAATACGCAACAACCGATTACTACGCCACCAAGACTACAGAGTATTACACCACATAAGACACCGGAATACTAAAAGACTACGTATGCTTCCCCTGCCTACTACACCGAAGCCCCTAATTACAACAACACCGAAGTGCCCAAGTACAACCTACGCTGCCCCGAGCTACTACACCGACGCCCAGAAGTATTACTCTGCGTAAAAGGAGTCGTATAAAAGGAGAAAAAAATGTGGTAGAAATCAGTCGATTGAGGATCTCCGACACGGCAACAACTGCAGTGCACTATCTGTCACCAACTGCATTCCTCATCGTCTAACCAATTCGCAATCATGGGTAAATATTCTGTTTTTACATTGAGTACCGTATTAAATCCACATTTTTTTAATTTTAAAATTTAGTTATAATTGAAAAATACACTAATGATAAGTGTTGCATCATTCCCAAGCAGGTGCAATTGCCGCAAGACTTAAGTTGAAAGGTGAATCAAGAGAAGGAGAAATCGTATTAAACGAGAGAAAGGGTGATAGAAATCAGTCGAATGAACATCTCCGAAACGGCAAAAACTGCAGCGCACTATTTGTCACCAACTGGATTGTTCATTGTATAACCAGTTCGCAATTATGGGTAAATATTGTTTTTTACATTGAGTTCTGTATCAATCCCACTTTTTTCTATTTTTTAATATGCCAGTATTTATTGAATTTTAATGTTTAAATTTATTAATTGTTCAGTTAACTATAGCATCGTGCTACTGTTGGCGTTGATGGTTGGGTCGACCAATGGTGTACCGATGTTTCCTTGGTATGGCGGATATCAAACCAAAACGCCGCCGCCTTACTACGCAACAACAACTTATGCAACAACCAGTTACTACACCGAGGCCCCTAAGTACTACACCACTAAGGCACTGGAGTTTTGTACCACAACTTGCGCTGCCCCGAGCTGCTACACCGACTCCCCAAAGTATTACTCTGCCCTGAGTTACTACACCACCAAGGCACTGGAGTACTACATTACTACGTATGCTGCCCCATCCTACTACGCTAGTGCTCCTAAGTACCAGCTACTACACCGAGGCTCCAGCTTATTACTTCACCAAAGCGGTCGAATACTACACCGAAGCGCAAAAGTACTACTCTGCCCCGATCTACACAACCGAAACTGAGGCGGCCAAGTATTACGCAACCCCGACTTACTACACAGAAGCTGCTCCTTCTTACTACGTTGAACCGGAATACTACACTGATGCTCCAGTTTACTACACCACAACCTACGCTACACCTAGCTACAACACCGAAGCCCCCAACTACTACACCGAAGAAGCCGCCTATTACACAACCACGTACGCTGCCCAGTTTACTACACCGAGGAACATCAATATTACTCTGCTCCAAGCTACTACCAAACTAAGGCTTATGAGAATTCACACCATCAAGGCTCTTGAGTATTACACCGCTACTTACGCTGCTCCGACCACCGAAGTTCCAAAGTATTCCTCTGCCCCGAGTTACTACACTACTAAGGCATCGATATATTACACCACAACCTACGCTTCAGCTGACTACAGGAGGACTTCTAAATACTAGAGCTGAATTTTAATACTGTTATTTGTGTTCCGAAGATTTGTCGGTTATTTTGTAATAGTTACTAGTCCTCCTAAAAAGAAGAGATAGAAACCTTAAGATGTTCTTATAAGTAATAGCCAAGTGACTGAGCATTTATGCATGAATGTACAAGACTTTATTTGCTAAACATTACTTCAATATAAAGTACTCAGACTCAATGAACAAAAACATAAAAGGAATTGCTTTATTTTCCCACCTCCACCCACAATTCCTCCACTTTTTACAATCACACAAATACATACATACACTTTAGTTAACCCGTTGGCTGCCACGCCATACAACTCGTAGATTGTTCTCTACTCTTACGCGCCATGTCTGAAGGATCCATGGCCAAGGTGGGACTTGCCATTGCTGACAAGTCCGGGCTGACACGTGGACAGGAGAAGATGGAATGTACGCCTCTAGGAGGCCTCTAGGAGGCCCGTGCTAAGGAGCTAGGGGAGAACAAAGGCGTGGCAGCCAACGGGTTAACTAACACAAACAACAACAAAAATATTACCAATAACAAATGATGATCAGCGCTGACATTTTGGAGATACCGGAGATGTTTTGCTGTCCATCTTCTCGACGTCTTCTCTGTATTACCTGAATAAAGACAAAACGATTGTTATCAAGTGAAATGCCAATAAAATTTACATAATACATATTGATTTGTTTTTTTTTTTGCTCAAAACTTAATAGGAGCTTAAAATTTTGCTTAAAATTATACTTTCAATAGTAGGAACGTACACAGAACAAAGCTCACTTGCTAGTTTCATGAAAATATTCCGGAAGTAGACCGGAAGTAAGCGATAGCGCCTTAACCATTGAGCTGTCGACCAAATCAACCAAATATTCGTGATCTCCATGAAATTTGGGGTCGATTAGGGGTGATTTTAACGAAATCCAAAATTTGGCCAAAATCGAGAATTTTCCTGAACTATAGTTCAGGAAAATTTTTGAAACCGGAAGTACGAATACGTACAAAACAAAACATGAACTTTACCACAAATTTGGCGAGGATCACGAATAAGTGGTTGTTTTGTACGTGGAATGAATATTTACTGAACTACTGACTGAAATGAGAAAACCGGAAGTAGAAAAAAAAATCAAATATCGAAAATTTAACAAGTGAGCTTTGTTGGCGGTATAGTTATCGTCAGTTTTCACTAAAAAAAATTCCACACAATAGCTTCCGATAAATGTTTAAAGAGATTGGCAAAGTAACTGAAACTGACTGTTTTGACAGCTGAAAATTATCGAAAAGCCATCTAGCGTTAGAAAAAAGAAACACTTCTAAGTCTAAGTAACACTTTTCTGCGCAAGAAGGGCCTGATTTTGGAATTATTACACAGACAGACAGTTTAACGCAAATAGATTACTAGTAGATAATCTACGAAAATAAGTAAATTGTCCGGTACCTGGCCATAATCCCGTGGTGAGTGACTGCAAGTGTGTCACAGCAACAAGCTGGATGAGTCTTGAAGATAAGAGTGGAGCAGAATGTCGGTGAAAGTCCTTCTCTGTCATCCAGCATCGGCAGCACAAAATCCAGCATTGGCTCAAGGATGTCCGTAAGGATCTTGCGTGCTCTGTAAAAAAAATAATGTTATATTTAATGAAAATCTAAAAATTAAAAAGCATATCAATCTTTACCTTTTTTAAGAAGCCCACTGAAATGTTCATGATGAAAAACCGTAATAATGGAATTACAGCAACCAACTGCATTACTCCTCGGGTGGGATAAATTTCCTGTTGCTAAACAAAGTGTTATGAAGTATTGCAATAGCTTAGTGATAGGTGATATTGATGCTTACCTTTATCATATGGGTGATGATTTAGTATGGCATTTGACGTAGTGTGGTTGGTGTGGTAGCAGTAATGGGAAAATACCGTATCTCCGCACATTTGTATAATGTGTGCTTCAAACATGAGTTTTAGGCTTTTGACAGCATGAGGATCTAATGGATGGAAAGTGACTGAGCGCTAAGAAGGGCCTGTTTTTTTTTAATTATTATACAGACACAGATTTTAACGCAAGTAGGAAATCTACGAAAATTAGTCAATTGTCGGTTCACTGGGCTTAATCCTGTTGCGAGGGCCTGCAGGTGTGACACAGCGGACGGAAGTGAACACGGACGGAAGTGATCTAACTCGCCAGTGAAGCTGGATGAGCGTACGTTGTGAAGGTAGATACATAGTAGCATGGTAAAAGGTGATAATGATGCTTTATCATTAGGTAACAAATTCAGTAAGGCATCTGACTTTCATCAAGCAGATCTGCTAAATGTACAAGCACATGGCAGGATATTAACTTCACACTCTTCAGGACACTGAAACTGGAACTCTTAAATGGGATAAGGAAAATTATACATTATTTACAAATTTACACAAAGTTATCTGTGAAAAATAAAACTCTACCTATTGCTTAGCTGGGCTGCCTTCTAAACAGATGTAGAAACAGTCTTAATAACAAACACGCTGTCACAGGTTACACTATCAAAATCGCAAGGTTCAGAAAAGATCCTATGGTCAATGAACAAGAATAATGTTATACGAAAATTTGAATTATAACAGTCTCAATGCCTTATTTTTCTGGTGTGTTTTTAGTAATGGGAAAATACCTTATCTTGGCACATTTGTTACCTGTACTTGTTTTTGAGCAGATAATAACATCAGTGGTTACTTGAAAGGATTATGTTGTTGTATTTGTGATAAGTGATTTGGTAACTGGTAATGTTGCCAGGCCACATAGAACAGAAAAGCCAGATAATGCCACAACATCTTTTCACAGCACATTTTTGTACTATCACTGTACTTGATGCTTCGAGATACCATTCTTCGGTTCAACGACGGTCGACTTAAGTTGTTATTTTTATTTGCACTGCAGACGAACTTTCGTAAGAACTGGAAAGCGCTGTTGCCAATTTATGAAACTCGATACTCGATACTCTGCAAATTCTATGGATAATTCTTCCCACATCCCACTCAAAACAACCCTGATGTTACATAAATTGGTATTTATCTTGTAAGTAAAATAAGTAAGATTTCATAAGAGAGCCTTCCCGATCCTGACTCCATAGTTCAACACTAGATTGCATTGCGCTACCAAGTCTTTTCTTTGCTCGCTGTACATTTCATTCTTATCCATATTCCTCTCCGTCCTTTTTTATCCGATTTGGCAGCTTTACTTTAATTAGGTAAGGATTTCTTCTTTCCGTAGGATTTTCCCATTTTATTCAATAGGATTTTGAGAAAAAGCCATATTATCCCTCTACTCTACCCCTACGTGATTCAAGCCATTAGTTAAATCAACATTAGATTCATTAACAAGCAATATTTTGAAGGCATGGCTCCCGTGCGGCTGTTCGCTCTAACCGAACAGATAAAGGACACAAATAAGTTGTTTGTGTTCCCGACTCAACTATATGTTAACACTCATCATCTACTCTGCTCTGTTACGTTGAAATAAATGATAAGCCAATCATCTTGTATTTTCACGCGCATTTTGTACTGCTCAAAAAGGGAAACAACGCTCCATCAATAATATTTGAAAAAACAAAAAAAAACAAGGGAGTTAAACGAAATAACGCCGCCGTAAAGTGGAATTCCTTTCGTCTTTCAATCCCAACCGTTTCGTGAGAACATGTAGTGGAATGTAGCACGTCTGTGACAAAAAGAATCTCAAACTCGAGCATAATAAATGGAGCGTTTACAAGACATCGAATGGTGTCTCCGATGAAAGAATCCCGACCGTTTCTGACGGGGAATCAAATAGGATACAAATGGAGGGATGCTGCCGTCATTTATTAATTTTTATTTGGCTTTTGTATAGGGCAAGTAAAAAGATGATTACGAAAGGGTAATAGTTTATGTTGTTTTTGTTTTTTTCAAGTTTGTTTAATGTGGTTGTGTGTGATGAATTTGGGTTCAAAAGTAATTCTGCAACAATAGAGACCACATTATCATCATAATACAGAAACATACAAGTATCGTGAATCTTTATGAGCATTAGAGATCTATATAATATGATTGAAAATGAAACGGAATTCTTAAGAAAAATTTAGAAGAAAATGGTAGGACACAAATGATAAACATCGAAACAATAAATCTTGAACACGGAAGTGTAAGGGAACGTAAAACAGGGTTTGATCTAATTTTTATAAGAAATTCCAAAAAGAAAAGAAAAAAAAGCCGAATGCAAAATGTAGAACTGGTCCTGCTGGTTCATTTATATGGGGAGGGGGATAAGAACAAAAGTCTAAAATATAATCCAATTGAATAATAAATAAAAAGGTTTTGTCCATTTCTTCTGTGTTCGTCGTTCGGCTCGGAGACAATCATACAGCAAACGGAATAAGTTAGCAGAGTTTAGCAATAAGCACGAAAGAGAGAGATAGACACAACAGAAATAAGAGTTGGGGCGGGAATAGACAAGAAGGGGGGGAGACAAGTATATAACGGAGAGGACGGAACATGGATCTACATGTGGAATAATTCATGAACACGAATAAACGAGGAAGAAAATAAAGGAACCCCAAAAAATAAAAAATAAAAAAGATAGACGTGGAAAACTCGTCGTCGTCGTCGGGAGTCACAGGATAATGAATACAAAGAGCCAAGGATGAAAAAGAGATAGGAGAGAGTCAGGAAGAAAAAAAAGAGAGCATCATCATGAAGGAGATCAAAGTCTCCCTGTACGCTCTCTTACGCATCCGCTCGGTCGCCGGGAGGCAGAGTGGTTGGTTGAACATGGGGGGAAAAGTCAGGAGAGTTGAGAGACAGTATATATTTAGTTATAAATATTTCCAGAACGAGAAATACAACTAAAAAACGTCGGGGGGGGGGGGGTATTTCAACGTCGAAGTGTGCAGTGTAAAGTATAATATAAGCCGAGTGAACCGAGTCAAATCAAATTACCGCTCCTCAAAAAAAGAAGAAGTAAAAAAGAAAAAAGTTGGAAGATGTTGGTCTTCATTTTCTTCCTTTTTACCGCGTCGTTCCTTTTTTTCCTTTTATTATTATTTATATACGCGCGCTCTTTTTTTTCCCCCCATCTTTTCTCCTGCGCTCTTCTTCTTCTTCTAGTCGAGTACGGCGGCGTCGCGGCGAGCGTCGCTCCAATACACTTGGCACTGAGTGGGATGCAGGCTCTCAAATTTGCGCTGCTGGAAGGTTTCCGACTCCATGGCAACCGCCAACGGCACGTCCATCCTAATAATCCAAAACGGTGAGGGAGGAGAAAAAAAGAAATCAAATCCATTCTCGAATGACGCAAAATAGAAGAAGAAAAAATTCAAGATGCGCGCACGGATATCGACAGAAGAGTCTCAAATCTGACGTTCACGTTTCTTTGAACGTGACTGATAAAATCCACGCATACCGCGCACCGAACAAGTCAGAGAGATTCTTTGCCCGGAGACGACAAAATGTGTGTCGGTCGGAAATGATCATTGCGTCTATTGCCGCTATTGCCAACCCGAAAATGTCAAAGACAAAAGGTGTTGTTTCATCTCTGTTTGATCTCCAACCTCTCACGCGCATCGAGTATTGCTTCTAGTGATTTCCGGGGAAACCTTCAAATGCGTCTGTGTATGATCTTTTTTGAAATATTCAACTCACAAACTCCAGTGAGCTTCGTTTGCGGGTGGGAGGGGGAATAATATGGAGTTACAAAATAAAACCAACTCATGCGTTTCGTTGGCCGGATACACATAAAGTACTCTTGCGCTGGCTATATACGTTAGCTTTCATCAAACTTTCAGGTAAGTTAACTTGGTGGTTTGGAACCCCTTATGGCACAGTCGAGAGAGTTTTTAGAACTTTACCCTTGATCCTCTTTAACAGGTGACGATGTATTGCGGTAATCTCGGCACAGGAAAGGTAGCCGAGCCGACGGTGACCATTTGGACGGCTCGTGCGTCCGGCAGTAGCAGGCCATCACCTGTCCAATTTAAAACCCAATTTTAAAAAATTTAGATGCGATGATGGGAATCCAAAATGGCGACATGATGAAATAGGAAAGTGCGTTGGGTTGTCGAAAATATTACCGCTATAACGACGACGATAACGGCCGAAACGAGCGTGCCGACGGCCACGTAGATGCTGTGCGTGTGGTCCAAATGGAGCGGCAATGGCGTCTTGAGTTCCAGTTCGCTGTTACTGAGCCCGTAATGGCCGACCGATCCACGGATCACTTCGTGGTGCTCGGCTTTGTTACCGCTCGTCGTCACCAGATCTGCGTCAATTCAATAATATCGCCGCATCGAATAACAGCGTCGTGCAACAGTCAGTATCAAGTGCACATACATATAAATAAAGGTGGGAGGGTCACGGCCGCAGCAAATAATAAAATAAAAAGGGCAACAAAACACCCCCAAAGGACTTCATATAGATGTACAGAGTGCTGCTCACCTTGGCATCGATCGCCAGTCAGTCCCGGTTTGCAGGCGCAGAAGAAGCTACCACTGCTGACCCAGCAGGTCCCACCACGCAGACACGGGTTCGGATGACACGCCTTTTAATGGAAAAAAAAGAAACAAAGGAATATAAAAGCCTAGTACATGTAGTATGTAGTACTGCTGTAGCAATGCGAATAAAGAAATTGCGTCGGATCAGCACACAGAAAATAGACCCGAGTTTGTACTACTGCCAGAGTTTACAATTGATCCGGATGCCTTCCGGTGTTGATTGGCCCTTCACAATGCTCTCTCTCCCTTCTCTTCTTTCAACAAATTCAAAAATGGCGCCGGAAATGTTTTAAAAAATAAAATGAAATCAGAGCCCTATCTCATACTTCTTCATATCTTCGTTTGTTTCCAAATCGAGTTTAGCTCTAGGAGCAAATAGTTAGGCAGCCTGTATATGTAGGGTATGATGTTACTTTTTTGTCTTTTTCTCGTGTCTGTTTGTTGGAGCTCCGGAGCAAGCTAGAGCCTCGGGAGCTTATCACGCTCTCCCACAAAAAAAAAGGGACGACGTTGCGTAGTAGATATCTTCATTTTTCTTTTTCTTTTCTCCGTGAGTTGAAAATCTCGTCGAGTACAAAAGAGAATAGGGGACAAGAGAGATAGAAAAGAACCGTAGGCAAGAAGAGAAAAGAAGGAAAAAAATAAATAAATAAAAAGGACAGCGATGAGGAGGAGGACGACGACGAAGAGAGAAGGGGGGAGAACTGAGATTGGAGCGCAGTCTCCAATTGGATTGAGTCCTGATCGAGTTTCGTTCCGTCAGTTTTGAACGAGAGACGCGGAGAATTGTCAAACGTTGGCAGGGCCAATCTAGTCAATAATCACGACGATAGGAATTCGATTCCGCGTCGGAAAAAAAAAAGACGAGGCGGCCAAAAGTTATGTCTGTATCGCCTCCTCGCACATATTTGACGACATCATTGCAGAGATCAGAAATCACGGCCATGCACATTTTGTCCTGCGTTTCCTTTTTGTTTCGTTTCTTTCACAGAGATTTTTATACACCATAGCTATTTCTATTTTTGTGTTACATATTTATCGGCGCTGGGTATCCGACAGCTCGTGACGACACATCATTGCGCTTGATGGATCCGACCTGGCGAAAAATCTTTTTTTAGAAATAAAAAAGGAGGCCCCCCCCCCTTTGGGCTGTTGTGTATTGGATTTTAAATTGACTAGACTGTCGCCGATCCATCATTCAAGGGAAAAGGGGGAAAAAATGTTGGCGAGATATATACTGTATAAGATAAATCTTACCGAGTTCATCTCGGCGCAGAGGGCCAGATCAAGTCCCGGAATGCATTCGCAGCTGATATTGGTTCCGTGATCGATGCATTTTTGATTGAGTCCGCAAGGATTCGGTTCGCACAAATTCACCTGTATACATAATAAATCCATCCGACGGCGGATATAAGAAGGAAGGAAGGAAATAAGGAAAGAAGAAGAAGAGGAAATCAAATAAGAATCAATCAGATTTGTCATCAGAGCCAACTGAATCGATTCGGCAATCGGGGTGAAGACCTATGGCCTTGATTGAATCAACCGTTGATCAGATGCTCACGGTGGTGTGCCCCCCTACATCAGCAGTCGACCTTCTCTCTCCCGAACATGTTACAACTCCGGGAGAAAGAAAAAGAGGGATGGCGTCTAGTATAAAATACCTGAGTCTCGCAACGTGATCCGGCGTAGCCCGACGGGCAGATGCACTGGAATTCGCCAACACGATCCAAACACGTTCCGCCGTTGCTACACGGATTAGACTCGCACTCGTTGTATTCGAAGTTGCACTCCGGTCCGCCGAATCCTGTCGAGGCCAACACAAATATATCATCATTCCGTCATATTCCTTTTGATTCAATTACGCCAACGACGTATACAAGAAGAAGACGAAGAAGAACCTCGCGATAAAACTGGATCGATTCTTTCGTGCCTTTTTCGACGGGCGATATCTTTCCAAGCAACACCAGGACTACACAACTAATACTCGTGTCATTAACAAGTCGGTTTGACACTGGAATGACAAGTCAATGAAACCCGGCCAACTTCTGAAATTCCTGGTATACGATTCAAGTCAAATCAAATCATAATTTATTTTCACCTGGTTGGCAGAAACAGCGGTATCCGTGTGTCTGGTCGACGCAGATGCCGTGGACGCAGGGGGACGAATCGCATCCGGTCAATTCCTCTTCGCAGTGGAGCCCGACAAAACCGGAAGAGCAGGAGCAATGGGCCCGGCCGTCATGGGCGATCAAGCAGGAGCCGCCATTATGGCAGACCATCGAATCACAAGCGTTGAATTGTTCCTCGCAAAACTTGCCTTCGTAACCTAAAAAAAAAAATAATAAAACACAAAGGCAAAAATAATAATAATATTTTTATCTCTCAGTGTCTGTCCATTTTCCATCCTATTATTATTATTATACGTCTGGTCCTGTTTGGAAGAATAAGACGCTGTCTCACACGATTCTCCGAATCGTCACGCACAGAGACGTCCATCTCGACGTCGATTACCACTCAGTTGGCAGAAGAATAACCTCCACCCCATCCGCAGTACGGATGGAACAAAAACCAATGGACAGTCGATAATAAAAAAAAAGGCCCTGGAGACGATCAATGGAATAGAGAGAGTTTCGTTCTCCAACAGATAACGGCGGACAGTGTATATACAATAGGACGTAGGTTTAGGTGCCGGAGAGAAAACCTTCCTGCCACCCACAATGGAATCAATCATAAAGAATGTTGTTCCTTCCGATTGCTGCAGACTGCGGCTCCTTGCCGATTATTGGTGGCGCATCTTTTGCACACCACATGCCGCATCTTTCCCATTATAATGGCGGTGGGGTGGGCGGCGGGGAGTTAATACGGTGCTATCGAATCTTTTGACGACCGACCGCGAGAGACGCATGATTCCGTTTCCCAGTTGATACGATTTTGGCTGCGCGGATCGGTTGGGGGGTATAGTCTACAAGACTGTTGGCCATCGGGCGGCGATTTGTATACCGGAAACATCCGTCGCATTCGTTTTTCAACTTGCAAAGCCAATGAAGTTTTCAAAGGGATTTGCTTCTCTTTCGTGTTTCATGGACCATATAAAAGATGCTGGTTGCCCGATAGTCTCATATCTTCTCCCCCCCTGGCCGGGCAGCAGCTCGTGCAGCACAGCATCCGCCATGCAGTCTCTCCTTTCCTTTTATAACCAAATGGGTTAAGGTTTTTCAATCATCTCTGCCGATCCCGTTCATTACACGGAATGGGGCAAATCGATAAGTGCCAAAAAAGCGCGTTCTGCTTGCACTCGACTAATCAAAAAAGCTTCGCATCATTCCTTCCACTCGGTGCGGGCGCGGGATGGTACTTCAAAGGAAGAATCCGAGAGCTCCTACAACCGATCGATTTCGACGTATCTTTCTCCCTCCTTGCGCTCCTTATCCAGCACGTTGAGATAGAGAGAGAGAAAAAGAAGGGGGTAGAAACTTTTCCGCCTGTTTGGTGCACATTTCGCTCACTTTTTATTATTCCATTTCATCATCCGGCATCGAATGAGATAGGAAATAGAACGCCACCTTTTTTCTTCCGCAAAAACTCTCGGCGCACATTGTCCGAAAAGGAAGAAGGTTCTATGTAGAAGAAAACTTTGATGAACTTGCTTTCTTCACGTCGTGGCTAGGGGGGGAAAGAAAGATTGAAAAGGTAATTGATACCGACTTGTTCCATGAAGCTCCTCCATTATGGATCTCGACAAAGAAGAGAAGGAAAAGGCGAAAGATATAGACCGCGGATAGCGGGCCGGGTAGATGTGTGTTTGTCGAGAAAACCACAGAATGGAAACAGGATTCAAGCTCGGTGGAACGTCAATGGCCAAAAATATTCAAAGAAAAAAGAAAAAGGAGAGGGATACTCGCAACTTCCTGAAAGATTGACGGATCTTTTCGGCTACTGGAGAATAGTACTCTGCGTGACGTCGGGAGGAACTCATGTGAAAACCTTCCCTCCCCCGCAACAACACAAAAGGAGCGCAAGCAAAATCCACCAGCAGAATAATGGAAACTCTTTGGCTTAATTGAAGCTGATGAAAGATATAGAAGAGACAAGAGACGACAGATGACACGCACGAGTCGTGATTAGATCGGCACAACCCCGGGGACGGAGGGTACAGACCCGCTCAGAGACAAACAACAAAGTATTTTCTTTTTTTCTATTTCTCCCTCCCTTTATTCGATGTTGTTTTTTTATCTTATAGCGGAGGAAAACAAAAATCAGATGCTTGTAATGACCCAATTAGCCAATACACGGGGACACACAGCAGCCAGGCAAGCTGGCAAGCTAACAAATAGGCCTGTTATTAAGCTGTAGATACCCATTTTCGTTATAGTAAGTGATTGCCTGTCTGGGGACCGTTCGTGATTTATATAAATAGGAAAAGATCATTCTTTTGTTTTGTTTTTCCTTTGCTTACGAACGTCTGACTTGGGAGCAATCAATAATTATTAATAAAGAGAAAAGCTATGGTACACAAACACACACACACACCCAAAAAAAACAAAAGATTTTCTGTAAATACCCACGTACCTGGTAGGCAGAGGCAGCGGAAAAGGTCGTCTTTGTTCTGCTGAACGCGGATGCAAACGCCTTCGTTCTGGCAGGGGTTGTACGAGCACAAGTTGGACGGCCTAAAAGGGAGTCACACGAGAGAAAGAGGAATAATAAAGAGGCCCAAAAACAAATAAGTCCGTCTAGCTAATAGTAGAGAGTCATATCTCAACTTTCATTTTTGTTATTGAAAGACCAACTTCTTCTTTTTTTTATCACGGGAAAGATTTAATAAGAAACTTTCTCTGACATATTTCCCCCCCCTCGACTGAAAAGAGTCGATTTCTATGCGGCCCCAGCTACTTACTGTACGGCACACTTGAACACATACACAGCAGCTCGCGTCATATACACAAGAAATAAATCGAGTTGGCTACAATATACATCAAGAGTCAATATATCCGAACGTATAGCAGCTACTCACCCGCAGAATTCGTTGACATTGGCCGACTCGCAACAGGAGCACTGGAACGAAGCCTGTTGAACAGTCGCAATAGGACAAACATATACTTTTTTTTGAGTAAAGCTGACGTCTTATGCACACACAACAGTCGGGGAAGAAAATAAAAAAAGGAAAAGAATATCGACGAGGTACACAAGTGAGCAACGATGGAAAAAAAAAGAAAAAACCTAAGGGATAGCGTATAGTGCAAGAGCGTACCGTGTTGGATGTGGCGTGGCAGACGCCGTTATTGGTACACTGGTCCCGATCTCCGCAGTTGGCCGTCTTGACCGACACTTTCATCTTGAGACATTCACCACCCCAGCGGACCGAGCGTCCTAATACGAGAAAATAAAAAGGGGGGAAGACGTTGAATGATTAAGTATATACGTATACACAGCTGGCCAGTGGGCTGGCAGGCACAAAGTCTTCGTGATCAATTCATGCAGCATTTCCCCATCAAACAATCAAAGCCGCTCTAATGGATCCTGCTGTGTGTGCAACCCTCAATCTGAATGTTGACTGGGCTGCCGGGGCAGATAGAGACTTGAGAGGAGAGATCCACATCAATAATAAATTCAACAAAAACAAGGCGAATTGGCTGAGCGCGGAATGGACGGATTGGAAACTCTTGTCCCGTAAAGATATCGCCCGAGAGCCGCTTTTGTGCGCTGAGCATCCGCATTTAGAATTTATGTTTCTATTATCGATCGACTAAAGAGGAGGAGGGAAAGTGCTGAAACCCCCCCGTCTATCGCTCCCTCCTCCCACGGTGTGCAGCATATCGGAAATAACTCGAGAAACTGGAAGGAGCGCGGATAAGGAGCGGAGGAAGGAGGAGCGAAGATGAAAAGAAGACGAAGGATCTGTGCTTTTCTACTAATCGATTCGATCCGTCACTCCGATCGTGTCAAATCCTATAAGAAGGTACACATATCTATCTATCTATCTATCTGTGCATGTCTCAAGGAAGAAGAAGAAGAAGAAAAAAAGATGTAGCAGATGGGAGGGAAAAATGGGCCACGACCCCATCGACAATTCGATCCTTATAAATAGTCCAACTGACGGGCGGCCAGCCCACCGTGCCCCAGGCATTTCTGACATCCCGAGAAGCAACAACAACAGACAACCCAAAAAGTTGATCGGAGAACATTTCTCTCGTTCTTTTTCTTCAACCATGCAACATCTTCTATCCAGTAATCCATTTTTCACATCAACTCGCTGAATAGCTCATCGTCCGAACAAAGAAAGTCTAATAGAAGGACGAGTATAGGCCTCGGGGCCCTGACGTCACAATTTCCCTGTAGGATCCCAGAAAGGAAGAAAAATAAAAAGTCTAGCGCAGAGAGAGTTCTATATACATACTTTTGGTTGCGCAAGGAAAAATCAGCCCCAAAACGTCTACAATGACCTTAATGGGAAACCCGAAATAGGTTGGCGGATCGAAAAAAAATATTAAACGGGAGAGGACTGATTCCGGCAAATTCCTAGAAATATACCCGTGGCAACTATGCAACAACCAACAGATGATAAGCACCTTATTAAAAAAAAATAAATAAAAAAAGCTGGGAAAATTTATAAGGATTCTAATCAATCGTTAATTAATGAAAAGGGAAATTAGGACTAGTTGTTGTTATAGATATACCCAAGAAGAAGTTGTCGGCGATCGATAGGAGACCAGGTGGCAAGGTAATGATGCCCGTGTGCGATTCGGGATCCTGACTCTTGACTTGGCCGATCCTTTGTCCGTTGGTGATGTCGCACGACTCGAAGGCTTCGCCGTTCACTTTGTAGAGGGTGACGATATTGCTGACCGGCGGAATGGCGCTGCTGCTGCTGCTGCTGGAACTACTGCTGCCGGAAGGGGCCATTTTTCTGGGCTGATTATTATCCGCTTGAGTCATCAAACGGATCCGTTCGGCTACCACATTATTCTTCTGGATGGGTAACTGCGTCGGGCCAGCGACGGCGGGGTTTGTCGGTGACGGGCCAACGACAGCCTGTCGTGGGTAGCGTTTCAACAGCACCGGCTCTTGGCTGCTAATGGCGTCGGGCGTGGTCGTCTCTTCCGTAGTGGTGGGCGTGGCAGTTGAAGATTCTATAACCTCGAGCCAAAGACAAAAATAACAAATTGGGAGAGGAAACAAGAAAAAGAAAAATAAACAGATGAAAGGAGAGATCACAAAGAGACTTTCTCCGTGTGTTCACCGCCGACACACACACACACGCACACACCCTCCGTTCTTCTAAGTAAACCCCCCGAAAATATCTCAAAGAAAAACGAGCGGCAATCAATACCGATGGTTGTTGTCGGTACGGTGGTGGCCGCCCTGGGTAATTCCGTAGCTGTGGTGGTGGTCGATGTCTTGGTGACGGGTTGATCATCTCGTTCGCCGTTGGCCGATGATGAAAAATCCAAGTCGAAGGTAAGTCGCAACGAGTCGCCCGGCTGCAGGATGACGTTGGCGTGCAGCGACGAATTGATCAGCGAACAAGCCGACGGGTTGGCGCACCGAGGAGGTTTCTGTTGTTATCAAATCATAGAAAATGATTAGAATTGATTTGCCTTTTTTCTTCCAACATCAAGAACATTACAAACAAAAAGAAAAGAGAAACTGGAAAACAATGGCCGGACTCTTTAGGCGACGTTCTGCAGTGAACACACACACAAATATAAAAATCACAATCCCTTCCAAGTCTTTCTTGATATAGTTTATTATATTATCTCTATCTCTTTCTGTACACCATCGGGATCGATTTTTTGGCCTCTTTTTCTTTTTTCTTATATTTGTTCTTTTTCCTCCGCGTCCATCTCTCTCACTCTTTTCTTTGTCTTTTTTTCTTTTTCTTTTGTTCACGCTCTCTCGGTCCATTTTACTTTCGGACGGACCGGCCAGGGTCGACCGGGGAGGGTGCGAGCTGGATGGGTCGGATTGTTTGCTTGCACAATGTAATAGAGTTTATTTTTATTTTTACGTCTTTTCCTTCCTTTCTTTCTTTCTTTCTTTTTCCCTAGTGGACCAATAGAAGATGGGGTTGGCACTCGGCTGGTCGGACATTCACGCACCGCTTACTGCTGTCCATATAACACTGTCACAAACAAAATCGAGCGAAGACGGCCACGCCTTTTTCTTTATGTGTCGTTTTCAAGCCGTTTGCAATAGATGACCGACAGAGAGCTCATAAAACATGCAAGAACAAAATGGCTATATAAGCCAAGGATGTACACACAGCCATGGTGGGGGGGCTCTCTTCATCCTTGGCCCAGCTGCAGAGCTACTAGCCGCCGAGATGAAATATCAATAATGGGGGCTATTTTGGAAGAGCGAGATCAAAGCCGAGGCAATTTCTTTTGTTCTTGAGCCATCTTTAAAATAGCCCAGAGGCATCCAGCAGCAAATACATGCCAGCCGCAAGTTGTTAATCACATCCCCCCCAGCTCTCAACTGCAGCGTCATCTTATATTCTCTCTTTTTGGGAAACTTTAAAAAGAAATAAAAAGAGGAAAAAGTTCTCCCAACTTTTCTGCTGAAATTGTCAGCCGGAACACAAAAAGGAGACAGAAAACGAGCTCATTTTTCCGCACGACAGCCTCTTTTGACAGAGTCGTCATCACGGTACGTCGTCATCGGGGCCAATTAAAATCGAGTCTCGTGTGCTGTGTGTTCTGACGGACTGGTCCAGCACGTCGCAGACTCATTGGCAAAAGTTCCTGTGTCTCCCAAAAAAATAAAAAAGAGAGAAAAAGGTATACATTTTCTTCTTCTTCTACTTCATGGTGAGCTGCTGATGGCGGGGGACTGGTTCCTATTATTTCCCGCATCGTTTCCGTCTTAATTGAGACAGGAAACTGTTGGGCGGATACAAGTCGAGAAAATCCGCTTGTTCGACAACTCCTTCATTACTTTTCCTCTCTCTCTCTCTCAACTCTTCTTTGTCTCGAGTCAAGTGAGACATGCCAGTCCGCGAATGAAACGGCGTGTTGGCTTGTGCCAATAATGGGCGGAACGTGACTCGATATAAAGCCCAGGCTGCCATAAAAAGAAAAGAAAAAAGAGAAAAAGAAACGGGCAGAATAGGATATTGAAGTCTGTGGGAGGACACAACGATATCGTCCCCAGGCCTATACCATGTGTAATAGCCCACAGACATACGGGTCCGAGGCAAATAAAAACACGGAAAAACATGGCGAGTCGCAAATACACAGCATCAATAAACAAGTCCGCCCAAATCGCCCGTGGTCAAACATAAACGATATCACAGTCGCACATCAGCCGCTGCTGGTGGCGGCCAGAAAAATTGAATTTCAAATTTGCCGCCCTTTTTTAAAAAAACACAATTAAAAAAAAAAAAGTTGTTTGTTGTTTAAAATCTTTGCGGATCGTTGGGCAACTGGTCAATTTAAGAAAAAGCCAAGGCCTGAAAATAAAGTACAACAACCTATACACCCTATACACTGCGGTGTGTGTGTAGGGCCGAGCTTGATTGAAAAGGCAAGTCGCTTCGACAAGCTCGAAAGCGCTCGGCTGTATAGTTGCACAACGGATATGTGGAATGGATGTGGGCGGAGTTGCTTCCTTCGCAGGTTTAAAAGGGCGGAATAAGGAAGAAGAAGAAGGAGGAAAAAAAAATAGAAGAAAAAAAAAGATGTGCGGACGCAGCGGTGCGTGCCGGCACTGGCCAATGCCGTTAGAGTCGCCGTCGGGGCCAAACTCCAGTGCCGAGCTCAGCGGTTCTCATTTTATTTTATTTTTTCACTTGGCGTTTCATTTTCGATTTGTAGGAGGACCAAAAGTGTAGGAAGGATGTGCTCTCCGGAAACGTCACTGGAACTGGCTCTCACTAAATCGAGCAGACCAAAGCGCAATTTCTCCAATAGACGTATAGTTACTATGTGTATCTAAACAGCAACCGCAGCGATAAATAATAATACACGCCAGCCATACATATAGCCCTGCTCTGGAATGTATTTCGACACTACGCCAATCCTATCCGAGCTAAAAAGAAAAAAAAAAAAAAAATCTGAACATTCTTTTTTCTGCCTTTTAGTAGATGGTCTGTCGGTCTGCAGACACTGGATATCACTGGCAAACGCAATCGTCTCGTTTGCGCTCCATTAAACACAAGGACAAGTCAGAAAAAGAAAAAGAAAAAAGGCGGAAGAAGAGAATGGATGAAAGACATTGAGACATTGAGCCTATCCATCTTCATTGTAATCGGGAGGGCCGTCGTGGTTGTTACTCCATGCATCAGCAGCATTTCCATCCTGTGTTTCTTCCAGTTACACATATAGTATAAGACAGACCAGCAACCAACTACCAGCCTCGCCCATCTTCTCGCAAATAATGTAAAAAGGGGGGAAAAAACGGCGCCAGAATGGCAAATGAGCCGGAAAGAGACCCGTTAGTCTCTGCTGGGCCCTGCGTTGCAGTCGTTGTTATTTTGTTTCCGAGGCTTTTCTTCTTTTTATTTCATTTCATTTGATCTTTTGTCTCGTTTCATCTTCCTCCCTTCCCTCCCACAGACAACAAACAAAATGGACAGTTGTTTCTTTCTAAGAAAAACTTTGTGTGCGTGTCGAGATTGTTGTTGTTGTTGTTGTTCTCGTTGCGTATTCTTGTCGAATACAATCTGTTGACAAGAGATGGACGACAGAGATTTAAAAGATGTTTCAGCCTCGTTTTCTATAGCTCGGCCCAATCTCCTCTAGATACCCTATATATTCTGGATATGTATATAGTATCATCATACACATACTATAATCCTGGACGGCTATACATCTATACATAAACATCTTGCCGCTCTGTTGGGTTGAAGCTGGGCCCTCCAGCTCTCGTCACGCAATCGATATTACGTATATATATAGTATACAGTATGGATATTTGTACAGTCAGAGTTGGCATATCATTTACAGACTTATGAATACGGGACCAAGGCTACGTCTATAAGATATTCAATTCCTTTTTATTCAGTCTGGTTTCTTTGTACCTTGACGATTTGCTTGGACCGTGTCCATTGCGCTCGTTGAAAAAAAAAACAAAAAAAACATTCCGGATGGGTAACGTAATATTCTCTTTTGTATCGCGAAAATATCCCGTCTCTTTCCATTTGTTTCCAGCCCAAATAATTTAATAATATACGACGTTACATATCCAATACAATTGGAGAATTTATCTATTCTCTTCTATTCAAAGCATTGTGATTGTAGCAGCACCGACGATGATTGTGTCAAGAACAAATCCTTTTGCAAAGTAGACTCGGCCATCTATGCGGAATTCAATTCCCGTTTACAGATCAAAATGGATCCCCCTTTTTTTCGTAGTTGCACTTTCTTGGACAGTGTAAAGCTTTCTGGCCCCCCTCCCCTCTGTCCGCCGTCAGCCCATTTCTGTTATTCCTGTCGTCTAAATAATCTCTGTCTCTCGTACCAGACAAACACACACAAAAGAAGAAAAAAAGGAAAAGGATTCAAACAGTTTTCCTTTTTTGTTTCCATTTTTTTAGGGGGGTTGAAATCGATAGAATCACAACAGACCATCGCCAGGATTGTTTATTCCCAGCGACGATTTCCGTTTCTCTTTGGCCAAACAAACAGCTATAGTCGGCTCACCATTGAAAAAATCTCAATATTTCCCATTTCCCCGATGGTATATAATACACTGGGAGTGAGCTCTAGATATTTATTTATTTCTTTTTTATTCTAGCGACGAGTTCACATCAAAAGTGGCAAATCTTTTTGTATTATTTTCTTTTCACTTTCTGGTGAGTTCAATTGTCTTTTTGCCTAGATCTCTTTTCCCACTCTGAGCAAAAAGAAAAAAAGAAATAAAAAGGACGTCGGAAAAAAATCAAATAACTTTCGCCTTGTGATTTTCCGATGCGTCTCCCGGTGGAATTCTGGGACGGACTTGTGTGAAAAACTATATAGAGAGCGTCGACGACTATACACTACAGGAAAGCAAAAAAAAAAAAAATGAAATAAAAAAGTGAAATGGCATTCAGAAAAGTTCTTCTTTTTTCTTCTTTCGCAGTCTGGCATGAAAGAAAAGAAACTTGTCACTATTTTTTTTTGGGGGGGAGGCTGTGTGATATATAGATTTGAATAAAGGGATTCATCCGTTTTGGGATAGTAGGACGGTAAGAGTCGGGCCAGTCACTCTTTATTACAAGAGTTATAAGGCGTTGAAGATGGGGATCTCTGTACACACACACACAGAGAGAGAGAAAGAGAAAGAGTTAGTGATGATTCATCACGCTGGCTGCTGGTGTAGTATCTCTACTACTCCCAACAACGACGACGGCAGTTTATATGCCGAGTTGGCCAGCCAAAAAAGGGGGGAACAAAAAAAGTTCTTGGGTGAGATGATCCATCACCAAAGCAGCCAGATACATAAACTCTCTCCTGCTATACGTAGTATACGTAGACGTGGTGGCTCGGGGAATTGAATTGGGGATGTGTCAGAGGCGTGGCCCATCCAAAGCTTCCACCCCACACACTCCCAACTCCCGACCAAAAAAAAAAAAAAAAGATATTCCCGCTGACGACCGGCTAAAAAAAAAACTCACACACGGAAACACAATATGGCCAGGGAGTGAGAGAAAAGGAACTCTTGGCATATTTTCCATCCCCTTGTAGGCTCTTCACCATTAGATTATATGTGAAGTCGTGTGTGGTGACATTAACAAGTCCGGCAGCCATCCAATTAGGATCGATCCTATCGTATAACTCTCTCCCCCCTATCGAAGACATAAAAACCATCCGCTCAAAAGATTTTTCCAAGACTATCTTTTAAAAATAATAAAATAAAAAATAAAATTAAGAGCTTCGTTACTTTGATTCTCAATAAAACTGAGTGCTGGATACGCCAGCAGTTGCCAGCCACACCCCGCGATGAAATTATTAAAAACAGCAGAGAGTCAAGAGTCAATCTCTTGAAGCCCCCCCAAAAATATTTCTCATCACTCGAGTGTTGTGTGTGTGTGTGGATGAAGCGTCATCGGATCAATGTTTCGCTTCATACACCTCTCGTCTATCCCCCCAACCCCAACCCCAATCCTCCTCCCACCTCCCACCGTCTCTCCCGTCTGATGAAATATCGACCACGCCCAGAAAGCAAGTTCCGCACCGTTTTCATTCCGTTCTCTCCCGTCGCCGGAAAAGGTCACATTTCTCCGTGACAAACCCTTTTCCCGCGTGTCACAAAAGAAAAGGGGAAAACGTACACAACACTCGTAGAGAGAGAGAGAAAGAGATCCCTGGCTGGCGATAGATAGATATAAATTCACCGTGCCTGTTGCTATTCGCCAGTTTGTCACAACCAGACACACGCACACACATAGGAATCGTCTTATAAATCCGCTGCGCAATCGATCTCCCCCCTCCCTTATAGGCCGCTCTGACGATCAACACGGACGTCATATCAATAGACTAGAAAGCGCTGGCCTACTCCCCCCTGTACTCCGTGACACCCACACATTCTGATGTAGCTACAAAATATATACGGACGACACACGATCCTACCTCCGGTGTATCTGTGTACACATCCAATCCCAACTTATATTGCCGGGGCACAAAGTGCGTGACGATTGTAAGAAAAGGGGAAATAAACGGGGCCACAGCAGAGAGAGAGAAAGGGGAAAAAGAATAGAGAAGAGCTACCGGTCAATCAATCAGCCATTCATTGATAGAAAACCTTCTTCTCCTATTTCGTCCCGGTCCAGTTCCGTACTCTTAGGCAAACGACAAAGGAGGAGGAAGAACATATAGGCCACGTATATGTGGATGAGTGAATGCCTATACTAGATAGACGAAGCAGCGCATTTCAACGCACACACGAAGGGAAAGACGAAATCCAATCCAATCATCGAATATGTGTACGGATCTCGAGAAAAAAAGGGGGGGAGAGAGAAATGTACATACACACAGAAAGGATTTCATTTCATCCGAGATCCACATTTCTTCTTTAAATCCTGTCGTCCGCAGTCGTCGTCGTCGTCTCTTTTTTATTACTCGAGATAATATAAGAGAAAGAGACGGGCATAAAAGAAGATTACATTTACCATCAAGAGAGAGAGAGAGGAGCAGAGAGTTAATCTTGATCATAAAAGTATGTGCTTTAGTGGCCTATAGTAGTAGTGCATGTGATGGATTTATCACAGGATAAGGAGACGCGAGAAGAAATTCGTTCACGAAACAATAACGAGCTCACGGGGAGGACATCAGCGATCGTGATGATGAAGAGGGGCTAATGTTTACGTGGAATTAAAAAAAAAGAAACAAAAATTAATCCCCCCGTATACCGTTGAAATGACGTACACATTCGCCATCCCTTTGAAGGGAAAAGTTTCCGCCTTTTTTCTTTTTCACCACAGTGGCAGGGGGGAAATGAAATACCAAAGTTGACAATCTCACCAGGGGGCTTTCAGCTGATGTGCAATAGAAACGCCGGGGAATTTTGATACGGCGGTACTCCATATAGTCAGTATAAATGTGTGTGCTTGTACCACTATAGAGAGAGACACATAGGTGGATGACGGGGTGGCTGTGTAGTGTACATATATATATATTTAGACGTTCCGCTTATGTAGCTGTATCGATTAGATACGGCAGAGTTGCCGACGAGAGGTTTTCAAACGAGTGTTGCTGTAGTATAAAAAAAAAAGAAAGAAGAGCTGCACATCAACCGTATAGGAATTCCACGGAATAATAACAAAATCAGACCCGAAAACAGACAGGACTTTTTTCTCCTTTTAGGGGATATCTAAAAATTCCATAAGTATTGCATCAAACTGGGGGGGAAAAAATGTTCGCCATTACCCCCAAAGTATAAAAACTTTGATTTCAAAAATGCTTTTGCACGTCAGCAACGAGTTAAAATTGTAAATCACTCCGAGGAGAAACGAACAGAAAAAAAAATCAAAATAAATCCGAATCAATAATAGAAAACGTTCTCAATGATTTCTGGATGTTTCTCCCGGGACAAAATCTATATACACGACTCGATCCCGAAGTCACTGGCCGTATAATGCGAACAAGGAACTCATCAATCTATCAAGACTTTCCTCTCTCTTTCTCTCTCTCTGTCCGCCCCAAAGGAAGCACTTTGCAGTTGGCGCGATTTTTTGTTTTCCTTCGGACGAGGATTCCGTCTATACACACTACGTGATGAATATGTATGAAAATCCAACTTAACGATCTCTGGCACACCCATTGAAAAATCCATGCTGCATCCAGGGTCGAGGGAGGGAAGGAAGGAAGAAACAAACAAAAACAGAAAGAGCCAACTCCTTATTTCTATTCGCTATCCGGCAAAATAATCATCATAATAATAATAAATAAAAAAAGGGTTAAAAAGATATGTGGGGATGATGAACGTCAACCTCTCTCCTCGGGGCGCTATATATTTATTAGAAGATAAATATACCGGGCCGAATATATATCGACTTGCCTTTCAGCTAGCTGAACAAATGATCGATTCGCAACGTTGCCACGACAAACAATCAATCAAAAAGTATCAACGGCAATCGTCGTGATCTCTTGTAGCTTTCCTACATCTCTCTCCCTTTTTTTTTCTAATATTATCCAGACTTTTAGCAGTGGGTCTTTCCACTACTGTCATCATTTGATGGATTCACAACTGCCATTTGTTTGAATTGATTTTTTTCCCTGCGCGGGGAAGTTGTCCCTGGAAAAAAACCATTTCCAGGAAGGAAGGAAATGTGAAATCGCATACCAAAAAAAAATAAAAATGAAAAGAGACAGTACGTCGTTGGTGAAAGAGCCCATGGCAATCTATCATCAAGGGCGTCCATTTCGTTTCTGGATGTCTGAATCCCAGGAAGAAAAAACCAAACTGGAACACACACACACATCAGGTAATGAAGAAGAAAAGGAAGTCTGGGAACACTTACCACTTTTGGGAAGAAGATATCAACAACGCCGGGGATGGGCTTCCAGATGGTTGCCCCTCTGGCAATGGAGGCATTGCAGTGGCCCGTGAAGATGCTCAGAGGCCGGATGTTGAAGAGCCCTGACGCCGTTGCTCCAGCCACTCCAGCGGCTGCATCCGGCGTCGTTAGACCGCCGCCCATTGACGAAGCCGAGACCGTCAAGACGACGGCCAACACGGCAAACAAAAGATGACGAGATCTTCGCTCCATCTTCTCTGGCGATTGAATTCCAATCAGAGTTGATGTCGGATCTTTTCAAACAAAGTTGTTCCTTGTTCCACTTTTCTTGATCGGTCGACCTCCCCTCCAAACAATTTTCTTTTTTTTTTCTTCTTCTTCTTCCTATTCCGGTTCGTTCCACCACGACGAGCAGCACCTGGAAACATAAGGGAGAGACAATAAGACAACACAATATGATACCCACACAACGTAGTATAGATCGCTTGGGCGGCCTTAATACGACATTTCACTTTGAGTCGACGGTTTCCCGTGTCTTCAATTACGCAGTTGAACGAGCACGATATGAGTTGCGGGACAACCCCATCCACAGTCTACAACTGCGCTGATACAATTGACAAGAGTTTCCTAATCATAAAGACCCTTTGCGCGATATTCTCCCTTCTGTTTTTCCCGTGTCGTTTGTATTTTTGCAAACAAAAAAAGAAGGAGAGATCCTTAAAGCTCATCTCTTTTCCACCCTATCATCTAGGAAAAGATAACGATGTCGCAGACAGCAACAACCAGCAGCAGCAGAAAATAGAGAAAAGATAAATATAAAAAGATATCCATAAATAACAACCCCGCAGAGACTCGGAGACGATAGAAACTGTTAAGAGATGCGCTTCGGAGAGGTCCTCATTATGCTTATTGCCATAAAGGAAATAATAATCGTCTAGAAATAAAAAAAAATAAAAAACACATCCTCCTCCTTCTTTTGACGGTTTTTCTCTTAAGCGATGCGAGGGGGGTAAACCTCAAGTCAAAGGGGACGTCGAAGGAGTCTTAACTGGACGACGCATGAATAATGAACAAAGCGTCCCGACGCAAGATGTATATGCAGCTAGAGGAGAAAGAAGAAAGCAGACACGTCCAAATGTGTGTACAGAAACGGTTCCGCTTCTGCTGCTGCTGCTGCTGCTGTGTACGTGGAAAGCGTGAACGTGCAAAGTAACGTCCCGGCGGGATTAACTCATCACCATATTCGTGTGGATTGACGTCACGATTGACATCGTCCCGACCAGAAACTATATAGACAGAGTGGCACGATAGAGTGATTCAAAGATATATATATATACACTATAGATAGACACACACACAGCCCTAGCGCATCTATATAGTCTAGATGTATATAGCTAACTCCCTGGGCGGGTATATTAACAATCTACACACTAAATAGCCATAGGTATGAGGGGGTAAGGTTTTAAGTTATTCAATTGTTCCACTGCACACTTTATGTCGGTCCCATATCAATTGAAAATCTCTCACTACATATCCTCCAGCTGCTAGACTTTGTCTTTGCACCGTCGTCATTTTAAATGGATGTGTCAGTGCACGGTCAGTGGGGACCTGGACCCTGAAAGCTTTAGCCCGGCTTCACTGCACTGCCCTGCTGAACGGTTTGAAAATTTCATTTGAGCTGTTAAGCGATAGAGGAGTTAAGTGAAAACGTCGAGATATGTAATGAGATTTCTACAACGAAAAAAGTTATCTGTAGGGGAAACAAGGGCTATAGTTTAATGGTCATTTCAAAATTTTTTTTCGTAGACTCACCCAGTTCAAAACAAAATTTTTTTTTTTCAATAATTCTCTACATAATGATTGCTTGGGATAGATGCACAGTTAGAATGGTTTAAAAAAGGGTTAAATAATGGGTATAATACTAGACACTCTTAAAATAACAACCTGACTTGGATGAGTTATCGGTTTCCTAGCTTGAATCGTCTCAAATTCATAATTATTTCTAATCTAACTTAATACAATATCTTAAACACTTATGACTTACAGGTTTGATGTTTCTCTAATCTCTATTAGTTATTTTGAGTTTGATTGTACCAGCCATTGAATATGCTATCAGGAACACTTTAATTGAAAGCGTTCACCCTTAATTCACAGGACATGAATCAAACAAATGTTACATCAAGTTCACAAAATATCAAGTATGAAAAAAGAGTAACTTACATATAATACCATGTTAATGCTGTAGCCAGCAATAAAAAAGTTGAAGCACTATCGGTTTTTCAGCCCCTGTCATGACTGCAACATACCAGCACATGATAGTACCAGCAGCAGACATCTTTCACTGATGCAGACCATTTCACTCGAACCTATTTCCCGCCTATAATTTATCACTAATGGACACCTGTTACCATGCAATTTCATAATAATATAACTACCCTTGTGATTCCTCGTAGTTTGAAATTGAGAATACTAAAGTTATTACTCACATCTACAAACTGTCAGACAATAACTTGCTCCAATCAATTTCAGAGTTTTCACAAATAAAAACAGAAATAAAGTTGGGCGAGGCTAACAAAAAACAAGTTTGCCCGCCAACCTTGTTGCTGCAACTTTTGTTTGGTGCGTCGTCGTAGCTTATTTCTCGTCTTTTTATGAAATTTCGCGTGAGCCATCTGGGAGTTGTCTTTCGTAATTAAATTTTAAATCCTTAATAAAGACAATAACTAGAAAACAACGTCAACTTGACCCCAGAAGCTTTTTAGTCGTTCATTTACGCTCAATGCGTCATAAAGCGCTATAGTAGAGGGCTTTAATAACGTAATCCAAAATATGGTAATGATCGTAATTATTTCTAAAGCACTTACATCCTACTCAAGTATACTATATACGGTGAAACGAGACTGTTATACTCTGGTATATTCCCAGCGTGTATTTTCTTTTATTATTTATTACGTACATACGACGACGCAAACTGCCGGCAATAACGAATATAAGCGAGACTGTGTGGCGTGTGCCCGACATCAGCGGGGCTCGTTATCTGCGGCTAATCACCCGAAACGCACAGTCTATATATATATATAGTATACATCGTCGTTTGTTCCCTATACTCTTTCTTTCCTCGTTGCTTGATGGGTCATGGGGATTGCGTCGGTTATACAACCTGCCATACGTACACGTCCAAAAGTTTCTCTCTCTCTCTCTGCTTTTTACACACATTGATTCTGTGTATATCCTCCTTTTCTCACATGGCTGGGACGATTCTGCTGTCAGGCACAAGGCTAAGAGGTGGCACTTGACGAAAGACAGAGACCACCACACACAGAGAGAGAGAGAGAGTCTACTAGTAACAAGAGTGTGTAGTGGTAACGAGCTATTGAGGCCCGCCCCAATCACCAGCGAAATCCGGGACAGTGTCATCATCATCTATCGACCCAAAACAAACACACACACAATCACAAGTGGAGGATCGTGTTGATTCTGAAAGACAACTCTCATCCCACTTTGCCCAGGACCACTTCCGATGACACGGCGGGAAAAACCAAATTATTATTTTTAGACATCACCACATCATTTTCTTTTTTTCTTTTTTTCTACAAATATTCGAAAGCCACTTGCCAAGACGTTAAGTGCTGGCACCGTCTCGTTCGTGATCGACTTGTGTCGACAATCTCGTCAAGCCCCTGCTCCACCCCACCGCCCCACCCCACCCCATCGGGTGGATAGATAGACCCAGTGGTGGGGGTTCAAATACTACTACTTAACGCTTAAAAGCGAATGTGTCGAGCTGTGTGACGCTCCTTGTCATCATCATTGGCGCTATAAGAGTGTTAACTGTCGCCTCGAGAAATGTTCGAGATGGGACTCATCATCAAGCAAAAGGTAATATCTAAGCATATTCTATTTTCCCAGGGCAGCAAACTCTTGCTGGAGATTATTCACGGAGAAGCGGCTTTAAATGGGAGACGACGTGGTTGAACGCGAGTTGGCCACGTAGGCCGGGATGTTTCGCCCGGGGAATAATCTGAAATGTTACGTGCATTAATAGTAAACTTGGGCGGGTTTTCGAGCGAGGGTGGGTGGGACTTTTGATTTTCTCGGAGCAAATGTTTCAATGAAGAAGATGGCACCAAACTTTGATGCGGCCCTTGGTTTTCTCACGCCAGTTCATATACGTTCGCAAATGCACAGGAGCGTCGGTAATCTACTTAAATAAATCACCGACATTTTAAATTCTGATTTCAATTGAATCAAGTCCGGGAAAATTGAACGCAGAGCCCACAAAAATTTACAACGTCCAAAATTTGAATCAAGTCAAAAAATGTGAAACTTACGTAATAATAATGAACACACCGGGGCGATGAAGAGAGTCGCGGGAAGCTGCGAATAACCGAACGAGACAAAACCCTCCCGGCAGAAAAAAAAACGATGGCAAAAATCAAAACAACTTTGCGTTTGTCGAGAGAGCTAAAGAAAATCAGAGCTCGTGTTACAGTGACAAATCAAAACGGGCGAACGGTAGAAGGCGTCGTGACCAACTGAGTGGTTGTGAGAATGGGCTCGGCGCCGATATACCCCCTCGTACCGTCGTCGTCTAGCCTGTGCTGCTGCTGGATACGCTTTCTGCGTTGCCACCCCGTTGGCGGACGTGGAGAGTATATATACACACATATAGGAACGACACGCCTGCGTGTGTCTGTCTGTCCCTTTTCGCCTTGTTTATGTACTTGTACACACTCACAACACATACTGTTGAGGAGTTGGGAGGAGGTGGGAGGGAGTTAGTATGTATATAATACCCACCATCCTCCTCCCTATAATATATATAGACTACTTTTGACTCCATTCTGTCTTTTGCATATAAATATATAGAATCCGTGAGCGATGACGAATGTATGACTACACACACATAAGGCAATGGGCGAAACAGATTCTAATATAACTCTTTCTGGGCCAACCCTCCCCCCATAGCCGACAGGGCCATATAGAGGCGGATCAACAAACACATCATTCAACAACATCACTGCTATAGAATAGAGAGACGTCATCAGAGATCAGAGCGCGAGTCTGATCGATTTATACGGGTCGCTCTTGTCGAAATGTCTAATAATTATTGGATATAATATTATAGACATCTCGAGACGGGCGCCAGAACCGTTTATTCAGCATGTTTGCGATATACATGCACAGCAGTTCAGTATGTTGAGTGATGACTGGGTCACACGCTCCAAACCTAATATCTCCCCAGCGTCTAGTCTAGAGAGATATAATACAATCAACCCCGCCCATCCATATCCCCCCGCCCCATACACAAAAAACAATAACAAAAACACAACAAATTCCCTTTCTTTTTTTATTATCGAGAGATAACAAAAAACAAGTCACGGCCGCTCTCCATACTATACCACACTGAGGAAATAATAATAAAAAAAAGGGGGTCTGCATCAAGCCGTTAATGAAGGGAGATCCTCTCGACGACTTGGTTTGCATCTCACTCACGCCGGCTTGCACACACTTTTGCCATAGACGTTGTGAGAGGAGCGTGTCGGCGCACACCCCCGAAAGACAGCAGCATGCAGCAGGGTGGAGAGGAGAGAAAGCAAAAGATGGTCTAGCTGCGTATGTATAAGAGAGTCTCTCTCTCATCTCCCGCGCGTCTCAAGCATGAACGTTTCTCTCGTTTGTAAGTTATCGATCGGGTGCTGGCTCTAGCCAACCGAGTTCTCTCCCCACTCGTCTTTAGACTCTTATACACACACACATATATAGGCGGGGTGGTATACACTCCTCATCGCATGGTGCGTCCATCATTTCTTCATTTGGTCTGGCTCTGTGCTCTCTGCTCTATATACTGCTAGTTCTGTGTACACACACACAAGGAGAGAGAGAGAGCCCCAATACTCTTTGCGCAGGAAAAGTCTCTCTCTCCTCTACACACTCGACAGCACCCTGACTGTTGTGAGAAGATTTCCGACGAGTATAAAGACGACGAAGCTCAACAACTTCCTTCCTTTTGTCTTGATGATGTACACATCCGAGCAAACCCCCCTCCCTCCAGCGCGATGCTCTTCTCTCAAAACTCCCAACTTATTGCCGTCGGAAAAAAAACTAAAAAACAAAAAAAAACAAAATTGAAAAAATTGCGGAGCGCATCCAGCGCAGCAGTGACGCTGCTGCGATCCACCAGGCCCCAATCCCATCCACGTGCCTGGCATTAATGATCGGGACTTTGTGAGTTATATTTATATGTATACGGCTGCTGAGGTTGTGTGTTGTGTGTGTCACAGTATTATTTCCCCTGCGTTGTTGAGGTTATTATATCGGTCACGGTGGTATAAAAATATAAGGAAACAATGTCGCGGGTTAGTATAGAGAGAAATACGGCGGTTGCGGCAATCATCATCAACACGGCCGATAGAGAATTGACATGTAGCGCGGGTGAGAGCGACGACGACGCCTACTGGTTAGACGCGCGTTTCTTTATTTCGGCTGTGTTGCGGCGGCGTGACGGCGTAACATTGAAATCAGCAAAAACCCATCACAGGCTCCTTCAATGAGCTTATATAGAGTATACGGACGGCTGGACGGGCGGATCGATTCAAAAGTCAAAGCCAAAAAAAAAGAAAAAAAACCAGTTGGATGGACGTTTCTTAATGATATGGCGCACCAAAGAAAAAAGAAGAAGAAGAAAAAACACATCACAGAGAAAACGACGAGAATGGCCGAGTATATATAAAAGACGTCGAGGCCTTTTGCCATGAGCCAAAGAAGCGTCGGTAACATTCGACGGCGTCTTTTATTTCCCCTTTTTGGATATTTTTCTGTAGCCGATGCCGCGACCACTCTGTAACCTCTATTGGCTTGGCTTCAAAAGTACTAGAAAAAGGCTGATGCTTCGGGATCTGAGAAAAAAAGGTGGGGGTCCTTTTTTTTATCACGAAAAATTCGAACGAAAATGTTTTTTTTTTAGGTGACGTCTGCCATATTTCTTAATACAATATGCAGAAGCGCCAATCATAAATTGTGCAAGACTAGCTCGGCCACTTTGGCGAATTAGGTTATTCTCCATCGAAACGCGTGATTTATTCACACCTGTTCGATCCCGTGAATAATTTAAGGTATGTGCTGCTATACTGCTGCCGGACTGACTATAAAGTTGGCACCACCACACCCCATTTGGGGCGCGCAGCTTCTTTTTTCTCATGTCCGGAACTGCTGGCGGAGTTGCTATACTGTCTATACAGTGCTGACTAGACGCTAATCATTTATTCAATAGAAAATGAATCGATAATGACGTGATGTGGAGAGAGAGTTGAACGTGGCGGGGCCCAGCCAAGTTAGGTGGTGGTGAAAACGGGCGGGCATTGAAGTGCGTTAACTTTTGTATCAACATGCATCAGGGATAGACTCCGGGGCCGTGCCAGCATCACCGGATAGAATAGTATAATACACACAGCAGCCGACGGAATAAGCCGCTTTAGTATAATTGATTGTGAAATGTCTGCTGGTATATAATTAGATGTAGAAACATCAAGAGAAACTGGCAGCAGCAGCAGAAGGGAAGTACTGGGCTGAGATTATGCAAAATTGTGCGGCTATATCCGCCAGGAAATCCTGTAGAGCGGAAATCGAACCTCTAGAAAAAAAAGAAAAAGACAAATTTTATTCTCCTCCGGATCGCCGCGGGTCGATCAGCCTGGGCACTGGGCAAAAAGGGCAATCAACGAGAAAGTGAAGTAAGACTAGATTGCCCCAGAAACCCTGGCCCGGTTCTTTTCCCTCACCAATTTTTATATCCCAGAGAAAAGATAAAAGTTGACACTATACAAGAGAAGATTGCTGCTCATAGTAATCAACAGAAATGGTCCAGGCGGACCCTGTGACAGCGCCAGCCCGATCAAATGAGGTTTCGTTGTTCACCCGATATGTTTATTGTCTGGAAATACATAAAGACCAGGGTCCTTTTTTGGCCTTGAAGGTGTTGGCCCAGGTCCAAGTGGGACACACGTGAAGAATTTTAAATGTCTGTACGAAGATTTTTGGCGCGAAATTCAAAAATAAAAAAAATGTTTATCGCACAGATCGATCCGCTTATCTCGTCTCTTCGATTTTCCACCACAGTTTTTGTGTCTGAAAAAAAAAATGAAACGAAATGGTGGATATAACTGGTCCGACGCGACACGGCTACTTTATAACACAGCCCATCGGACATTTGACTGGGATGGATTTACGTGATCCGGTGTTATGTGTATAGATACGGACGATCCATCATCAAAGTTCGTTGCAACTTCTTTTAACTCTCTCGTTTCTCTCTGAATAATAGCTCGATAGATTCCCAGCAGTCGTGTGATTGATGATTCGGCCATCCGTCCAGTCCAGACGAGTTGTGAAATTCCGTTCCAAAAAATGCGCCAAGAGAAAAGGATGAAGATATTATATACGGGTGTATATAGAGCCAGCAGCAGCACAGCAGCTGTTCTTTAACAGGGCCGTCAAAACCAGCCGTCTCTAGCTCTCTTTCTCTCTCTCTCTGCTGTTGGTATATATGTACACTTTATAGGCCTCTGGTAATTGCCGATCGATGGAAATCGTCAAGACGGTTTGAAGTAAAAGAATAAGAGAGCTGAGAACAAAAGAGAAAGAAAAATAACAGATCAGACGCAGGGGAGGGAAAAAACAAAATTTCCATCCAGTTCAATTTCTTACTGTGCTGCGCGCCGTGCCGTCTATAAAGCTCTTTGTTTTTATATAGGTTTTAAATGTCGTTCTATAAACACGCGATTCTTTTACATTCGGCGACTTATTTATTGTATAACAAGGCCGTCGTTGTGTTTTATAGCCGACATCTTCCAGCAGCTCTTTCCACCCTCTTTTCTATCTCTTTCTGTTTGGACAAATCTTCCAACTTTTTCTTTTCTTCTTCTTGTTTATTAATGTCATATTGATTTTGTTTGTTTTTTTTTCTCTCCCCGCCGTTTCTTTTTCTTTTCTTTTTTTTATTATCGTTATGATTGCGATTCCGACCGGAATTTAGGAGAGGACGGCGTGGGGGAAAAGAGGATATCCGGATACCGGAGATGGAAAGAGTTGGGAATATAGTCTCACACAGGAAAGAGCGAGAGAGTCTATATGCATAAGGTCGAATAATCGGAATTCGATAATCGTCTATCCCTTATTCACCCTCATCACTCAATAGTCCATCAAGTTTTGATTCCTGATTCAAATCGAATATGAGATGAGATAGAGGCGCCAGCAAACACTCGGAATTTCCCAGCATCCGCCGCTAAAATAATACTATCCAAACATTTTTGCAAATCAAATCGCGGGGAAATGTATATCTAAGAAGTTCATTGGGTATACTCTCTGGACTCTGGCCCAGACAGTTCCATTAAAGCCATGCCAAGAAAATATGGACAATGTTGGGTTTGAATATTTCATTTCTCTTCGATCGCCCATGTTTCCAGTGTGTCAAACGGTCGAACAAAACGGCCCAATGCCAACAGAGTTGTACTACTATAAGATACAGTATATCGCTGGCCTCTTATTCTCCTCCACCCCTCGTCAATAACCCCCCCACCAAAAAACTTCTTCAAGTCCAGGGTCCTTGCAGCACAAGTCAACTCAAAAGAAAATGATGACGATCGAAGAATAAAAAGAAAAAAAAAAAAAAAAAAAGATTTAGTTGGGAAACTCCGGCCCAAAGAGATTTTCTGCTCTCCAGGATTAGGTGGCAACCAGCAGCCACCCTGGCCCCGTCTGAAATCTCCTAGACTCTCTCTCCTCGCAGAGCTCTAAGCTCTCAAGCCTCTATACAACTCTGTATATACCCTTTTAGAATTGTAGACCGGAAGAAAAAGAAAGGATGGATGGCAGTTATGGAAACGACGACGACGGTGCCGACGGCTGGCAGTTTCCAAATAGCAGCCGAGGTGTTTTGTTTAGAGTACTACTTTGTGTCTAAATCTGTAAAAGATATACGCCTAAAGGCCTCTCCCCCCAACAGTTTAGTATATTGTTGCGACTCTCTTTTTCGCTCGGCACTCTTTATTCACCTCCAATTAACTTCGACACACAAATAATACAAGACGACACAAAAAGACAAGACACACAAATAATACTCGAACAAGAAATAAGATAGTGCTTACGACCTCCAATACCTCCAAGATACTACAGACTACAGAATAAGAATGAGAATGAATGTTTGGTCACTGGCTCTGACCTCTTATATACCCCCCTCCTACTAACATTTACTTCTACTAATGACTTCTGCGTAGACCTTGTGACCAAGGTCTACGCAGAAAGACCAAGGTCTACACAGAAAGACGGAAATCGTCTCGTCTTCGCCTGAATTTGTTAATACTCAGAATTCAGCCCAACTTTCACCCGTAACAATATAGAGATGGTGTCGACTAGAGAACTGTGACAATTGTCAGTTATCCTTCCGGCTCTCTAATCACAGGATGAACCGAAAGGAAATAATGATTGGTAGTACCTACCATTTTTAATTTGCGGACTTATTGGCCTCTTTTATTCGTCCCTTTAACAAGGATAATATATAAATGTATACTACTTTCTTCTTCTCTCTTTTTCTTATGTCTGGCTGGTGCAGTACATGTAAGAAGACGTCGTGAAGTATCCGCTTTTGTGGTTGGGGCGTCGCTGCTGCTGCATCTGCGATCGTCAGGCAAGCAGTTCACGTCGTGTGCACAGTTCACCTGAATGCGGATCGCGTACGGATGATATTGAACGATCTTACCAGCAGGACGTGACTTGTTTCAGGTTGTCCCTTCACGCTGATCCCGCGCTCCTATTTTGTTTGTCGTATTTTTTTTTCCTTTTTCCTTTTCCAGACGCGGGATTGTAGACAGGACTGTAATTACTACTACATGTAGGAGGAAGGAAAGCAACTTCGAATGTTGTGTTTCCATCCGAAATACATAAAACTGGAGGGGGACCGCGCTGCATCGCGTCACTTCCGTAGAGTTCGGCGGCCGAATAAGAGCCGCTCACGAGCGGCAATGTCTCTGCTGCGCACGCAACGTCAATCGTTCAACTTTCAAACTCGATTTGGCCATTTCCCGTGAACTCGAGGGGCTCCTGCCAGCAATTAACCAGCCAACCGGCAACACACACAGTCCACTATTTACTGCGATTTTGTTATTTTTTCTTTTTCAAAAGTACGTTCGGGAATCACTCGATCGGATGGTGGGGTGGAAGAGGGGGGGGGGGTTAGAAAAGTTTTGAACGACACAAAATAGTTTAGAAGAAAAAAAAAACGAAAATAAGTTGCTGCTGCTCAGAAATCAAATTGTCTTGGTCGTATATAGATCAATCGGTCGGGACAAAATCGTGATTCCCGCAGGGATTTCGTATTTATTTTATTTTATTTTTTCAAATAAAAATAACAATTTACCCATCATTCTTTACCAAAGGAGTGGCCCGTCTACTACTATACTACTACTGTATATACGTGTTTTTGTGTGTACGTCAGTTATTATTACAATTTAATTAGACGAAACGGACTCTCGGCGCGGGCGGGAATCATCACTCTGGAAACGAAAAGTAATGAGCTTCTTTTTTTAATTTTACTTTTCAAGTTCTTCTTCGTGATACGCTTCTCCCGCTATACCCCGCGAAGTACATATACAAGTCCACTGATGAGTGGCACGGACCCTAGATTGGCTGCGGGATTTATTGCTCGTCGTCGGTGCAGTCACCAGCCAAGTTAGCGCCGGGATGTTGGCCGCCGCCGCCGCCACTCCTGTCATCCAACGACGACATGCATTTGTTGAGAGAAAGCTACCGCCCCAGCGCTCCTTATACAGAGTAGAGAGTACTATATATAGTAGTTGTTCTTTGTCTAACTTGATATTCAATTACAGTTTCGCTAGCTGCACTCGCTAGCTAGTTATCTACTGCACCGAGCTCAAGTTCTAAAAGACCGCAATCCATTCAAATAGTTAGAAATAACAGAGATACTTTAGATTATTACATGGCAAGAATGTGAATAATATTAGATACAATAGCTGACTCGGAGGAGAGAGCTGACTCGGCTAAATATTCAATGACCTGGGAATATGATTGGATTCCACAGGAATTCCCAACTGCTGGGGCTCTATATGATGTACACAAGTACACCCGCGCGGGATTATATTGAAACTGTTTGGAAAATGCATCGCAATGAGAGTACATAGAGCAGAGAGCCACCAGAATCGTCGACGATATCGTAAATTACTTGCGTGGTTTCACGTAATCAAGCCGTACTAGATGTCGGCATCTAGCCTGAAAGTGTGCATCGGTTATATTCACTCGTCGATCTCCATGTTGCGCACGCCGGGGGAAGGCCATCAGCAGTTACGCAACGCAGTTTATGGGAATGTATTTCAAACCAACCAATATTTACGACATTCTAGAACGGTTACCCTCCCTTCTTTATTTCTTGGCCTCTTTCTCTCTCCATGCACAAGTCGGCAGTATCGTATATAATATGATGTTATCACTTCTCCCTCCGCCCGGCTGGATGGTATATAACACACACATTCTTGGGTGCATATTGCCGGGCTGCTGCATGTAGGATTGCCACCTTAAATTCTCTGATGTACGCAGCGAATCGGTCTGGCAAACCAAAAAAAAAAAAAAAGGGAAGAAAAGAATAACAAAATCGAAGAAGATTTTTGATAAGACAATAGAAACTTCTAAGTTTACTGCAAATCGCTCGACGATTTTTCTCTCGGTTTTTGTTTTCATACAAAGCAAGGCTAATTATATAATTACACAGCATAATATACGCAGTGTGTGTGTGTGTGTGACGTTGGGGTTATACATATGGATAAGAAATATGAGAAGCAAACGTCATACGCGTACCTGCCGCAGTCATCCACAGTTCAAAGTATTTGAATAAAAAAGGAACGTAAAGTTGGTTTTCTTTGTTTTTTTTTTTCAACTTATCTTATCTTAATTTCGAGTAATTATTATTATTTTTTTTTGCATCGTTTGAATTTTTGTCATGTCATGTTAATATGCACAGGTCACGTGATTGCCCTCGTCCACAAACAAAACAACTCCTCCACTGTTTCATAAAAATTCACATGCAAATTTCTAAACGTCATCAATGGTGATGAATGAAACAAAACAAAACACAACACACATAGCAGCTCGTGTCGTCGGTTGTGACGAAAGACGAAAGAAAAAGAAAAGCGGATGAAAAAAGAAAAAAAAGGGGACGACACTTCCGGATATCCAGCGATACAACCGGTGGCACTAGTTCTTTCTTCTTCTTTTTCGCCCCGTCTCTTTCTTCTTCTTCTTCTTCTTCTTCTCACTCGAGTTTCTCCTTCCTTCAAAAGCAATAGACAGACAATGACAATAAAGTTGGATGTAACGTACGGGGATATTTGCATATGATTGGTATTCCTTCTGCTCCATTTTTTTTTTCGTTTGTTTTCCAACAGGATGAACTGTACAAGCACATGTTTCCATAGGTCTAACAAGGTTCTCCACGCAAAATAGACAGAAAAAAAAATGAAAGAAGAGCAAGGAAAATAAAAGAACAGAATCGAAGGAGCGCGAATTGTTTTCTCTTTTTTAAAACAAAAAACAAGCCGGGCCATAATCATAAAGGAAACAGAAGAAAGAAATGCCCCTTCTTCTTGTGCGAAATCAATAAATAAGACATAAAAAAAGAAACCTGGCTATAAATAATAGCATTCTTCTGTGAAAATTATCAAAGCAATGCGAGTAAATATCGATTTTGTCTCATATGTTATAAAGAAGTAGAAGTTGCCGATTTAAAAGGAACAAAAAAAAAATGGCGCGGGATATAGCACATAATTGAAAGAAAAAAAAAATCAGAGAAATAAAACAAAAAAAAAGGAGAGCTGTTAGAGCTTAAGGAAAGAATGAAAATTAGATAAACTGGCAAGTCCGGCCCGGCTGTCGATGAGTAGTGAATTCAAGATTCTTCGAAATCTTCTTGCTGGCTTGAAAAGTACGACACCAGTCCACCAAATTCGCTTTCGGGAGGCACTGCGGTGGCGGCGGGAGTAATAGGGTCGTCGGCGCCGCTTTTAGTCAACAGCCCGACGCTTGGCGCCGGATCGAAATTGTCAGCCCCAGATTCCCGAGACGCCTGAGCTGCCACTCTACTCAATTAAAAAGAAACAAAACAACCAACATTGAAAGAAATGTAAAGGATTTCAAAAAACACAAACGCAAAAATTTTACCTGTAAATTCTACGCTCCTCTTCCGCATTGGCGGCCGCTGCAGCTGCGGCGGCAAAGGCCTGCGGGAATCCCGCGTGCTGGTAGCTGGACGTCGGCCTCAAAGGTGGGCCGTGGTGTTGATAGGGCGAATGCAGAGGCAGGCTGTGCGGTGGCAGGTGTGATGACGAGTACATGGGCGGGTAGGCCTGGCGAGGAGTGGGCGTAACCGGCGTGCCCATATAGCTGGTCCTGGAAGGCGGCGCCGCACTGTAAGGATTCGCGTAAGGCGTGTGATTGAGGAAAGGTCCGTGGCCTATCATGTGAGGCGTATTGCCGTACGGCCGGATGGGATGCGAAGACGGTGGCACCGAAGGGATCGAGCCGGGAGAGCCGTGACCTGTGCCCAGGAGTCCTTGAATACTGAGAGGGTTACCAGGTGTTGAGCTTCCGCTGATGCTTGGACTCAACGACGACGACGTCGCAGTCGTCGGATAAGGCCGAATGACAGACGGTGGAGTCGAGGACGCAATCAAATCGCTCGTTTTGACGACGTGAGGACTGGAATACATTGGCGGCGTTGGCGGCAGAGAATGCCGCGTCTGCTTGATGACTCCGCCATGGCTGTAGAGTGGCGGCAACTCGACGCTGGGTGCGATGATTTGCGGCTGAGTGAGCGGCGGCACCACTACCGGAGGCAACTGGACGGCAGGTGGTGGTGTTTGGCTGTCCAAAACGTCTCGAACGAGCCTCGGCTGCGGAAGAATTCCTGGACTTTGCCTCGCCGGACTGTTGCTGCTGCTCGAAATGGATTGAGAATTGATCAGGCGGTTGATTTGCAAGTCGGGGGGTAACGTTGGCGGCGGAACATCTGCTGGCATCTGTTGTATCAATCTCGATACCTGGAAGGAAAGACCAACAAGCAATGAAATATGTGATCCAAACATAACGAGAACGAAATCAGAAACTTACTTGAAGGTCTTGCGACAAAACAGGGATGGAGGCGGCGGCTGGAAGCTCGTCTTTGATCAAAGGACTGGCAACGTCTTCCTGAGGTAGAATAATAGGCAAGGTGGCCAAATCGGGATCTATACTCGGCGTCAGAATGTCATTGGAGGTGAGACTCTCGTCCCCGGTCGTGTAAACGGAAGCAGCAGCTGCAGCGGAGGCAGCGGCAGCACTGAATTCGATTGTATCGGTCGATCCGGAGAGTCGAGACTCATCATCTTGTTTGAGAACGGCGCCCACCCGTGAGGAGATGACACTGACAGGCACAGGTGTAGTATCACCGCCAGAGATACTGCCACGACCCGACGTTATGACTCCTCCACGACCTACTCCCCCTCTTCGGCTGGCTCCTCCTCTAATGACTGCGCCGGCCATGCTTTTGTTCCGGTCAGCTGCAAATAGCGTGCCCATCTTTTTCACGGTACTGCCACCTTCGTCCTGGCTCTCCCCGGAACTGATTAACTCTTTATAACTGATCTGCCGTCCGCGAGTAGTGCGTCGTTGGGCGTGGTCGCTTTCGTCGTCGTCTTCTTGGGCCTTCACCGGCCGCGCTTCCTAAGAAATCCAATTGAACGGCGAAAATCAGAGCCCCATCCTCGAATCAACACTTTCCACTTCAATTCCTTTAGTACCTTGATCTTCTTCGCGCTGACATTCGAGCGGAAGGGTTCGTCGTCCGACTCGACTTTGTTGGATCGTCCTCCACGGCCTCTGCCTCGATTGGCGGGCGCTTTACGCGGCGGTGGTTTGGGCTTGGGTTTAGGGGTGGCTGCCACCGGTTTCGCTTTACTTTTGGCCGCACTTTAATTAAAAACAAAACAGACAAACAAGTTTAGCTTTTAAATGAATTGGCTGCTATTCACATCAAGCCAATCACCTCCGCTTTTTCGATCTGCCCCAGGAGGCGTCACTGCTCGACTCTCCGGATGAGTCCCAAGATTCATTGCCTCGTTTCCGTTTGGTAGGTTTCTCTTCGTACTCGCTCTCTTCCTCACTCGTATCGCTGCTATCCACTGCAACGAAAGAAAGAAAAACAAAACACAATTATTTAAATTGAGAACGGAGGAGATAATTCACTCGGCACGTCAATTATATACTTCTTAAATTTCTTTTGCGGGCGCTTCTTGCCGAGCGCCGGATAATGGGAGACGCTGCTCTGGCCTTCTTTTTAGCCCTGACGTGGATGACATCGTCGTCGTCGCTATCATCGTCGACCACAAAGCTGTCACCGCTGTCACTCAATGCATCTTCATCGTCATCTTCACTGTCTGAGCCCTCGGCGGACGAGCCTTGGAAATCTTCATCCGAATCGTCTTCATTGCTCGTGGCGCTCAAGTCGTTCAGTTTACGGGCCTTCTTCTTGCGTGTCACTTGCGGCATAATGTCGCTATCATCGTCGCTGGTCGAGATTCGTTTATTGCCGATGCCTGACGGACGGGTGCCCGGTGGGGATCGAGGCTTATCCTCGCCGTCGTCGCTATTATCATCAACGCCGGATCTCAAACCTTTGCCTTTGCCTTTGCCCTTGCCACCTTCTTCTTCTTCCTCGTCACCTTCGTCCTAAAGAAAGTGATGGTTGTCAACTCAATGTTCGTTAAGATGAAATGATTGATGAATAGATATAATTACCCTCAAAGCGGATTTGATCATATCATCAAAATCCTTGAATGAATAGTTGGCCTGCTTGGCGGCCTTACGCTGTCTCCTTCCGTTGAGATTTTCATCACTCTCGTTCTGGCTGTCTTCTTCTTCTTCTTCATCTTCCCCACTCTCGTCGGACGTTTCTTCGTCATCCACATCCTCGCCATCGGCACCCAAATCTCCGACGCCGCTATTCTTTTCATCTTCGTCGTCGTCTTCCTGAGCTTCTTCTTCCATTTCTAGCTGCGCCTGTTTCTCCGCTTCTTCTTTGGCCAGTTTGGCCTCCAGCTCCTGTTCTTTCCTCCGCTCAAGTTCTGCTTCCTTCTCTTGCAACAAGAATTCGTAGGCTTCTAGTCTTTCTTGCAAACGCTCCATCAAGGTTGCCTGTTTTGGGAGTCAATTTACAGGATTAAAGCAAGATATTGAATTAATAAAAATGGAAGGTAAGGACATACGTGATCGCAAGGCGGGCAAAACCAGTTGCCTTCGGGAATGACCAGTAGCGGTGGTTTGACGCAGTTGGCGTGCCAACCAGCATCGCAACGATCGCAGAGCAAAATCCATTCGGGATGATCAGATTGCCCACATTTGTGACAATTGGCAGCCTCCTCTTCTTCCTCTTCTTCCTCCGTTCCGGCGACTTCTTCTTCTTCTATCACTTCTTCTTCCTCCACCTTAGCCTTCTTTGATCTGCTTCTCTTTTTGGGAACAGCACCTGTTTAAAATATGGAAACGAAACATATAGAATAGTAAACACTCGCTAGATCTTCTTTCACGATGGACATACCAGCTTTCGCTGTCCTAGCGTGTTTGGTTGGCTGGACAGTTTCCGCTTCTTCATCCAAGTCTGATTCAGGTGAGAATTCGTGATCGGATTTGAATTCAAGCTCTTCGTTCTCCTGTTCGACCTGTAGGTCTTCCAAGGCATCTAAATCACTTTCACTGCTTTTTTCACTAAAAACAAAATGGAATAAGTAAAATTTTATAAAATTATTCAAAACGAATTAATTTTTATTTCAGAACATACCTCGAATCTGTGGAATCCCACGGCCGATCAATCTTCTTCTTCCCTTTCCTTCGCTTTTCTTTCTTGCCTTTTTTCTTACGACCTTCCTCTTCAGAATTCTTTTCCTCATCTGAACTAGAAGATTCATCTTCGCTCTCCTTGTACGTCTACACTCATCAAAATCAATCATGAATAATTAACTTAAAACGTGAGTAGACGAGTAAAATAAATGCATTACCACGTCTTCTCTGTTGGTAGTTTTCAATTGACGGCGCTGTTGTTTCTCTTCCATCTTCTTCATTCGCTCGTCGCGTTCCGATCTTCTTTTCTCACGACGTTCGTGTTCTTCCTTTAGCCGTTGCAATCGATCCGCTTCCTCTTTCCTACGGTCTTCATCTTCTTTCTCTCGTAATTTGGCAATCCGTGAACTTTGTCGCAAAACAGTCGGCTGTGCGTCGTTCTCTTTTCCGCTGTCGTCGTTACCTCCAAGACTGAACCTCCCTCGTTTCCGACCACGACGCTTTGCAGAGGCATCTTGATTCTTCGAAGGTGGTAAAATTATTGCTACCGGAGTTGAAGCATCGAAGTCAAACGTCAATTGATTCAAATTAGAAGATTTTTCAGTTTCGTTTGGCGGTGGCTTCGCTTCATCACTTTGTGTCGTCTCGGGAGACGCGGATAATTTGGACACTAGTTCGCAAGGATTTGAATGAAGAACTTTGGAAACGGGCATCATTTCTTGGTCTTCCTTCACATGCATTACGAGTTTAGCTTCTGAAACTTCTTCCTTTACATCGGTCACTGAAGTCTTGGGGCTTGCTATTAATTTGTCGGCTACCGCTAGATTTTCAACCTTTTCTTCTGGTAACGAAATTGAAAGTTTCTTGTTTAAATTTTCTTGAGTGGGGATAGGTTCAAGTTGTTGTTGGACCACTGGAAGCAACTCTTCCTTAGCATCTAGACCAGTGATTTTAGGTTCAATCGTAGTCTGGTCACTTTTCTCGAGTTTTGCATTTGTTGGAACTTCCGGAGCGGAACACTCGTCCTTCTGAGTGAATAAAGGAATTTCTTGCTTTTCTTCGACCAAGATGGATTCCTTGGCATTACCATCAATCTCCTCCGATGAGGGTTCAATTTCAGGAATGACATGAGAAGTTTTGTCTGACGTAACTGTATCTTCTATTTTAGGCATAATATCGATTTTCATCGGAATTATTTCTTTCTCCACCAGCACCTGTTCCGTCAAAACTTCTTTAAACTCTGTCTGCTTCAATTCACTTGCTTGCGGAAGAATTGAGTTTACTTCAGGTTCTTGTTGAACTAAAGGCAACTCCTTTGCAGGAACTATAGCGGGCAAAATGGATTCCTTGGCATTCCTTTCAAGCATTTCCAATGAGGGTTCATCGGAAATTTTGTCTGACGGAATTGCATCTTGAATTGGCGGCAAATTTTCAACTGTCGCCGGAATGATTTCTTTTCCCAGCAACTGTTCCGTCAAAACTTCTTTGAGTTCTGTCTGATTCAACTCACTTGTACCCGGAACCGGAGGAATTGAGTTTAATTCAGGTTCTTGTTGAACTAAAGGCAATTCCTTCACAGCAACTGCAGCAGGCAAAATGGATTCCTCGGTATTCCCTTCAAACTTCTCCGCAGAGGGTTCATTTTCAGGATTAACCTCAGAAATTTTGTCGGAGGGAATTGCATCTTGTATGCTTGGCAAAATTTCAGCGGTGGTTGGATTTATTTCTTTTTCCGGCAGTTTTTCCGTCACAATTTCTTTTAGCTCCGTCTGATTCAACTCACTTGTATGCGGAACCGGAGGAATTGAGTTTAATTCAGGTTCTTGTTCAACTAAAGGCAATTCCTTTACAGCAACTGTAGCAGGAAAAATGGATTCCTTGGTAGTCTCTTCAATCTCCTCCGCTGAAGATTCATTTTCTGGAATAACTTCAGCACTTTGGTCTGCCGGAATTGCATCTGGTATACTAGGTAAAATTTCGGCTTTTGTTGGGATTATTTCGTTTTGTTCCGTCAAAACTTCTGTAAGATTTGTTTGCTTCGATTCACTTGCATGAGGAACTGGAGGAATTGAGTTTAATTCAGGTTCTTTTTGAACTGAAAGCAATTCCTTTACACCAACTGTTGGAATTACTTCCGTTTGCATGGGCTCTTCAGCAACACAGAAGCTATCTTTAGGATCCCCTGATAGAGGTTCGTTCTTCTGTAGAATCTCAGGAAAAACTTCATCTTGTAATTTCAATGAAATCGATTCATCCATTGCAGGTGCTTGAATATCGACGTTTTCTGTCAGCCGATCATTTGCAAATGTTCCGGGTTCTGTCATACTTGTTTCGTTTTTTGGCGAAACAGACAGAATTGGATCGTTTGCAAGTTCTTGTTGATCCGCAATCACTCCAGTAGAAGCTGCTGGGATTTTCTCTTTAGCTTCAAGACGTTCCACCAAAACTTCTATAGGTTTTATTTCGTTTACTTCCACCTTCTGCGAAACCGAATTGGTTTCAAGTTCGGGTTGCTTTGAAACTGGTTCTTCTTGAGCTGGGATTGCAAGAATTTTCTTTTTATCTTCCGCTTCTGAAATTCCCTCGGATTGTATCGCTTTCAGTGTGCTCTGTGAAACCAATGGAATTTCTTCTGATTCAAGTTCTTCATGAGCTGTAAGTAAATTCTCTTTTACAGGAGCTGTTAAAATGTCTGAAGAACCTTCTTTTTCGCACATTGTCGACACTGTTTCTTCACTTGTATTCACGTTCTTCACCGGTATATCTGGAATTGAGTAGTCTTTTGCGAGAAGTAGTGAGGCTGAATCTGGATCATTTACAGAATTAGTTGAATCTTTAATTTCCACCAGTTCTTCTTTTTCTGGAATCTCTTGTACACAATTTGATACAATTTCATCCTGGACTGAAATCAGCTTCTCTTCAACAACTGTAGAAATTTTTTCCTTGGTTGGATTAGATACATCGAGTTCCGGTGTGATCTGTTCGTTTTTTTCAACATTATCTAGAACTTCATTCTGGGCCTTGGATGAATTAAGACTCGACGCATCGTTAGTTTTTTCTACTGAAGGCTCTGAGTCTGTACACACAGCAGGCTCTTCAGAAACACTTTTGTTGATGGGATCAGCACAAGACGGTACCTCCGAGTCTTTCTCAACATGGGGTACTAAAGCAGGATTGGCTTTAATGGCCTCGGAGTCTTTCTCAACATCGGGTAGTACAGCAGAATTGTCTTTGATGGCATTAGTGTCTTTCTCATCATCGGGTACTACAGCAGAATTAGCTTTAATGGCCACTTCTGGAGAAGCACTAGTCATTTGGGAAGACTGCTCGTAACTAGTGGTAGGATCAGGAATACTGAATCCTTCTGCTACTTCACTTTCAGCAGCAGGCTGAGAGATTATTGCGTTAATTTCCTCTTTATCCATATGCTTCTTGATGTCTTCCATGGCAGGATCATCTTCAGAACATTGCATTTTCCCTTGTGAACTAGACGGCGAATTGCAGTCCGTTGGAGAATCTGAAACAGCATGAGTTGCTTCCGATGTTAAGGGGACGGGGGATGAGGAAAGTGCTGAAAATGTTGCACTAGGCGAATGAAGGGTATTCACACTAATTTCTGTCTCTTGGTTGTCTTTTAGCAAGTCATTACTCAGCTCGGGCGTTGAGGTGATTTTCGGTTCAATTCTTTGGTTAAGAGAGTTGGAATCATCGATCTCCGGCAATACTTCCTCGTCATTAACTTCAATTTTGGCGGGAGATTCACATGGTGATAGATTACTTCGTTCTGCTTCCAATTCGACAGTATTCGCATTTTCCGCTATTTTATAATTTACATCGTCTAAACATTTGTCTTTAAGTTCTTTCCTTTGTTCTGGATGAGATTCGTCAATTTTAGATGAATTCTCTTGTATTAAAGTAGAATCAGCCGGTATCGAAACAGGTTCGACGATTTCCTTCGTTTCTTGTAATTCCGTCCGAATAATTGGCAAACACACCGGAGGCAACACAGTTTCCTCGTCAGTGACATAGGAGGTTGATGGATGTTGACCACTGGAAACAGTATCATTGGAAAATTCGACAGAATCCGCTGTAATTGCTGACTTGAGTTGTACAGGATCTAGTTTCACATCTACTGAAAAACAATCAGGTTTTGGAAGCTCTTGATTATGTGTTAACATGGAATTCTCAGTAGTAGTTTTAGGAACAGCATGTTCGAAAGGATTCGAGGCGTCAACTTCAGCAGGTTTGTCTACATGTTCTGCCTTTATAATGGCTTCATCTTCTGATGGTTTGGTGCATTCTTGGTTTTTAGGAAAACCTTCTACCTCGGTAGATGGTTGCTCAATACTGTTAGACTTAATATCCTCAGGAGTAAGGCATATTGATTTCTCATCCAAGTCTGCCTCTTTTTTTATTTCTACGTCATTTATCAGAGGATTTTCCACTGTTGATACACTTTTTCTTGTAGGTGAATCCAAAGTAATTTCTTCCTTATCAGAATTTGCAGCACTTGGATTTGCAGGACAATCCTCAGAATCTGGTTGTTCTTTGACGTTATTTGATGCAGCACTACTCGTGTTGTCAATTTCTTCTGGAGACGTATCTTTCAAATTATCCCGGACGGAACTCAATGTCAGAGAGTGGCAAGCACTGTCGGGCACGGAATCGGGGAGTTCAGAGTTTAGTTGTGATGTAATCACCGCTTCACTTGATTCAGCACAAGACTTTAGTTTATTGGACTCGCAGTCAATCGCACTTGTATCGTCTAATTTTTCTTTTTCACTATTTAAATTGTGAGACTCACATGATTCTTCGCCTTTACTGTCACCAGGATTGCCCGTATCGCAATCTGCTCCATTTCCTTCACCTGTCACAAGAAGTACGGGACTTTCGATGGCTTCGCTAACAATCGATTCCTGTTTTGATTCTGGAACCACTGGATCTTTAACGGTTTCAACTTTTAACCTCTTTGTTTCACTAGGACCATCAGTCAATTGTTCCACTCTGTTTTCAGAATCAACTTTAAGATCTTCCTCTTGGCCATTAGCACTGTTTTCTTCAGATGTGGCTGGTGATGTGCCTTCATCTTCTTGAAGCCCGTTGTCGGAACTAAGTTGTTCAATTAGTTTCAACATGCTTTCTTTGTCACTGTAATACAACAAAGAATAGAATTAGTTATGAAATATTTGTTAAAAAATGGAATCGGTGGTGAGTTCGGAAACTACGGGGGAATACGAAACTACAAGCCGGATAAATAAAAGATGAGCGCAACAGGCCGAATAAATAAAAGATGAATGAAGATCATAACTTGCCAAAAATACTTGATAAATTTATTACCTTGATACAAGATTCCATGTTTCTTCATCTAGATCTTCTCGGTATACCCTCAAATTACAGTCATCATCAAGTTGATGCCAGTAGCGGCGTCCTTGAATGTCCTTGCCAAGAGGTTGCAATCTTAATTCATCACTTGTTACTTTATTGATTTCATTTTTGAATTTAATATTGCCATCGAACTGAGCTTCAAGTAAGTTCTGTAATACAAAAACATCATTAAAGTTATACTATGTAAGTTATTAAAGTCAAAAGACAGGGATTTACCTTGAGCAATCTTAATTTTACCGCTAGATTAAGCTTTTTGTAGCCAAACCTTTCAATCTCCCATCCATCTTGATCAGAATACGAATGAGCATATTTGGCAGCTGCCTTTTCCCACCGGTCAAAATTCACTGATTTCTTTAATTTTCTCATTAGTTTGACATGTAATTCAATAAGTGGATATGAAACTGCAATGAAATGTATAAAACACACCATTATAGTGATTTATTGAATCGGTTGGTAATATAATATAGAAATAACACTTGTCAAAGAAACCGCTTTGACGTCCGGGTAAGAATGCTTTGGCAATTGTGAACTAACCTTCTTCAACATTTTCGAGCATTTGTTGCAGATCGTGAAAAGACGGAAATAACAATCCAGATTTGTCACCAAACTGTTCGAAAAAGGAGCATATGACGGCGTAATCCGAATTATTTGTGCAAGTTACAACCATAGCGTCATTGGCCGCCGCCATTTTACAAGGCTGTGTTTGTTGTTGTGGAATAGTGCTGCCCCGAGTTTCTAGTGGTGAGTTTTTGTAGTGTGAAGCATTTTTATCCTTCACTTATTCAAAAATTAAACACACATCACATAAAGAAAAGAAAATAAAAAATTTAATTCTTATTTTTTATTTCAGATATTTTTCTAAAGAAATAAACACCCTTTATTAGTTTTTTTTTTAAATTTTACAAATTCGCAATTATCGTGTATTTGCGGCTGCTAAATGAGCTAGGCAACGTTGTTGTTGAGCTTTGACGAGTCAGAAATTTTGAGGTCCCAAGTTCTATAAATGTGTCAATAACACTTAAATTTCTGTGCAACACCCCTCGAAATCCGTGTGACGTGTGTTTAACAGTGGATCACACGTGAAAATGTCGTCGCGAAAGAGACTACACGAACATGAAGAAACCGAAGAGTGCACAATAAAATCGTCCCCACCACCAACATTTTCCAAGGTAACAATGTTGTTGCTCTCTTAAAACAATCTCAAGCACTTTACTTTTGAATTTATTCTGTTAATCCCTTCAGCTTGTACCTTGTTTATATTGGAATATTTTAGCTATTCAATTTCATCTCTGACCGAGATATTACTCCAACCTTTAACTATCCCTGAGCTGCTTGAAATTTCTTTTCGATAAAGAGTATATAACTAGACATTATTATTCCTGTAGAATGTTGATGAAACTAAATGCCCAGACTTTTTTTTCTAAAGTTGTGAATTAGTGACTTTCATCATTTTGGTCACTCAAAGATGATCTGATACAGTGATACTAACCAGTCAACACCATCCCCCCTATCGATTCCTTTAGGTTGAACCAGCACCTTTCAGTGAGGATGAGCAGGCATTGGCAGCATTGGATATGTGTGATTATTCAAAAAAAATTACAATTGAAATGGCCCAGAGTGATACAGGCATGTTTAAATAATTATTCAAGTATCCATTTTTTAAAGTCTAAAGTAACAGTTAGGGCAGTTTTTCTCAATGAACAAGAGTTATCTTTTAAAGAGTGAACCAAGGTCATGAAAATGTTTATTTATGTATTGCAACTCTGAAATATCTTTATACTTGCATAGATCGTTTTTCATGTCTCTATGGGAAAAATTCAAACGGAACTAAAAAACTGTCCTTGGTTTTCGGTTTAAAAGAATAACTCTTGTATCATTTTAAATTGAAACTGTGGCAATCTATCATTGGTGGTTTTTATACCGCCTAGTTCCGGTATGGTATGATGCGTCCTAACGGGTTTTTTCTAATTACGTTTCATAGCGCAGCGTCCCGTAAGAGTTTATGCCGACGGAATCTATGACCTCTTTCATCAAGGACACGCACGACAACTCATGCAAGCCAAGCGAGTTTTTCCAAATGTATATCTACTAGTAGGAGGTGAATATGAGCTCAGTCGGTTCTTGTAGGATCAATTTTATGTCATAGGGCTGATGCAATTTCAGATTCATTAAAACAAAATATATAAATTCTTTGCTTTTCAAGTCTGCAGTGACAGCCTGACCCATGAGAACAAAGGTCGAACAGTTATGGATGAAAATGAGCGCTACGAGGCCGTTAGACACTGCCGATACGTCGATGAAGTGGTCCGTGATGCCCCTTGGACTCTTGACGATGATTTTCTTAACAAACACAAGGTTTTAACCGCACTGGGCATTTTCTGCGAATCTGCTAATTCAGCTTATCGATATAGATTGACTTTGTAGCCCATGATGAGATTCCGTACTCGGCAGGAAGTAGTGATGATATTTACGCTCACATAAAAGCAAGAGGCATGTTTGTAGCAACAGAACGCACAGGTAGGGCTACTATATTTATCTATACTTTCATTCGGAGAACGAAAGAGAATTAGCAAATTTTGTTGTTTTTTGTTTTTCTTTCTCATCCTAGAGGGAGTTTCCACATCTGATGTTGTGGCGCGTATAGTCAAGGACTATGATGTGTACGTTCGGCGGAATTTGGCGCGTGGGTACTCCGCTAGGGAACTTAATGTTGGTTACATTAAAGTACGTATGTTTGAGTTAATGTACTAATTTTGGTCAATTCTGAAAATTGTTTTTCATTCTAACAATTTCTTTTGAAGGAAAAAACGTTTCGTCTACAAAACAAAATGGACGAATTAAAAAATAAAGGAAAAAAAGTCATCGAAAACATAGGAGAAAAGAGACAAGACTTAATTCAAAAATGGGAAGATAAATCTAAAGAGTTCATAGGAAACTTTCTGCTGTTATTTGGACGAGAAGGACGAATTGTAATTTATCGATTTTCATTGAATGAAAAAGAATCGGCATAATTTCCAAATTATCACTTGCGATTTCCAGTCCCATTTTTGGAACGAAGGAAAAGGGCGGATTCGGCAAGCCTTGTCTCCCCCCTCAAGTCCGCCTCGCAGTCTCAACACATCTTCGTCTTCACGTCGTCATTACGACTCTGGGTAGGTTTTTTCTTAGCTTTGAAAGGCAAAGTGTCATTCTCGATTTTATTTTCAGCCCACCCAAGAAAATGGTGCGGTACGAGGAATGTGCTGATTATTCGAGCGATGACAGCAGCACTGGTGCGAGCCAAGACGAAATTGGCGATGACGAAGCTGACGAAATTGGCCGCAGTGAAAATGCTGTTGTAGAAACCAACGGAACCAAAAAAGAAGCACTTTAATAATAGTCCCTTTATTACTATTTTTCACCAAGTTTAAGTGGTCATCAGTTAACTGTTACAACTAGCCTACATGGGAAATGTGACGGATCGAGTTCGAAAACTTTTAGGGATAAATTCTTTTAGGCCACACAAGTCTGGAAAGGGTAAAACATACACAAAAATATGCAACACCTGTTGACATTGAGCATCTAATATAATCCTGTTCTAATGAATTTTTTTTCTTTTATATAATGTAAAATAACGAGCCTTTTCCCGAGAATAACTTGTTTTGCCACTAAATTAAAACTTCTAGGTGCTCAGTCAATTTCAAACACTGGCATATGTGTATTGTGTTTAGTACAAGAAAAGGGGAGTATGCAAATAAGGAACAAACGACAGTCAAAGACGGAGGTACGCTCTTTGTATCAAGATAAAAGAAATTGAAAAAAAAAAAAAAAACTTTAAACAAGCATGGCAAATTACGGGTCAGCTTCTGATTTTATCGGTTCCAAGCTGTTTAATCATTTACAGGAACTTCTTTAAAAAAAAATTAACAAACAAAACAAACACGACATCGAAATGATTTGCACATTTCCGATTCCACGAACGAGTTAGGAATGTTCGTCATTTAGAGCTTCAACTTTCCCATTCACAGATAAAGAGTTTCTTATGTTTCCTATAAGCAAAATAATTAATTTTATTTATCCGTAACACACGGCATGAGAGTTTCGTCGTGGCAATTTGGTCTACTACGACGCTGATAAAAAAGAACATAGCCATGGCTGAAATCTTCATCTTGAGGCGCACGCGATAAGACGGTTTCATCGTTATAGTAATGCCAGTCTTTCGAGTTGACGTGTCGTGTGTACGCTGTGTAATGACCCGACGAAGCACCTAAGGAAAAAGAAAATCAATTTTAATTGAAGAAAGGATGGATTACAATCCAACAACTTACTTCCAAAGTGACAGACAACTCCATAAAGATCATACATGTAATCTTCACTGTTATTGGAAACATCTCCGTTATCAACGTAAGGTTGCAAGCACAAACCAGTCAAGGGAAATTCCACCCTATTATCAAGTTTGCTGCTCGAATTGTCATGGAACACGAACCTGAGTGAGAGGAAAACCTGGTAACATAAAGAAAAAAGAAACTTCCACACAAAAACAAACTCACCGTTTCAGATAAACTATTAGATATGGAGGGGCCTGACAGATGGACAAGGTTTTACTTGCACACTGACTTTTCTGGCACTTGGGACAGAACCAAGGATTACCTTCGTCAAGAGTTTCACTACAAATTAAGCGTTGAAATTTAAACATAAGTTCATTGTAAAAATGTCAAAATGCTTTGTACCTTTCTGAAAAAGCACTGAGACAATCATCCAGAGTAAGTGGTTCTTTTTGAAAACGTGATGAAGAACTGGAGCTGCTTACGCAATCGTCCTGCTCGGCAGCAGTCTGTAATTCAAAAAATTTCTCCCATTTCGTCACCTCAAATTCGACTTCTTCATCGTCTGGAGGATAAACTTGCACCGCTAAGCAATCGCCCGGCTGGAGTGAGATTTGATCAGCATCGGGACTGATTTTGCATCCATTGCAACGATTAGGATAAACACAGCGAGGGCATCTTATTCCCTAATTGACACAATTTATCATATTTAAATGTATTAAAAATAAACTTAAAAAGATTTCTGACGGAAAATAATACCTGTTGATCCACAAAGCACAGATCGAAGGCGTTCACTTTAGGATAAATGTTCTTGACAGTGTCGTATAAGCTCTTAGGTGAGACGAGGTTGGGAAGCTGCAAGAGACGAGGATGCCCAATTAGCCGACTACTTTTGGGGTTAGCGGAACGTAGATTGCTGGCCAGTCGAAAAAGAACAGGTAAATTGAGCAGTCGGATGACAGGTCGGTAGCAATGGAGTTTATCTAAAGGTGCAAACTCTTCTTCTGGTTTAACATCCATGCCGCATACTGGACACTGTAGATAATCACCAATTCGACTACCTCCGCCGAAGCTACTTCGATGGTGTTTGCAAGAGGTCTACAAAGTAAAACAATAAATATTTGTAATAATCTAACATTAATCAACCTAATACCTCAATGCAGGATTGGCACAAGAGACACGTGCACGATGTGTGCTTCCGTAAATCTGCATCGGCCATTTCCTCGAGGCATATAGCACAGCTTTTCCACGAGTTGTCCATTATCGGTGCCGGTAAGTCTGTCTCGGCAGGGTCACTACATTGTGTTATACTGTTTGGAGAAAATACAAGTTAGGTTGACAAACGAAAATTTTGACTGTGATTAACTGTGAATCTTACGCAGCGGAAACGCCAGTTGACGATGAACAAACGTCGTCACTACCACTTAATCCAGCTGGTGTAAGGGAAGGGGAAGGAGGAGGCACCGCAAAGGCATATACCGACCGGTGTTGTCCATCCGTTAAATTCCGGAGTAACAACTGGTCCTCCAAAAACCGCACGATGACACGGTTAGCCACCTCTGCCAGCACTAGCCTACCACTTTGCTCCTCATTCAATCCTAAACATTTGACCAGCATTTGACGCAGTTTCAACACTTCGTCATACTGCTGGAGCAGCAGTTGATGACGGCTAGAACCATTCGCTCCCGATGCTGGAATGTACACCACTTCTATCAGGCGTTCCAGCGCACGTGGCAAAGGGACGGACAAGTACATAAAAGGCTCATATGTTACCGAAACGTGTTTGCAAGAGCAACAAACAACCTAAAAATAATTGAGTTTAATGACAAAATATAAAAGATTGCTGAAAACAAAACGAAATACCGTGCTGCGGAATTGTCCCTGAAATGTGTGTGTGACCACAGACTCATTTGCCATCGAGTTCGTTAAACATACACCGTTATCACTACGGGAAGATTCTTCTTCCCTGACGGCCTTACTGAGAGCACCGAGCGAGTCCCACGGCGATGTACCTCTATTATCATTGACTTGACCAATCGCCAGCGCTTCTTGGCCGTCATCGTTTTCGAGCCGAGCCTTTTTACTAATACTACTAACATTCTCGTTGTTTGGACTTGGCAATGACTGTTCGCCACAAGAGGTAGCTTCGGCCAAAGAGAGCGGGAATGAAGATGACAAATTTTGATCTTCACTGAGACGCTTTGCTGTCTCTTTCAACATGTTGGTATTTTTTACTTTGTTCTTTTGGACTAAATGTTGCTTGGCTTGCATGAGGACCTGAGCACTGTCCGTGTTCCGAACGAGTGTTGACGCCACCGCAGCCCGTGGTTTGACCTGATCCGTTGGCGGAAATTTACCAGAATCAAAGCAGATCTCATTATTAGGCGAAGTCTCGGCAGAACCAGTTGATATGTTGACGTTTGCTGTTTTAGATTCTTTCATCATGCTGCTAATTTCACTAAGTAGATTTTTTTCTAGGACGATATTTTGAACAGGGTCTGCACATGGATTAAGCATATTGCGCTCCATTACCAACTGTAAGAAAAATATTTGTCATGAGTTGCCAATGTCAGAATAAGCAATTGATTACCGAGCATTTCTGAGGTGAGAGAGAGCTTCCTTTAAAGAGAAGGTCAGTGACGCTGCCATCTTGGGATGGTGGATGAATTGTGAGAGGAAAAAGAGGTTGTTTTACTTCCTCTGGAATAGGTAACGATCTCAGAGATAATGCCGCTGCCTTGGCACGCGTACTACTGCAACTTGTAGTACAGCTTGATGAGGTCTCCACAGAGTCCGAAGAACTTCGAGGAGACGACAATTGACTCGAACGTGAGCTCTCGTAAAGCTCCATTGGTTCTTCCGTCAACAGGCAACAGTCAGCTGGGAGATCTGCATTTCTTCCAGTACCAGTACCGGGTACAATATCCCTCGTGTGGTCGGAAGTGCCTTCCTTCAAAGCTGTCTGGCTAAGATGCTCATGAAGTGAATCCAGCAGTAAGGCAAGAAATTCTTGACAATCATGCTAAGTACGTAAATTACTAAATGTAAGAAACGAGGGAAAGTTTAATTTATAAATATATGTTTCAGGTTACCTGACGATAGTCTTTAAATTGGGGATGATATAAGGACAACGTGTGTTTAAATTCAGCCGGCCGGAGGGTGCTGAAGCGACCACTCCACATTTTTAGAAGAAACGCGGCAAACTGCGCCGTAAGATGGACGGAGTTGCATCCGATATACTGATCGTCAATTGAATTTGAATGGAAGTAATTCAAAAGTGGCGGCTGTATTGGCGAAAATAAATACTGGCTAAGATTTGGCAGTTCAATCAGAGACTAAGATTTCAACATGAAGTGATATTTTACCGTATTAATTAAACACTGCAAACCAGCGTTCATAAAGCACGTGTTTCCAAGGTTGCGAAGACCACAAACACCAGGAATGCTGTTGGAATCTAATGTACCGAATATTTTAATTTTGTGCGCATGAGATTTTTTATTTTTGTCATTCCACTTACCAGCTACGTCTCCCAAAAGTTCACAGACTGATTCCCGGTCATCTTCAAATAAGTCTAGCGTAGTTGGGAACAGAGGCGTGGGACTTGTCCATGGTCCTGAACTGGCTGTTTGCCCTAAGCTCATACAAGACAGTTCAACTCCTCTTGCAGGAATAGCAGATTCATTGCAGAAAGCATCATCATCATTCCTATTGAAAAGTGATTTAAATGTAAAAGTTAGGAAATATAAGATTAATTCTTAATTTAAGATATTCAGAAGAATGTTACTACTAATTTGACAGTTAGCAATGAATTTGAGTACTTGTGAATTAAAATCATTACCATGAGTTAGCAATACCCATGATGTCCAGGTCTCCCCCTCCTTCAGTCTCTGCTATAGGATTTGAAGGAGATAGGGAACCGTTGAAATCGTCAAGCTGGCTTGATGCACTGATGCTGCGAGGACTGCCACTTAAATCAGGCTGAACTTCTACACTTGAGGGACCACCAGCATCAATAATATCATTGCCCTCAGTGTACCACAATTCTGGCTGACAATCGTCTCCTGGATCCTTCACAGACAGACCCAGTTCTTGTGAAGGGGAGGAAACATGAACTGGACTTCCCTCATGAGCCATTCACTCAGCATGTGTCCACTTCTATTTCACAACTTGTCATCCATTAGTCCGAATCAGTTAATGAAATCCAATTTCATTTATGATGCCTCTGACTTTGGAAAATGAAGAAATCAGGCTAGAATTAAAAAGTTGTTTTTAAAAATGGTAAATTGAATTTTGTACTCTAACTTTATAATTATAACACAACAACAACAAAAAGGCTGCACAAGTAAATCATACAAAGGTAAAACAGCATAACATACCATAAACAACACTTACTTTTTTGTTAACACTCCTGTTCCTTCACTGAAATTAAAAAAGATTGCAGACAATGGCTTTAGTCGGCGAACACAACCAAACCAACAGGAATGGCGAAACGAAACAGAAAATTATGTTTCTTAGGCCGGTGTTAATGGCGCATGTGGCAGCGCCACCTATCTTCGAAATGATTACTTCGCCTCCAATGTTCTACTATAGGTGGCAGCAGTATAAATTTATATCCATCAAAACAAACGTGTCATTATTCAACTGGTTGACTAGTTTCAATTTCGTTTTGATTAAGAAATAAGGAACATTTCTAGAATAGAACAAGAACATATCATTCGTGTCCCAGCATTGTCTAAAATGGTTTCTAGGAAACTTAACATTGTCATATTGTTGTTTGCTTTCAACTCATTACTTTTGGTTAATGGTGGTAAAAAAAGTAAGGATGGCGAGAAACCAGCATGGGCAAAGAAAGATATTAGAGATTATAGTGAAGCTGACCTAGAAAGACTGCTTGATCAGTGGGATGTATGTTATTGTTTGTATAAAATACAATGTATAGATTTCACATAATTTTATCATTTAGGAAGATGAAGAACCACTACCTAATGATGAGCTTCCTGAGCACCTACGCAAGCCTCCACCAATAGACTTTTCAAAGGTAACCAAAGGTGTATTGCATCCATCAAGTCTAATACTATTTAAAATATCAAACCTTTTTGTATGGATTTTTCAGATTGATACTTCTGATCCAGAAAATTTATTAAAAGTATCAAAAAAGGGCAAAACAATTATGACTTTTGTACAAGTTGCTGGAGATGTCACACGCAATGAAGCAGATGACATGACAAAGTTGTGGCAGAGTGCACTATGGAATAACCATATTCAAGCTGAGAGGTATATTTGTTTGATATTGTTTATGATAAATTTTTATATCTAATTCTGTATTTCAAGGTTTATGGTGGATGACAATCGTGCCATTTTTATGTTTCGTGATGGCTCACAAGCTTGGGAGGCTAAAAACTTTTTGGTTGATCAAGATAGATGTTTCTCAGTAACAATAGAAAATAAAATTTATCCAGGGAAAGGAAACCCAGAAAATGTAAGTAGTAATAATTAATTTTATTTAAGAAAGACCATAGTGATTGTGGAATACTTTTGACTTTGGTCATTGGTCACAAACTAAATTCTATTGTATAGTTCATATTCCATTTGTCTGTTGGGGCCATTTCATTACTTTGCTGATTGAATCAAATGTCTTCTTTAGGTAAAAGAATCATCCAAAGAGAAAAAAAAAACAAAGAAAACAAAAGTTAAACAAGAACTGTAATGGCAGGGACATTCCAAATACATTTATTTCACTTGATAGTTGGCTTGAAATCAAATGAGATTATTTTAAGTATGATCTTCCATTTCAACTTTCATAACTTCTGTCGGTTTTTTTCTGTAAGTTTTTCAGTAATTGGAAATTCTTTGTGCACATTATAACCTTATTAATAATTGGATGTATGACGTTCAGGCCCCGGCGTTCAGGTCCCGGCGTTCACTACTTTCGATGTGGGCCTGAACGTCCACAAGTTTAAATACTTATTTGATTATTATTTTAAGTATTATAGTAAAAGAAGTGATGGATCTTCTTCATTGCTGTTTAATATATGTGTGCATGTTTTTGTTGCAGACTTGCAGCCAGATGTTAAAAGATTTTAAGCACTTTTAACTGGAACTCACAAAGACTAAAGTACACATAGAATAACTAAGAATGAACAAGGTAAATACTAGAGTAATCTACTCCTCTGTCGTCTCATTTATCGGATTTGTCGAAATCACTAATATTTTTATAGCCAATGGCTGATTGCATAGAAATACTAATTACCTTTTATGATAAATATTTTCATCATGTAATTTATTCTTTCGAATTTTTATTTTGGAGGAACTCGCCAAACTCGAAAATGCAAACACTGAAGTGTGCTATGTTTATTGAGCCTGTTATCTCAAAGATTCATTAACATCCTTGTATCCGCAAATTGGAGTGACATGCGATGTACGCATGCATCTAGAATCACTGTGTAATATTCAAGATTATTTATGAGTGGGGTGTTGCTTCCTTTATTATCTGGTATTTCTCTTGTGTTAGCCGAATTCTTCAACCATAAAGGGGACAAATATCTACGTACCTCAACACTTCCTTAATAATTAATGAAGGCAAGTAGTTTTTTTTTCCTATTTTCGGGTAGCGTTTAACGAACTGTTTTTATTTTCTCAATCTCATTCGTAAACGAAATGCAATTGTTTTCGGAACAACTTTCGTCTGGTGAATGGAGAAATTAAAATTCTTCTTGGATACTCGCGAGTCGCGACTTTTCTGCTGTCCTCTGTTCCACAGCTAGAAGCCTAGAAGTGTCATTAAACGAGATGTTTTCAAAACAACCCAATAGATGCATTAGTTATAACACTTTATAAATAGTAATATGTGAGTTGTTGTCGGCTTGTCGCTTTATTTGACCAAATGCGACTTTTTTTAATTTATTTTGCAGGCTCTACTTCAGCTATACCCCTTTCGGTTGTTACTACGAGAAAATGAGATCGCATCTTGTATCAGTCTCGCCAATCTTTAAGTCATCATCGTGAAGTTGTACATCTGTACAACTTCATGTTCATTTCATTCACGTTCGTTTCTGTACAGCAAATAAGATGTCTCTTTGCACATCCATTAATACTGCAAAAGAATTCTTTGTTGATTAAAGAAGAAGTCCAATATCGGCAGCAATCTGCAGAATAATCCAACTCGTCGCAGTAAGTGATGATTTGATTTTCCTTATGGCGAAGTTTTGAAGTAAAAGGACGAAGGCGGTAAATTTTTTTCTACTTTTTATTAATTTGTTGGACATTTTTATGACTCCAAGCATTTTCTAATCAGTGGTTGACTGGTTGTATTTAAGGTTGTGAAGTTGCCACTTGTAATTTTGTCAATAGGTGGGGTTCGAATTCGTCCACCAGGGGGTGTGCCGGTGTGGTGTTCGGTAGCAAAATCAATTCACGTCATTCGTTTTCTGGACGCTGACGCTGTATGGTGTGTTATGATTTGTATTCGATTACTTCGGGTTTCCAACATTGTCCATCATGAAGATAGAAAGGTAATTTATTTAGTTTTTATCCATTAGTAGTATGTATGTTAAATAGAAATTATTCATGTGTGAATCTAACGGTTATTTTGCCTACAATTTCAGTCCCACTCCCAGTGTGTCATCTGACCATGTGGCGGATGTGGCCTGAAATTGCTGTCCGTATGCCGAAATGTCGTCTCGTACCACAAACTTAATTGCAATGGTAATTATTTTTATATTCCTTTTCAAAAATTAAGATGTTGTAGTAGTCTTAAGTCACTATATTCCTTATTTGGATATTTCATTACATATTTTCATTTTGTTTCATCTCCACTTGATGTTTTTAAAACAAGTGTTGATATTTTTCAGCTGCGTAATTATGATAAAAATATTGTTAAAGCACCTTTGAAAGAAGTCGTTGGTTGCTAATTTCATTTTGCAACTACTGCGTATTTCCATAGCTAATTCAATCTTTTTCCCTTGTTTTTTTATTGCTAGACTAATTCAAGCTGGTGAACAGTGGTGTTTGCTGCTTAATGTGTTGATGGTGAAAGGTGTGCTCAACTCGGAACAAACTGTCGTTGTCTCTTGTGTTGGTGAATCTACAGTTACTTTGCTAACCTTCTTCAGCTTCTCTGGATACAAGGTTTTTACAGGAATTTTTTCTTAATGATTAGAATTAGATTGTTTTAATATAGACATCTAGAAATGTAAACTGTGGAATCAGTCAAAAATAGATTCAGTGCTGAAGCCTTTTGAAGAAAGACAATAGAATTGCGATTTTTGTTTATCTTCACGTGCGTTACCTGTGAAATAGCTATTCCTGTCCAAAGCTGAATTCCACTGGGCCAAATTATCTGATCACATGACTTCACTGTTGTCCATTTTGCAGAAACCGGAAATACTTTTATATTAATTGACGCATTTCCGTTTTAGATTCAACATGTTGAACTGTTTGATGCCAAAGTTGTCAGAATTCTAACCCTAACAGTTGCTGCTGCCTCACACCCACAGACAGAAAAGTTACTCAATTTCTTAAGACAAAAGTAAGTTTTATATTTTGTCTTGACTCCCATACTTTTAGATTGGGTTTTACATGATTTAATTTTCATCATTTACTTCATGTGTAATTGGAAAATCTTGTTTACTCTGGACTCTGTAAAATTTCTTACATCATAACAAATTTGAGGAACTGCTTAGTTCAACATTACTCCTCCCAATTTGATTTTACTCTTTTCAGTTGAACATTAGAAATCTGTTCCTTAATAGTAATTTCAGTTTGTAATAAAATAGGTTCAACAGCCAGCTGATATCTCTGCATTGTTCTTTAACACTAAATGGTTATTTGGTGCGGCCAGCCGGTGAAAGGCGTCATCAAATCAAGTTCAGCTGTGGCACGGAGTCTGTGGTGCCGGTGTATTCTGGAGCGTGTTGGTGTTCTGTGAAATGTTTTGCTTAAACTGTTTTGTGTGTCCTTTGGGACCACCTAGGTTAGGTTCTTTTGTTAACATGTTTCCGTACCGGAACTTAGCGTTGGGCCCAAGATACTTGACGAGATTATTTGCCATTGAAGTAATTTATGATAGACAATTGCATATTGTACTTTCTTCTGTTAAGCCTCGTTTCCATAACTAACAAACGACCGCTGTGCAATACTTCAAAAGGAGAAGGAAGTCGGAGAAATAATGAACAGCTAGTCCCACTGCGGAACCCGAAATGAGCGGCGAGATTGTCTCAAATCTTGATCTGATCTAACTATTTCCAGAAGTAGATCATATCTTTTAGGCAATGCTTATTTTAGTCTCTCATTTAATCATTGACTTAATTAAATCTCCGTTTATGTTTCAGTTCAATCGTTCGCCGCCGTTCCATCAACAATATCCATTGTTGATACTGATGAGAGGCTGCTGAAATTTGAGACTGATTGATAAATTATAAGTGTATATATCTGTGTTCCCTCTGTTTCCTTAAGTAAACAGTAACCAACTCCCCCCCCCCCTCAATCACCCTCTGTGATAACCGTGATGAAACGCATGATTTGAGCAAACTTTGAAGGGCTTTCAGTCTAACCCTCCTTTGATTAATCGCTCCCGTAATAACATTTTCACAACTCCTTAATCTTTGTATATAATTCCTTTTTTTTCCCCTTCACATATCATTCTATCTTTACTTGACAAGTGCATATCTTTGCTCTCTCCCCGTTTCCTTAAGTAAACAGTAAGTAACCAACTTCCCCCTCCCAGTCATCAACCCACATGATACGAGCAAAACATTTGAAATTTTTTGAGTCTAACCCTCCTATGAATAATAACTCCCGTAATAACCGATCCACAACTTTTTAATCTTTGTGGGGAAATCCTTTTTTTCATTTATTTTTTATATTTATATTTTATAAGTGCATATCTTTTCCTCCCCGCTATATTAAGTAAACATAACCACCTGCACTTAAGTAATCATTAAAATTGAACGATCACAACACCCACAATTTTAGAAATATAATATACCCAACCGCAATTGTTGGGCGCGGAAAGATTAGGATACGACAAATGTCGATAGGTTCACCCCAAAATCATGTAGGAACAGATTACCTACATCGTATGCTGCATGAATGTGACATGACAGATGAACAAGCACCACCACCAACCATCAAGGCCAGTCAGCTTCAAGCACACTTATCAGCGTCTCCTCATTGGCATCTCCATTAACAACTTGAACATCATTTAAACATCAAAACCTGCAGAGAAAAAGACAGATTTTGCTTCAAACAGCAATAGATATATCACAGGCAATGTCTGTTGAAAATTTTTTTTTTAAATAATTACCCTCATGTCACATCCAGAATTGTCAATCAACTACTTCTGCACCAAGTTTCCTAGTAGGATAATTCCCTTTTAGGTAAAGTCCTATTTGAAAATTACACATGACAAAGAAAATGAAAATGGAGGGACTTTCTGCCTTACCAATCTAATTAGATGCACCGTACCTAGAGTGAGGATCGAATGAGCCAGAAACATGCTGCTGTTGTGGGACTGGATAGTGTGGAAAGGCCTTTTTCATCTTCACCGTTTTGTGATTGACTTATCATTTGCTTTACCTTGTAGTAAACCAAAACAAATAGAAAAATATTCTGAATAACAGTTACCAACTCGTATTTTTCCTATCAGCAATCCACTGTCCAAGAGCTGTTGCCCGGGTGCTAAAACGTCTGAATCACTAACACATGCCATACACAAGGCACAAACGAATGTCAAGAGCTCTTCCTTCTCCTCATTGTAAAAGTTGGACTGACGTCCATTATCATCTTGGGGATTTCGTCTGTTGTTTTGTGATGTGCTGCGGTGGTGGCTTTTTTTGGTGAAGACTGAAGACGAGATATAAATTTGGAGGGGAGAATATTACGTGAGTATCAAATATATTTGCCTTTTATTGTTAGTTATTGACTTATTTCAATTAAGTGTGTCAACAAGCTAGAGCGGATTTTTTTTTCATGTTATTACTGATAAACGTTTCTTTTTCCTGACGCTAGACGGCATAGCCTCTGATCATTTTCCACTCAGTTTTATTACGTTTACTTTGCTCTGAAGAAATTTCTCGCTGGAAATTACTGCTGGGTAATGGCTGTCAGTTTCTGTCACAACAAAGCTCACTTGTTAGATTTTTAATAATTTGTGTTTTTGTTTCTACTTCCGGTTTTCTCATTTCTGTCAGTAGTTTAGTAAATACTCATCTGACGCACAAAAGAACCACATATTCGTGATCCTCGTCCAATTTTTGGTAAAGTTCATGTTTTTTTTTCTACGTACGCGTACTTCCGGTTTCTAGAATTATCCTGAACTATAGTTCAGGAAAAATCTCGATTTTGACCAAATTTTGGATTTCGGAAAAATTACACCTAATCGACCCCAAATTTCACGGAGATCATGAATATTTGGTTTATTTTGTCGGCAGCTCAATGGTTAATGCGCTATCGCTTACTTCCGGTATACTTCCGGAAACTTTGCATAAAACTAGCAAGTGAGCTTTATTCTCTGTACTATTCTCAAGATTTCAAGCTAGGTTTAGGCAAATAAAAGTGCACCGTTCAAGTTATACAAGTAGCTAAAGAACTGAATTGCTTTAAGTTACATGGCAGATACAGAACTGCAGCCCGATAACCAGTGCGGTGAAAACATTTTTTAAATCCCATATATGTAATAGTTTTAATTCAAAGCAATAATGTTTTTTAAGATCTTCAATATCACTAGAATTCAAAAATTTTATGTTGTGTGTCATGTCAGTGGTGTCAGAGGTGTCCAATAGATGACATAGGTGTTCGTGTTTATCATGTGATGGCGGATTGTTGGGTGGTTGTCAAAAGTTTTCCTTAATTTTTCCATGAAAGTTACCGATGAATTCATAAGTGAATTCAAGTTTATTTCTGTGCAACTTGTTTGTGATGTGATTTATTCCGTATGTGTGTTGCATCACCTTACATATTTCTTATTATAACGTGTAGGAAGGAACGCGGAAGGCAACTGAAACTACAAGTAGGCTCCTATCATCAATTCTTTGATTAAAATCGTCGTTCTGCTGGATGCTTTATCCTGTTGCTACAGGTAAAAACCCATAATAGCTTAGTCACAATTTTTTGAATACCTCTTTACATTTTTAGTTCATATTCTATTGGTGATCTTGAGTTTCTAAATTCTAATGATGTTGGTAGATCACTAACCCCAGCGTGGACAACACATGTTGTTTTTTTCATGTTTTCTACAAATAATGCATTGATAGACAAGTATTATTCTTCCTTGAGAAATTTTTAACTTTTATTTCATATTATCTATTATTTGACATAATACAGGCCATGGGTAATCTTCAGGTTAATTGCAGCAACTTGGGACTTGAGAGAAGTCCTGTGAAAAGACACAGGGCACATGACCAGATTTGTATTTTTCTGAATGTTCTACTCAAGTAGTAGGGAACAACTAACTTTACCTTATTGCATGAATGTTGGAATATTTATTGAAATATTTCCTATAGTATGCAACATGACTAATTTTTTATGCCAAAGTTAGTTGGAACCCTAACTCAAACACAGACAACACGTTGCTGCTGCCTTACAGCCACAGGCAGGAAAATGATTCTTTTCTTCACAAAATTGTAAGTTGTATTATTTGTCTTGACCCTCCATACTTGCTTTTAATATTATAGATTGTTGTGTTGAAAAAGTTGAGGAGAATGATCCGAAATAGCTAACTAAAGAATTTGTGGTTGTGTCATAGGGAAAGCTGCTGGAGTAATCTAGTGCCCATCCCCACTTGATTCATTTCGTGCCAGCTAGTGAATGGCGTGACGAATTCAAATTTAGCTGCTGCGTGCTGTCTGCAAGCAAGCAATCCAATTGAGTGTCGCTAGGTGGCGCGAGTGTCTTCAGGGGACCAAAACCAAATCCGGCCATTTTGTTCCTTGACGCAGCAGAAGTGGGATGCGGATGCCGGTCGTGACGTTTGGCATGATGAAAATGTAAAGGTATTTTTTGTTAATTTCTTAGGGTTATAAATATGTAATGTTAAACTTCGATGTGTAAATTTACAGGCGATTTCAATACCAATTTGTCAAATCATTAACTCGGACTTGAGTGCCTGTTAATTTTGTCGAAATGTCGTGCCTCGTGTGTCTTGCCGCCTGTACCCGTACGTCTCGTCCCATGCAAAAGCAAAAGTAATTATTTTTATCCAATTTTCTACTTAAGTACTTTGTTAATATGACTAGAGATCAATTTGCAACTTGAATACCTTGCTAATTCTTACTTCCTTAGTAAATTGTAGATATCGGAGAGATCTGTTTGACTGCGTAGTTTGTCCTTACTCCTTGTATTCTTTTTTCATAATGAGTCCTGTTTTATTGTGTATGCATACTTGTGTTTCCCGATGGTAATTTTTCTATGTTCTTCAATAGGTCTAACAATCCCGCTTCTTGGTGCAGCCAGATGGTGAAAGGTGTAATGAAGACAACTTCAACTGTTGTATGCAGGATGTGGTGCCAGTGTTATCCAGAAGTAGCTGTGCTGGAACTGTTATAACGAAGTAGCTGTGCCAGAATCTTTCCAAGTTGCTGACTTCAAAATTTTAACTGTTTTCATATGTGTGGTTTGCTTTGCAAGTGGTATCCCGTGTTGCTGACTTTAAATATTTTTATTCGTTTTTATTTGTGGTTTTGCTCTGCCAGTGAGTTGCTGACTTGAATTGGTTTCATCTTTTGTCTGTTTACTTGTGCAGTATACGATTGTGGCAATCTGACCCCATGTCAGATTTGACATAGTCGAAAACTGCTAGATTAAATTCCGGCTTTCTGCACCAACAAAATAATAACGGCACATGTTATTATCGCGGTTGGGAAAGTCACAGGCCCCCCCCCTCCCTGGGGGCCATAAAATATATGTGGTTATTGTTAAAATAAATAAAAAAATTAAAAATATAAAAATTATTTCAATTTTATAAATAAAAAAAACTTTGGGATAAAAGAACATCGCCAATTTTTTGCGAAAAAGACTTAGTAAAAATAATAAATGGTGGTTGTTTTTACGGAATTATAAATTTAACAAAAATTTGGGCTGGAAATTGTTTACTTTTTTAAATATATTAAAGAAGAATAATATTTGTATGGAAGTTTTATAATTTAATAAAGAAAACAGCAGGCAAAATTTTAGGTTTCAATTATTTATTTCTTTTTAAAGAGGTAATGTCATTGATTAAGAGCGAAAGGTTCAGACTTGTTACGGAAACAGTAGGGTTAGTCAGTTCATAACATTTTCGTGGTCTCATTGCAATTCACACAACTATAGCCAGAGGAAAATTTGTTTACTTGGGGAAAGAGAGAACAGATATGCATTTGCAAATTATCTAAGCTAAATAATTTATCAATCTCTTGAAGTTCAGCAGTCTCTTCTTAGCTTCACCAACAGGTTAAGTCTGGAACGGCGACGTACGATTGAACTGAAACGAGAACGGAGATTTAGTTACAAGTCAATAATTGAATAAAACTATTCATCCAACATTACCTCAACATGGGAACAGGTAGTAGGAGAACACACCAACAAAATGCCAGACAGCCATCAGACAACACCAACTATTTTGCACAACAGCTCAACTTTGCATGGACACCAACATGATAAATTGAAGTCTGATGTTGAACTGCAAGCCTGCAGAAGCTCCATATCAGTGCATCTCTCAATCAGAAAATGACTGCCACACCACAGCACACGAGACCTCAGCACCATTATCACCTTCAACACCAAATTGACCCAGGAATCTAACAAAGCAAAAGAACACAAGTTAACCAAGAACATTTTCAAACAAAAAGAAGGGATATTCAGTTCTGTTAAAGAAAAGCTATTGTTTGTAACTTTTCATAAGCTGATGAAAATCTTTTCACAAAGGCTCTTATTTGAAAAAGTTAGTAATTGTCAAATGTAGTCTAAATCAAAGTTTTATACCCAACTCAAGTTATTTCTAAGCAAGGAACACAGACTACAATTTAAGCAAAATGCAAACCCAACACAAGGCGTTTTTTATGTAGATTGTTACCATTTCAGATTTCCTGTTTTCTTTCCATTTTCATCTCACAACGTGATACATCACAGAGGCATTCTGTTGACTTGGCACTGCACATCGAGAAAAATCTCCACCAACGTCTAACCTGTCAAAAAATAAATTAGATGAGTAAAAGTAACTTTTCAAATTATTCAAAATCCATGTTTTCGCAAGCTTAATTCAAGTTCATCTTTCGCCTGAAATAATTCTCTTATAAAATCACAGAAAATATTTTCAACTAATGTGTATCTTTAGATAACAAATGTTTAGTAATTGGTAATTAATAAAAAGCTCAATTTCTATCAGAAACTCAATTAGGCTACAGAATTTCAATATGTGAACAAAGTTTTAGGAGTTAGGATTATTAAGTTACTCAACATTTTTACTTGTACTGTTCTAAAGTACTTTGACATGTGACGAAACGTACAACATGCAGCAAGAGGCGACATTTTAAACAAGTGTACGACAAGCATGGCCACATTGAATTAGCTAGTATAAATTTAAGGCCATGTTACCCGTAAATTAACCGTAGAAAACATTAAGAATTAAAATAGGAATTACCTTTTTTTATGAAGAACTAAGTCGGGAAAGAAAGTACCCAGCAATGATGGCTAGGCGCCGCAGCAACCTTCTCGGTCAGCGTCTCGGAAGAAAAAGAGTGAAAAATTGTTTCTGGTCTCAAATCTATGGTGACCACCCCCAAACACACTTAATGCTGAATAGTTCAATCCCTAAACACACTGAAATATTTTGCCACCTAGTGACAACCCTTTCACATGATTAAAATTCTAACAAGTGAGCTTTGTTGATGAAACCGAAACTGGCAGTTATCACCCAAAATTTCGTTATAGTGGAAGCGAGAAATTTCTTCAGAGATGTGCAAAGAAAACGTTACTAAAAATGCTTGTTATAGTGGACTGCATAAACGTAACTAAACTGATGCTTCTTACAGTGGAAAATGAAAGGCTATGTTAGTATGCTGTCTAGCGCCAGAAAGAAGAAACGTTTAAAAGAAACATAAAAACTGTCCGCTCACACTCAAAATAAAGCTCGTTAAAAGTTAACTCTCAACTGTTCAAATTTTGAAAAAGTTCACTCATATAGTCCCATCTCTTCCTGACACGCATGGCAAATTCAACTCATATAGTCCCATCTCTTCCTGACACGCATGGCAAATTCAACCAAGTCAAGTTTCGCGCTTTCAAACGAGTTCAAATATATACTGAACACTGCGTAACGTGGGCACATCAGACACCCTATTTTATTTTCAATATTATGTACACAAATGTGGATATGTACAAACAAATCTTCATTCAACCACTTAATGCATAAACCACGTGACTGGATCTATGTTTAGAGAAATATCTAAAGGCTTTCAATGAGTAGTATCAACACTGTGTCGAATGCGCAGAACATGGAGAGCAAAAAACTGCAGTCGCATGACCTGATCGTGGGCAACTTAGTGGAGGGCCAACCCGCCACTGATCAGTTTCAAGATTATAAATTTCAACTGTATCGACGACACTGGTCCCATTGAATCTAAATGAGTAAATGAATGATTAGTTGAAAGCTTTTTTTTTAACACTACAGACTATGTCAAATTACCCTCCCATGGCATAAATTTGTTTATCTAAGACTGCTAAGGTGAGCGCGCTTCTAGCTGTCAACATTGGGCTCAATTGGGTCCAAATATCCTTTTCTGTATCGTATCGTTCAAATGAGCTAAGTTGTCCAGATAAGCCCATCCCGCCAGCCACATAAATATACTGCCCAACAGCTACCACTCCGGCTCCACTTCGTTCCTGATTCATGGCGCTATAACATAAATACACAAAAATTAGTTTCAAATCAGAAGAGTCAAAAGAATTCCCAAACAATACATTACCTAACAAATAACCATTCATTTTTCTCGGGGTGGAAGCATTCCACGGATTTAAACCGATCAACACCGTGAAATCCTCCTATAGCGTACAGAAGTCGATTGACAACAGCTGCTGATACTCCGACACGAGCTGTATTCATAGCTGCAACCAGTTCCCATTGATCTCTTTCAGGATTATAGCGTTCGACAGTGTCCAAATCCGTTTTCCCTGAAGCTCCTCCAACGGCATAAAGATAGCCGTCCAGGACTGCTAAACCAGCTCGATGCCTAGTTTGAAGTAAATCGGCACGCGAATGCCAAGTGCTCGTAACAGGATCGTAAGCGTTTACATAGCCACTATGACCCAACGCATCCGGAATATTTTCTCGGCCACCAACGGCATACAGCATTCCTCCTATGTAAAAAAAAAAAAGACAGTTCATATTTTCGAAGCATATATATAGATTTTTTTTTTTTTTACGTAGAAAAGCTCCTCCAAGACCAGAAAGAGATTTAGGTAAAGGTGGGAGTGTTAGCCACTTGTTTTCGCTGACTGAGAAGGCTTCAAAAAGGTTAAGCGAACGGCGTGAGAAGCCAGCGACAATATAAAGGACACAAGGAGCTGATGGAGTTCTCTGCGGTACACACGGTGATTTATGAAGGGATAATTCCTGGAAAATTTTTGCTAAATGTTCGCGGCAGGCTGGTACCTGTAAACCAAAGATTTAAAAAAATTAAGTTACAAACTGGTCAGTTTAGATTACCGTATGCAATTTACCTTTCTTAATATATCACAATTCTTCATCTGATCTTTTAGAAAACTGGGCGAGAGGTAATGACAGCGAACAGCGCCTAAAATGTCCTCCATTTTGGGCCGTCGATGCTCCTCGTTACTTCGAACCCACTAAAGCATAAAACTACAATGTGAAGTAGGCAAATGCATGAGCATTCATTAAATGCTTCACCTTTAGAACGGCGTTGTATACATCTCTTTCCTCTCTAACATTCAAATGGTCGCGTCGAATTAGAGCCACTAACTGACAAGAACTCAACTGTAAGAATTCCTCCTCCTGACAAACCTGAAATTGGCAAGATTTTTTCATTTTTAAAAGGCACTGTTGATTTGTACTTCAAAGCATTTATTTTTTTTTTGTTTAAATTCATACCTGAATAAAATGTTGATCAATGAATTCATTTGCAGCTTTGTATAAATTACTACAATGGTGCTGTTCAGCAAATGCTGCAATACCAAGGGCATTACTTGGGTCTAATTGGTTTTCAAGGAAGGTGCAACAGGCTTGAATCACCGGGGATACCTAAACAATGAAATGAAAAAGTAATTAAGTACTATGTCTCGTAAATAAGTTTACATTGAGCCATGTACCTGCAGCATATTTGCTGTGGGAAGTAACTGGCAGACAACTAATTGGTTTATAACAATTTCACCAGTGTAGATGAAAGTAAGAAGTTTGTTCATCACAGTTGGGCACACTCCTTGCAATTTAACGACAGATGCATCCTTTTCTCTGAGACCACTTGTAAACATGGCTAATATAAAATTGTATTATTTGACAGTTTTTAATTGAATTAACTGTGATAATGTATTACCTTTAAAGTACGGGCTAGCAGCAGCCAATACTATTTTGTGAGCGTGAAAGGTTTCGTTAACAACATCTAGCCTAACATCTGTCAACATCTGATTATGCTTCATCACATACAAACTCTGAAAGAAATGAGGTTACGAATTAGTTCTGTGATATGACAACTTTTGAGAAATTGACATGTCAAATAAGTATTACAAAAATTGTATATACCTTTAGCAGATCATATTGGTATGATTTGATGCAGCATTTCATTTCTCCCTGAGCAGCGAATGTGTATGATGCAGGGTCTAAACCTGAGGCAAAGCTCTGATCGCTGGAAGACTGGTTGCATTGTGATCGTATTTTCCAGCATTGTGAAAATCCTGAACAACCAGGATTGCTGTCCATTGTGAACTAAAACAATCGCACTTTTCGAAGAACCATAAAGAATTCGGTTTGAATCGTTTGTTTCTGACAATGTCTTCTCCCCTTTCCTAAGTATTTCACAGACAAAGAAATAATGTCACTATTAAACATCAAACAATGTTGAAACATTTCTGGATGATTTCAGTTAAACACATTTTACTACAAAATATACTGAAGCCTGACAGGCAGAGCTGTGGAAACACAGCTGTTTTCAGGTACGAGGATATTATTAATGCTTCGTCATGCTTAACAGACGTAAACTTATCCTTCGCCCTCGTCCAAGCACGCGGTTATCAACATTCGACTTCGAGTTTCGACTGCTACGTTCGAGATAAAAGTCGACTACCTAGTAGACTACCTGCCAGAGCCAAGTCGACTTAATTCGAATAAACGATAAACAACTCACCTCTGCGAAGCGTGAACTACTTTGCACTTCACGGGGATTTCTTCGCGTTATTATACAGCGAACAAGTTTTCGAATAAATCGATAAATAATTTTATTTCACCGATCTTGACGGACTAAATTAGCCGCGCGCTCGTGCTGTAATGACTAGAAGAAAGTCGACTTTTCTTTTGTAAGCCAGTGCCTTTGCGTATTTAGTCTATTATATAGCTCGGAAGAAAAGTGTTGGAATCTGAATATAGAATGCGAGTATTGCTATTTTAACGAATTGTTAAGTTTTCGATTCCTTCGAACAGTTTTAGAAACAGAATAACTGGTAAAACCAGTCCTATTTTGCATTACTCAGTAAAGCCAACAGGGCCCCCGGGTAGAACCATATGAAAAAATATGCTTCGTCATGGTTAGTGATGCCAAGAGCCAAGAAACACGAAAATAATAATAAAAAAAAAGACTGCGTGATAACAACAAGCCGCAGTTCGCTGCACTGAGCCAAATACGCCAACCCTGCGCAACCGTTGAAAGACCAAAGTCTGATAGTAACACAAAAAAAAAGGATGGAAAACTTGTTATCCTTCGTCGGTTTTATCAGATTGATTTTACATACCCTTGGCCTTCCTTAATTTTTATCAGATATTTTTAGACTTGATACTTCGTCACAAGTCTGAACTTTGAATGATATATATTATCTTTCAGATTGCTTTGTTCTCCAGGCAACATTCAATAAAGTCAAAAATTGTTTAAAAATGGAAATAAGGATTGTGTATTTAGAAGAGTTACACAGATGACAAAGGTAGAACATATTGTACAAGAATGAAGTGCACTTTTGCATATTTTCAGCCATTCAATTCAAAGAACAAAGAACAAAAGCTCTCCTACGTCGAGATTCCACACTTGGTGGACACCATTTTAAATTATGAAACTCAATACGAAAAAATTGGGGGGAGGGGGAAACGGTAAATAATAATAATAATAATAGGGATAGCCCCTGTGGAATCATTTTCTATAAAAAAAAAGGCAGTTATTATTTTTTTTTTGAATTTTTTGTTTGTTTGAGACGGATAAACCGAAATAGCTGCTGTTCTGTATGTACAAAACCTGTGCTTGGTTGGAAGCATGTGGGGTGGGTTTCTTTCCTCTCAAGAATTATGTTGAGCAGAATGACATCTCATATAAAAAATTGTATATGCATGGTGTGTATGTATGTATGTAATATGTACTTTTATGTATATATGTATAATGTATATTTGCAGCACGTTCTACTGTAGATAATGGAGCAAATGTTGAAGCGAATAATCTCGAACGAGGAGCGGCAGAATAAACTCAAACTGTTCATCCCTTCCATTTTTCTTCTCAAGTGTACAGGGTGTGGTGGGCGGGATTGAGAGAACAGAACCGTAGTACGCAACGCTCTCTCTCGTGCTGGGGAAAAACAAAAATTAAATCATCTCATTTTGATCGGGTCCTCCTTCCTTCCAGGAATGTTAAATGTTTGATGGTCAAACGTAGGATTCCTCTCCGTAACTGTCGGTTGATTCGGACCGCTGTCGCGTCTGCTGCTGCTGCTGGTGAGCAGGAGGAGAGCGATACGGTGGCGGAATGCTGGAACCGCTCGACACGCTCGAATTGCCGTTGAAGAGAGCCCGTAGTTGAGAGACACTCCAGCTGATTTCAGCCCGCCGGAGTGCCTGACTAGTTGCGGAGCTCTGCGATTGCGGCTGCGGCGTACTCGGGAAATCTGGCTTCTCTTCCTCAACGTCTTCGTCGTCCGTTCCGTCTTCCGACGAGACTTTATCCAGCGGAGGGAGGGAGTGAGATCGGTGAAGCCCCAATCCATCCCTTCCGGTGGACGAGTCTTTGGTTCTGGGACGGCTGCGCTCCGTTTCCACGGCCACTTCCCGTCGCCTGTTGTTGACGCCTCGCGTGTTCTTCTCGTAGCGGCCCACCGTCAACTTTGGCGGCGGCGCTTCGTCGGCGGAGGAGGCCGACGGAGTCAGACTGGGTTGCGGCGACAGCGACGTCTGCGTTTCAATTTCGCAAAACTGGGCCCAGTGACCGGACGTCTGGATCTCCTGGTCCACTCTCCTGTCGCTCTGGTCGCTCAGCTCGGCTTCCTGGTCGTCCTCTTTGGTCGAAGTCCACTCCTCGCGTCCGGCGTTGTTCTCCATGGCCGTGCGGAGGTTGTGGGTGGAGAAAGCGAACGAGCGATGCAGCGGAGTGTAGCTGTTCTCGATCGAGACGACGCTCACGTTGTTGCCGCGGTTGCGCTCCTTGCGCGGAAGCGACGGCGGCTGAGTCGGACTCGACGATCCGCTTCCGTCCAAACTCGACAGGATCGAAGCGTCCATGTGGATCGTCACGGGCCTCGTTCGGCTCGACGACGGCGATTGCGCCGAATTATTGATCCGCATCCGCACGGGATTGTGCGAGCGCAGGTGAATCTTCTGCTTGGGCGGAAGCGGCGGGATAGGATCGCTCTTGGGCGGCAAAGGCGGAGGGGTGTGGCCCTCGGCGTCCCATCCGGATTCGTCCGGCTGCTGGCTGTTGAGGCGGATGGGCGAGGCGCGAACCTGAATCAAGCTGTTGTTGTTGGATTTCTCCTTCCACGTCGTCCAGTTGGTACCGCCCGTAACTGGCGTGCCCTGATGCCTCTGGCGTCGGCTCATCATGGCCTCTTCATAACTGGGAATATCCGGAGTCCCACTCAGCGATCCACTGCCGTTAGAGTGAATGGAGTAGAGACTCGTGTCCTGCTGCTCACGAGAGCGACGTCCGCCATTGCTGGCGTAGATGACAGTGTCGTAATCGGCGTAGCGGCTCGATCCGGTGGGCGGCGTCGCGACGTAGTGCGAGGATCGAGAGGCCGAACCGGACGAAGGTGCGCAACTGACGACGGGCCGCCGCTCCGCTTGCCTCGATCGATGTTCGTGGTGCGGAGTCGACGTCGTGGCCATCCGGCTAGAGCTGCTGCTGCTGCTTCCCGTATTGGTCCGGCTCGAGTGTTTGGTGGACGGTGTTCCGTTGCTGTTGGGGTAGACGATCGATCCGGTACCATCTTGGGAAACGATGATGTGAATAGGAGCTGGAACCGGGACAGTCAGCGCTCCGTAGGTGGATTCCCAGGCGGAATTGACGGCCCGATAGTCTTTCGATCCTCGCGAATTCGATCGGCTAACGTGCGGAGTCGAGTCGTCATCGCTGAGCGTGCTGGAATCGTATGACCGATCGGCCGTCGAGGCCTGCTCTTCGGCCGTAATGTGCGGCGTGGAATGACTCGGCCGGATGGATCCGCTCGAGTAATTGGGGCTCTTGTGCCCGTTGACTCGACGGTCCGGTTCGTCTACGCAGAAGCGCAGGCCTTCCATGTCCAAATTGGCGTCGGATTTCGATCGACGGGACAGTTCCATACAGTCCATCGTCATCCGGGTTCCGACGGGCGGAGCTGGTGCCCTTCCCTTGCGGTGAGCGGCCGGTTTCTTGTAATTCTGATGGTAATGGATTTCCGACGACTGATTGACGTTGGCCAGGCTCTCGTCAGAGGCGCTGCGACGCAACATCATTCCCGACATGGGCGGCGAGTCGAACTTGACTCCGCCGGATTGCTTCCGGTTGTGCGACTTGCGCCTGAACCAATCCTGCCGCTGGAAATGCGATCCACCCGACTGGTATTCTTCGCCCAGGACGACGGTCGGAGTGGCTTTCGGCACGGCGTAGACGGCGTCGTCCGACATCTTGCGATAAATCGCATCCGGTCGCGAATGATCGTAAACGGGCGTGTAGCTCGACGGGCCGCCGTTCAACTTGCCGTAGCTGTCCAAGAGACGGACCGAACCGTTTGCAATTCCATTTTTCTCGCTGCCGCGGATGGACGGCACAGAGTACATGGAGCGGGTCTGATCAGCCCTGCTGGACACGATAGTCGCCGAGGCTGTGGTCGAGCGGGATCGCAATTGAACGCCACCATTTCGTGATTTGTCACGGTCCGATCCACGGCCCGACGACGACGACTCGCTGCCTTCTTCCATGTCTTCGTCGGGTGTGTAGAGTTGAGTGTCGGAAAGGGTCAATCCGGAATCCCTGGACAAGTTGGTCACCGACATTTTATCGCGTCTCAAATGAATCGAATGGACGTGGTGGTGATCGTGTTCGAGTCCGTCACCCAGCAGCTCTCGCTCCAGACTGTCGATGGATGAATCATCTCGGCGCATGACATCCGCTGTGATAATTTTTCAAAAATAATAAGAAATGATGAGAGTTAGTTTTTTTTTTTTCTATTACGTCATAAATAATAATTTCTAATAATGATTACAGTGATAAAGACTGTGCAAGCTGTCTGATTCCTCATTGCCGGAATCGTGCTGCATCAATCCTTGTCTGGCCATGTGTTTCTGTACGGGCGCTTGACGACTCCGGCTGTGTCCGTTGCTCGTCACGCCGTTCGTGTTACAACTCACTCTCCTACTACTGTTTTGAGCTTCCGGAGCGGATGTGGCAGCCGGTGTTTTGTCGTTCAACAAATTGGCCTGTTGTGAAATAAGGAAAAAAAAAACCAAAATAAAATAACGTCAAGATAATTTTTTCGTTGTTTAAAAAAAAATTCTGGTTGGAAGAGGGAGGGGGTTGCGTTAGCGTGATTGATTGTGTGAAAAACAAAAAGTAAAAACAACTAAAAAAAAAAAATTACCGTCTCGGCGCCAAAGAGGATCGAGCACTTGTCAATGAGGACGGCCACAAGGGCGGGGACTTGCTTGGATGCGGTGGCTTCGGCGCTGAGAGCCAGGGCCGGATTCAGGGCCGCAGCTGCGGCCGTAGCGTTAGCGGTGGCCACGGGTGCCCAGAGCAAGCTCGGCCCAACGCAGACGGCCAAATTCGAGGCTGACATCATATTGTGGGAAGAATTGGCCACGATGTGCAGGAGCACGCACAGAAAATGGCGCAGCAGCGTCACGTTAGCGCTGGGAAGTCGATCGCACAACCTTGACAAGTGAACAAAAACAAAAGAGAATGATCACATAAATATTTATGAACAATCAACACGGAATATCTATCTGCATTTTCCCAAAATAAAAATACAATTTTGTTCCTTTTTCCCGACCTAAAAATAACGAAATCAGATGGATGGCACAAAACATACCCTTTGATTTTCTCTAAAGCAGAGTCTTGTCCGTCCATGGCGGCCACCTGGAGCCACTGGTCGTACATGCCGGAGCAGAGGAGACTGTCGGGCAGCGAGCGGAGAAAGTCCTTGAAGACGACGGCGGTGACGACGGCGTTGACGCCGTTCCAGTCCATCCTGGACCCGTTGGCGTCGATGCGCTCGCGGATCTCTCGCACCTGGCGAGCGTTGGCCGACTTGCGGAAAATGCCGACCGTGTGCGGTCCCTTGGCTCTGAGTTCCAGCAACATGTCCATGATGGGTTGCGGGAGCTGATCCGGTTGGGGGAAAATCTTGTTGAGCGGCTGGCCAAAGAAAGCGCCAGCTTTGGCTGCTGCCAATAAAGTGGGAGAGGTCGGATTGCCGGCGCCCACCGTTTCCAGCGAGTCCGGTTTGCTTTGGACCCGCCGAAAGACTTTCTGGATCCTGGTCGGCGATTTCTTGGTTTTGGCAGCGCCGCCGGCGCCATTCGCGCCCTTGGTGGCCACCACTTGCTTGGCATTTCCCAGGACGGAGCCGTTGAAACTCGGCTTCTGCACACTTCTGCATCCAAAAATTAAAAAAAGGAAAAGAATTCCGGTTAATTTTCAATCGTCTACGGGGAAAGCGCAGTTTGATGAAATCAACGATGACGCAATTTCTGGAAAAGGTAAGGGGAAAAAGTTGAATCACCTGAGGATGAACTGGCAGCGGGCGGCCGGATCGGCGTTGTAGATGTTGTTGCAGTGATCCAGCATGTCGATGGGCGTCGTCAATCCGTTGCCGTTGCTCTCGAAATGGATGCTGTTGTCATTGTCGACGGCTGCCCGTCCAATGTAATCCCTCAGGCAGTTCATCTTGATGGCGAACGGCAGTTCGTGACCGATGAGCGGATAAGGCGACGAGTCGCTATCGATCGACGTCGACGTCAACGTCGAAGCGCTGCCGCCCGTCTTGAGCCAGAGGCGGAACGAATTGATGTCGGCCGTCCCGGACATCTCCAGGTGCGACAGGGCCAGTTTGATGACGTCACGCACCGTCTCCGTGGGACTCACCGACAATGTCTTGGTCTATCGTGAAAGAAAGCCAGAGAGATCCATTAAAACCTCAAGTGCTTTTATTCTTTTATTCTTTTTCTTTTTATTAATTCCGGCTTGTGACTCACGACCCTCCCGCAGTGTACATTTGCGTTCGTTATTACAATTTTTTTTAGTTATGGCTGTAGCTTGGCCGCAAATGGCGGAGGAAGTCTTATCATCACACACAAACAGACGCGGTTCATTTGAGACAATCGCGTTCGTTGTCTCCTGGCTGTCCTCTTTTGCCAACTACTTGCTACTCCCGGCCGTTACACGCTAATGCGATTTGACGTGCTCGACAGAACATGTCCGCACCGCGGAAGAAAAAAAAAGCCAACAGTCCAATTCATTTTTATGAACAAGCCACAAAAACAACAACCCAAAAATGAATGTAAAAAGTCTTTCTTTTTCTTATGACAACTTACGTATCCAATAGCCTGGACGGCGTCGTGGTAGGTGATTTGAATGGTAGTTGTTTTCGGCTCCTTGTCCCGTTCGTCTTTGACGGCCTGGCCCAGCCGGTTCCACCATAGATCGCGCAACGCTGCCGAACTATTGGGCCAAACAATAAAAAGAAGAAGTCAGAATAAGAATTTTGACAAATACAATTCATCAGATGGGTAGACAAGATAACTAGAAAAGGTGTTCCAGCAGCTTTTTGGGAATACAAAAGAAGAAGAAGAAGAAGAAGCTCATCAATTCAGAAAAAACAGGATTATTTTGTTTTGTTTCGTATGATATGTCCATACTCGGCATGGCCATCGACACAGTCGTCGCTTGTGGGCAAATACGATTCCGATTTGGAGCGTCGCCTGCACTGCAATTCCAATCTGGATGATGATGGATCCTCGACCTCATTATTCCACCTTCGAATGTTATCCGTTACGCCGTGGCTGCTGCTCGGGCCTGCGGCTAGCGTCAGCCGAGTGCTCGGTGGCACGTCGAACGACGAAGCTGAGCGACAAACCATTTTCCGCCACAGCTTCTTCATCGTCACACCGCATGTGGAGCAAACACCACCTGACACACGCACACACACACACTCGCACGGTCTGTCAATAACAATAATTCCGCATCCGCTAACAAACAACACACACAGCACGGGGCCCGCGGATCACTATTGGAAAACAACTACACCTGGAGCTGAGGCTGTGGCGAACTGGATTTTTCTTTTTTTGGGGTTTTTTTTCCCCCCAGAATATCCATCACACGTTTTCCCAACCTCCTCTCAAAAACTGAAACAACGTTGCTCCTCGCCCTATTGGCCTGCTGTACCTATTTCCTTCATCCCTCAAGATTTCTCGAATTCTCCGTATTCAACCAGGTGGAATGATTTAGCTATCGATAGTTAAAACATCGGATTTTCTCCCTAGCACCATCGACTTTTCTCTTTCTCCACATATTCCGGAATATGCCATTAAGATCCAACCCCCCCCCCTTCCACACCCTTATTTTCCCATGCCTTTTTACCCCCCTATCCATCCGTACATCTTCCTCCTACTACCTCTAAGAAGGTAAAATTTTCCCTCGAGGGTTTTCTTTCTGGTTGAGATTTCCTGGTAGACAAAAGCGGCCAGAAAACCGGTCGGATCGGACGTCTCATCTCGGAAGGATTGCGGATTGAAGGAAAAATAGAAAAAAAAAAAGTTCACCTGGCTGGAAAATTTATTTTCAAGGGCATTAAAAAAAAAAAAAAGTTTATTGACGGGAGAGGGTCGATTGGCGCTCTGTGATTCCGCGAACCCCACCTCTACCCACCTCTACCTCCAACTACCCCCCCCCCCCTCTTACTGTGCATGCATACATGACACGCTTCATCCGGCAAGGTTAACTGGAAGAAACAAGATGAAACAGACAAGACAAGGGAAAGGAAGCCAAGAAGAGAATGTGAAAAGTTTTCTGTGACACACGTTTCTTCTTGGGAATTTGATACATTTCCTTTACATCCATCCCCTCTTGTCCACCTGATATTATTACCCCTTTGCTGCTATTTTAGATATTTACACCCCTATTCGCAGTATAAGGGAAATAAGAAGAATAGAAGATAGAAGAAGCCCCGCAGTCACATTTTTACGACGGGGACAAGCGCGTCGCAACATGACGACAGGACAAACGAGAATTGGTTTCTCCGGGTATACGTCTGTGTGAAAAAAGTTGGTCATGTATACCTGAAAGTGGCGACCAGGTTGACGGACGGCGGCCAGCCAATGACGAATGAAGTGTCGCGAGACTTGCCGGCCGATCCTTCGGCCACTTCTTCGATGCCGGTCGAGAGCCAAAGCTCAGAGATGCGCACCTTGTCTTTCAATTTGAAATGACCGCCGGAACGGGCCTTGGCGATCAGCAACAAGTCGTTAAATAGAAACAAATGACGATCGCGACTCTGCAATCCCTGTGAGACCCGAATAGAAAAAACCAAAACAAGAGGGAGTGATTAAGGGGCTCGTCATATTTTCAAAAGTTTTAAATCTCCTATTTATTTATCGAGGCTTAATTGAATTGAATTTGAAATGCGATTCTCACGTTAATGAATTGAACGGATGTCTCCATGATGAACTGCCTCTTCTCCTTGTCATTGGGCGTCTTGTTGTTGGGCGTTGACATGAGCGACGTCGAATTGGACGGCGACGAGTGAACGGCTGGGCTGTCGGCGCCCATTTCACTGCCGCCTGGGCTGCTGCTGGAGCCCGACGGTGTGACGCTGACCACCGCCGCTGGATTGCTGGCGGCGGTGCGCAGGCTCTTGGCCGAAAAGGCCCTTTGTAGCCGAGCGGCCGTCGTAGACCGCTTCCGGATCAGACCCTTCATCTTCTACAAAAATGAAATATAAAATGAAATATAAAATAAAAATTAGCATTTTCAACCAAATAAAAAAAAATGGGGAAGAAATTCCATTCACCAGTGTATATATGTAGCGCATTTTAAAAGGGGAACAAACAAAACTCAAATGATGATGATAATAATAAAGATGCTACGACTGCTGGATTCTCGGAACTCTCCTCTCTTTCTGACAGCATTTTTTCTTCCCCGTTTTTTTTTTTTTTGTCGGAGTGATAAAAGACGTCTAATGCGGATTACGACACGATAATGCTACATTATGTCTTCAGCTTGGCTCGTAAATTCGCCCGATACATTACAAGACCGGTCGGTCGGTCGGTCGGTCTCTGTTGCCTTTTTTTTCTCTTAAATATTTGCTCGATTCCCATTTTGGTCGACACTAAATACTCGAGAAAAAGGAATAAGGGGGAAGAAAAAAGACAGACTAATTGAGGGCCGGAATACAAGAAGAAGAAGAAGAAGAAGAGGACGGACTTTTTTGAGGTTACGTGCTGGCTGGCCAAGCTCTCTTGGGCTTGTGGTACTACTACCTTTGGGCCATTTTTCTTCTAGTCTGAATAAGTGGATCGCCGCTCGACGGCCGCCGACTCATCACATCTAGCATGTGATTAGTTTGCCTATATTTTGGTGTTTCTTTTTCACCAAGAGGGAGAGATATACACCAGGGGAGTTGCAGCGATTCACGGTAATGAGGGTTTCGGATTCTAATGACGAGGTTTATAAACACACACACACCAACCAAGGCAACAAGCCAAAAGAGAGTGGCCAAGGCCAGTTCAAATAGGGAGGGAAACGGAATCGTTTTGGTGGAGAATCAACCGAACGAAATTTCTTTTCCAGGGTCTTTTACACGCACGGCCATTTTGGTTATTTTTTTTCCTTAACAGCTAAAAGGCTCTTCTTCTTCTTCTTCTTCTTCTTCGTTTAGTGACTGAAAGGGGCTGCGGCTAAATTCTTTTTTTTTTCCCCGTCCGCGATGATGCGCGTTGGTTCAAAAGACCATTTTTGGTCGCGGCGGCAGCGGTCACGCAGAACATTAGCCGAGTGCAGCCGAGAAGAAGCCAGCCAGCGTCGACGGTCGTTCTTCTTCAAGAGACAAGTTCGGTCGTTTACTCGTAAATCATTCGCGTTTCACGTTGTTGGTTGCACTATTCTTTTTTAAACTTCTTCTTCTTCATCTTCCCCTTCATTGTTCCGAAATTTTTTGACTTTTTCAGGCTTGTTCCCGCAGACTGACGTCAAACCAAGGCCGCCCGTCTTTCTCTCTCACTCTTTCTTGTGTGTGTGTTTCTTATTCTCGGCCATTTAAAAAACACAAGTGAAGAAGAAAAAAGAGAGAAAAAAGCGACCATTTTAACGCTGATGACGATTGTGCGGTTGTTTCCAACAACAACAACATCACGAACTCAAACAATAGGGGTAAAAACGGATCATAAAAACTCGACTCGCACAAATGTTCTAGAAAGAAATTAGCCGTAAATTTTTATTTTAATAAAAAAAAAAAGAAATGAAAGAAGAAATTTTTTTTTTATGTAACGAGCAAACTACACCCCGTGCGGGAGCGTGAAAAATAATATTATCCCCCCCCCCCCAAAAAAAAAAGTGTGTGACTTCAAACCACACTAGCGCTCGCGTGCGCGCGCTTCGTCAATTTGATACGAAATTTAATCGACTTGAAAGGCGGGACTAAAAGACGGGCATTTCGAACGGTCTGCTCTGTTAAAAAAGAAAAAAAAATATTAACTTTTTCTCCGGCGTGCAATTTTCTTCGCTACTTTTGGTAACAACTTTGTCGTAAAAAAAAAGAGAAAAGGAGAAGAAAAAAATGTGTAATGATAACAATAACCGCCTCTTCATTTAAAAGTACTAAACTGCAAAAGACTATTTCACTTGGAACGTATACCACGTCGTAGATGCAGCGTCCCATTTTACAGTTTCGGACGTGCGATCCATTTTTGTTTTGTTGGAGGGGCTGGAATATTGTCATCCAAACCGAAATGTGTAAAAAAGGGAATGAAATGCAACGTCCGTCTCTGTCGTTTTCCCCTGTCCGTTTTTCTCTTTTCTCCATTTTTTTTATTATGATGATGATAGTAAACATTTTTCATCATTTCTTGTCGGATAGTTGCTAGTCAGCTTTTTTTCTTCTTCGTCTTTTCAAGCGTGCCAATTTAGACTTCTGGCTGGCGTACGCGGCGGCTGGGCCGGCCGGCCGTCCATTATCTTTTAACCATATTTAGAAAGTCACGATCGGTAAAGAGACCGAACGACATATCCGCTATTTAAGGAGGAGGAGGAAAAATAAAAAGGAGAATATCTATCAAAAAGAATTTGACCTAAAGGTAATAATCGTCGGGCGCCCATTTTTCTATGCGCAATTATTTGATCTAAGTTAACGACCAACCGAAAAATAAGACTACGGTCGATAAGGAGGATGGAGGTCAAAAGGAGAGCCGGGCTTAACTGACGAAAAGTTGCCACTGGCCGTTCGTTCCAGTCTCCCTCGAAAAAACCACACCAGGGTCATGCGCAAAGCAACAGGTTTCTTGTTGGCCAGTTGCTCCTGCTGTTGCTGAGCGTTTTGGAGATTTTTTTCGTTGTTTTTTTTTTGTTGATCGTGCCAGAAAACTATCGCGGTCGTGATTCCATTCAATCGAAATCGTCGACCGGTTTGCTTCTGCGATCGACCAATCAATGAAGTACACCCCCTTTTCCATTCCAGCAGATTGCGTTACTGGTTGAAACAGTGAGGCTGGTCCGACTTGTTTTTCTTCGAAAGAAAATACCCATAGATGGGAAAGAATTCCACGAAAGATAAAAAATAATAAAAAAAGGGGCCCTTGTCACGTTGGTCGCCATTTTGTCGAGTAGCCGGAATGAGTAGAAAAAATTCATCATCGTCGTTTTTTTTTTTCTTTTTTCTCTCCTTCATCTCCAGTTGTTAACTAATAACTGGAATTTCGAGATTTCCCAATGACATTTGATGATACAAGGGCAAAAGGAGAGAAGCCTCTCTCACGACAGTTGAGCAAAGGGCAGGGCAATAAAGGGCGGGGCGTATCACAGGTTCAAATCGAATCAAAGAAATGTGTAACTGACCAGACTGAGAGCATCCTTGTCGTGGAGATAGAGCTGGTCGTTGGGGAACAGGTTCTGCACTCGATCCAGCTGATTGATTTCCTCCTCGCAGCGTTTCACCAACTGCAAACGTTTCAAAAGAAATTCAAATTAAAGAAACGTACAAAACAAAAAACAAAAAACAAAAATGAAACTACACGAGAGGTACATAAATTGTTCGGTTAATGAAACGTGTGGCAGCAGCCCCTTTTTCGTGTGGGACAACAACAACAACAACAACAACATAAGAAAAAAAAGAGGGGGAGAGAAATATGTGAAGGACAACCGAAATTCCTATCTTCGTCCGCCGTAAATCATCGACGTCCGTCCGTCCGTCGTCGTCAACAATTTTTCGAGAAACGCAACAACTTTTTATTTCATTTTTTAATTGGCTTTTAAAAAAAGAAAGGAAGGGGGAAAAAAGTTAAAAAGTCTTAAAACAACTGATAAATCGAATAGACGTTAAGTACTGGAACAATCGGAAGCGACTGGTTGAAATAAAGAATTGAAAATTCACGACGGCGGAATGAAAGGAGAAAGGCGGATGAGAGATAGAAAAAGAGAAAAAGGTAGGGCCCAGAAATGTCTTTAAAAAAGAAAAACGTGACCGAGTGTTAAGTCGATGGGCGAAACATCCGGTTACCAAATTTCCACATCAAATAAAATCAAATAAAAAAAAACTTATACTGAATTTCAATTGTCCGCCATTTCTGTTTTCATTCCATATGTGTGTGTGTGTGTGTGTTTATGTAATATAAATATACTACAGGGAATTCTACTTTTATTTCTTTTTATTTTTTTCGGTCTCCCGCAGTTGAACCCAACCCGAGACACTGAAAAATAGAATCCTCCCGGGCCCAGGGTGTGATGAGGAAAGAGCAACCAACATCATATCCTTGTCGTATAATACACAACACACACACACATCTCGTGATTCATTGTGAAAAATTTGGCTTTGTTGTATATACAAACTTGTCTATTCGTCTCCGCCGAAAAAAAAAAAGTGAAATGGAAATTTTGCGGAGAATAAAAATAAAATTATTTTTTCAATGGCGCGGAAGAAAAAAATCGTGCGTGAATTTCTGAAAGAAAAAATAAACGTTTTGCGCTTTTCCCTGTTGTTGGTGGGGGGAAGGAGGGGGGGGGGGCGTTGTTGGCGACTCGTTAACCAAAGTCCGACAAAAAAAAAAGTCAAAAGAGAAGAATCCACTTGAGAGGAAAAAGGGGAATTGCTTCACGCGGTTTTAAAAAAAAAAAGAAATGAGCTCCTCTTACACACGCTGCGCAATATGACTCGCGCGCCCAGTGTCGAAACATGGCGCCCGGCGCTCGGTCCATCGCGCAAATGATGTCATTAAAAAAATAAAAAGGGAACCGGACTCGGAATATCTAGGATTGGCCGAGGCTCATTTTTGCGCGTGCCCGTCGTTTTTAAGAGGGAAAAAAGAAAAAAAGACCCAAGGACGTGAGAGAGAATCGGTCGGTGGTTTTTCTGGTGGCGTCCGATTGAATGGAACGAAACTTTTTTACTCACTCCTGACGTGCCAGGAGGCGATTCAAAGTCTACTAGTTTAGTCGCATTGTATTATTGGATTGCCTTGTTGTTGTTGTTGTTGTTTGAGTTGCGGTCGCACAACTGATGGCAGACACCATACCAAGGCTGCAGAAGAGAAAAAAAGAAAGAATAGACGGTGGTAGTTAGACGTTATAAGAACCAACCGGCGCAACGCGTGAAGCGTGATTGACGAGCCGTGCTTGCGCAACAATAGCCTATACTAGGAGGGGGTGAGCTAAGAAGACGCGTTCCACTCCAATATCCACTTCAAACTCATTTTTTTTTTCTTTCTCTCTCTTACAAAACCGGACGCTTCCTTTCAAGAATGACATCACGACATCATTTTTCAAATCGCACCTCTCACAGCCCGGCGAAATTGTTTTTCTTTCTTTCCCAGACGCTCAAAAAACGAATAATAAAACGGAGCGTGAGTGAATCAAGTCAACAAGATCAACAAGATTTCGATCGTTAGCCCAAAACCACTCAACTTAGTCCTTGAGAGTCGTTTTTTTGTTAATCACTGGGGCGATTAATAAGCACAATCAAGTTGGCACGACAAAGTCAAACGAAAGCAAAACGACAAGACATAAACCAAAAAAAAAAAAACTACCCAATCCAGTGAGGAGTAACTGATCCAGCTAGTCAGATAGGTCGTCAAAATCTCGCAAATGGGCGGATCAACGGGCCAAACTTCGTCAAGGGTCTCGTTCACTTTGTGCATCCTCCTCACGCTCACGCTATAGGCACAACAACACAAGCAGCACCAACAGCAGCGGCGGCAACTAGCAGTAACGACATGTTGCCCATCACGATTCTGGCGCCCGACTGCCTTGGCAAACCAGTGGAAATGTCCGGCTCTCCGATCGCACACATCATCATCACATCATCCCACACACATCAAAAATTCTTTTCTTTCATCTCCCGTTTCTCTCCATTGACACACCGGACGGCCACAGCGACCGCACCACCACCACACAACCGCCCGTGACGCTTCAACGATTCCCTGACACACCTAGATATATACGTACGTACGTATACTATAGTGCCGGACCAATCCGCACACCTACTGACTCCAAAAAGTCACACAAACGCCGGTGAATTTATTTTCGGCTTTTATTTATTCATTCCCTAGAAAACATTAGAAAACGGCGTGCTGAAATAAGAGAGACGGGATGGACGGACGCCCGATGGATATCTAGGACACGATCGAAGGGCTCAGGTAAAGTGTGCGTGGTATGTGTGTGGTTGGTTGGCGCCCGATGACGTGGGCGCGGTGTCCAATTTATTTTGTTTCGTGCCGAAAAAAAAACCCAAAAAAAAATCGCGGCCGACCTTTTTTTTTCTTTATTATTTCGGTTGTTTTTAGACTCCCGTCGTGGGAAGATATGGTTTTTGTTTTAAGGGACGATTCGCTCCACAAGAGATTCGAGGAAACAAAATGGAAATTTCTTTACGAAGAAATGAGAATAAGTGGAATTGTTTTTTTTATTTTTTGGGGGGGTTTGGTTTCCAGACCAAGACCCCAATGATTTCAAAAGGGTCCAGGGAGAGTTAACTGATCTGGTAGTTATTACTCCCTGAGCAAATCAGAAGCCGAAATGGAAGGACTCGACTGTGTCTCATCCGTCAACGTCATTTTTTTCTTCTTCTTCTTCCAACCTTTGGCGCTCGACTTTGTTTTGTTTTTGGTTGTTGTTTGTTTCATATTTGGCGAAATTTCATTTGAATGAAATTGTTCCAGGAGAGAGAGAAACAAACGAGAGGGAAAAAAACTGTTTTCATATTTCAGCGGGCCGCACGAAATGGAAAGGGATTCACATTATTTGGCTTGTTGATTCTGACTAAAATGTTATCTGATGGCTGGTTGTTGTTGTTGCTGTTGTTGTTGCAGCGGCGTCACTTTCCCAGTCACGATTGGCCACCAAAAAACAAAACCAAAAAAAGGGACCCAAAATGGCTGCCCCGTGAATCATCATTACAAGAAGATATGATGAGATATTCAGAAGAAGGACCTTGCCGGAGTTGAATTTTTTTCAACGTGACGAGGCCTCTCTCTCTCTCTTTTTCCCTGGGCAATCGGGCACCCAATCCAGGAGAGACGGACCCCAGGAATAAAAAAAAGGAATTCGAATGGGAAGCGCCAATTCATGGCCCCGTCGTTTTGGGTTCCTCAAGGTGAGAGAGGGAGATGCGCCATCCCGCCTTGGCCCATTTGCATATCCCGAAAGGAAACATTTTCTTCCACGACGTAATAGACTCTCTCTCTCTCCCTATAGGCGCTCCTCCTTGCCGACGGCCATGTCACCCAAAGTCACGTGCGTTGGGAAGAAAATGGTTGGCGACTTGTTTTGAGTGTGTCGTAAAACAATTCGAATAAGCAACACCCCACCCACACACACACTGCAAGGAGTTGCTAAGACACAACAAAAAAAAAAAACAATGGCGCAATTGTGTTTTTCTTTTTCCAGGTAACAAGTGGCCTCCGCCTGTACCTAGAGACGAGGCCAATTGCGATCCAGCCGAAGAAGAAGATAAAAGTTAAAAGATAGAAGGAGGAACTCACCTCTTGAGCTTTATCTCGGGCTTTGTGAACGTCGTCAAGGTCGGGATGATCAGCACCCGTCTCGCACAGCAGATCCTGAAAGTAGCGCTCATAACTGGCCAACCGCTGAATCTGTCAAATAAATTAACAACAAATAAAAAAAAGGGGAAAATTAGTTTTCAGACCCAAAGAACCACACCTCTATTTTCTAATTAACGGATTCGGTCGGGAATTTTTTTTTTCTGGTCGATCGACTTCCGTTCTGTTCGTTCACATCCCCCACTCCCTCCCGAGTCGTTAAAGAAAAGAAAAGAAAAACGTGTGTGTGTGTGTGTGTTTTAGTAGTTCCTTTTTAATTTGTTTCACAGAGGATGGACACACAAAAACCGGATGAAGTTTTTTCTTTTCTTTTTCTTATCTGTCCCTTTTTGTTTTGTTTTTCCGTCCGCCAAAAACTCGGACCCAACGCATCGGAACGTGAGAGCAGCTGAAGAAGAAGTTCACGGACCGCTCCGCGCTACTTTTCGAGATGAAATAATATAATACATTCGAATGGGAAACTTGTTTTTCTTTTCTTTTTCTGTTAAGATCATCAATTTCAACTTTTCTCTCTCAGTAGGAGAGAGAACAGGAGAGTCTGTGTGACCGACATTCTTTTTCAATTTCCCGCAAGCCAAAAAGAAAAGAAGAAAGAAATGGAATATATTTATGGGAATGACTGCATAATTAGATCATTGCACGACGACGTGCACGAGGGTGTCGGAATCGGAAAAAAAGGAGAAGACGAGAATTGTCTGACATTTTGACGACCACCGTGTCCGTTATTCTTCTTCTGATCATCATCTATGATTACCGTTGTTGTTGTTGTCTGGCGACCATTATTCGAATCAGTTTGAAAACCTTCTTATCCCCCCCCCCTCAAGAGTCGTCCGCACTGATCCATCGGAAAAAAGAAAAAAAAAAAAAAGATTTTTTCTCCCGAAAACACGCAGTCAAAAAATGGGCGGATAAGAAGAGCCGCCCCGATAAGATTCCTCCTCACTAACTTCTTCTGCTTTAAAAAGTCTTAAGACCCCTAAAGGTTCTTTTTCTTTTTTTTCGGGGGTAACAGCATGAGGTTGTTTACCCGCTTCTTCTACTTCGCCCAGGTATACATATACAGAGAAAAAATATATTTATCCCCCCCCCCCACTAGTATGCTGCCTATATTTTGTAGAGAAGAAAAGAGATAAGGTTGGAAAACAAAATTCATGAATGAGGAGAGAGGGGGGAACTTGGCTGTTAAACGCGAGGGGCTCCAAGATTCTTTCTCTTCCAACAAGAAGAAGATTGGTGGTAAGAGCTGGGGGTACATGGAAAAATCAAGATTGCCCATCGGCGACCAGGTGGAGCCACCTGGAACGTGTTTAGGCAAGGGGGGAGAAAGGTAAAAATAAAAAAAGAAGATAGGGAGGGCTAAAAATGTAAGGGGTCAGAGGGAGTGTTTAGAGCTTTCTCTCTATATACACCAAAGAGAGGTTCACCCGGGGTAGAAACTGTTTTTCTTCTTCTTCTTCACCCTCCTCCTGCCATTGGCCCTACGCTCGTACACGTTCATAAGATGTTTTATTTTTCTTCGGGTCGCCTTGGTATTAAAAAAGATACGGCGGCGTAGATACCGGCCGAAAAGAAGAAGAAAAAAAAAGACATTTTATGTGTACGTGGTATACATTGTGTCTATAGCGAAACGTGAAATGAAAAGAATTCCCCTAGCTAAAAAGAAATTTGGTGTGTTTGAAAGAAGGACGGGTGTCACATCATCATGGAGACCAAAGAAGGAAGTTGGCTCGGTTAATGTTGGAAGAAGAAGCTTCCGTTACGTTTCACTTGTAGTTTTTTTTACGCTTTTTTTTTTAAATTGGGGACTTATTTAGTGTCAATCAGAAAATCTCCCTGTGACAGGAGAGACGACGTCTCTGCGGTGTTGTTGGTACACCACCAAACAACAGCAACAAACCATCTGTTTGAACAAGAGGAATTTTTCTTTGGGGAAAAAAAGCCTTTCAATCATCGAAAAATGAAGAAAAGCTTTGAAAAGAAACAATGTTTGATCAACCACAATCGTTGAGATTCGGAATTCGATCAAATTGTGTTTGGGCAAAGCCAATTTCCGAGTGAAATGTACCTTGAAAATCTCGGCAAATAGGAATCGGTGGACATAAAGAATGAATGGCGACGGACGTTGGCGAGCAGATGGTGTCTTTTGGTTGCGGATACGTGTGAGAGGGTGGGGGGAGGGGGGAGGAGGGTAAGAAAAAAAAAGGGATGGGGTAAAAATCTAAAAGTTCCGGTTCCGGAAAAAATTCCTAACCACCAAAAATAATAAAGGAAAAAAAGAAAGCGGAAACGTATGAAGCAAACGGCATAGACAATTTTCAACGTCCGTCAACACTTCTTCTCTTCCTACCAACTTCACGTCATCACCCAACATCAACTGCCCCCGCCAAAGCAACTCCCCTCCAAGCCATCGGACTTTTTTTTGTTTCTTTTCAGATTTGATTTTTTTTAACGACTTTCCCCGAAAGAGAGAGAGAGAGAGAAGTGATGATTCAACCTTTTATTTAGATTCCGTCGGCGAGAGAAGGGAGGGGGGTTTTTCTTTTGTGTGTGCGCCATCCGAAATTAGTTAGAAGGAAGAAGATTGCGGCTCGGTTTTTTACTTCTTGTGTAAAAGGGGGAAAAAGGTGCGCTGCTGCCAACACTAAATAGATTGATGTTAAATGCATCAAAAAAGAAGAAGAAGAAGAAGAGACGCATATAAGATGATGATGAAGAAGACAAAGTTTTTTTTACTACTACGGGCCCCCTCCTGCTGGTAGAATAACACAACACCAGCCCCGAAAATAGAAGAAAAGAGAAGAGAAAAAAAAAATGAACCAAAAAGGCGGTTGTTAATTAACCCCCTCTATCTCTTTTCGGCTTCTCATCTAATAAGAGAATTATTTTGTTTTTGTTTTTTCTTCCGAAGGATAAAAAAAGAAAAAAAATAGAGAAGGGGAGAGAAGAGGCGCTAAAAGAATTCCATCGGCTATTTCGTCTTTGAAATACATTTGCCCCCGTCGATTATTCTCTTTTCTCTTTTAAATTCAGAGATCCAATCGATAGAAACCAATTTAAAATATCTAATAATAATCAATGTGAGAGCGTATGTACCTAATCACTTCTCCTTGCCCAGCAGTGGTGGAAATATACTTTCGTTTTGGGGGTCCGAATAAAAGATACAAATCCAAATCAGAAAGGAAAAAAGAGGCTGAAACACTTGAATTTAATCCAATCTCAACCGTCCATGAGCGAAACAAAAACCCAAACGGTTTCGTTATTTGAACACACACTGTTGTTCGGAGTAGTTGGTTGTTGTTCAGAGTGGTCGTGTCTCGCTATAAACGCACTCGCAGAGAATCCTGGGCACGTTTCCAATTTCCGAATGAAGACAAAATCAAACAGAAAAAGGAACGAAAATCACTCGGTTCTCCTGGACAACGAACGAAACCAAACGATAACTCGCACAATCGCACCACACACAATCACACAATAATAATAAAAACAACACTGAGGTCGTCGGTCGAAAAGAAAGAAAACAAAAAATTGGCAGTCGCAAATTGTTTTTAAAAACAAAAAAATTCTGTCGGATTATTTTTCGTCGGAGGAGCAACAATTCGGCGCTACACTCCCGCACGTCGTCCACTACCAAACTGAAGGTCTACATGGCCACCAGAGTGACGGACGGTACACACACACACACAAGTTGAGTGGGAATTTCTCCTGAGGGTGGTTGGGAGGGGGGAGGGGAGAGAAAGAGGAGGAGGAGGGCAGGTAAAAAGAAAAAAGGTAAAAAAAAGGTAAAAAAGAAGAATTGGTTAAAGATGGAGAGAATGAAAGAATATAATAATAATCAAAAGGTGTGCTCTCGGCGGAACAGGTTGTGGCTGGCGACTACACCACGCGTCTAGCCAAAAGATGCTACGCCCGAGCCATCGCACCTTTTAGTAGTAGTAGTAGTACACTATTCCTCTTCTGCTCGACCAATAAGGAGATGGAATTGTAAAAAAATAAATAATAAAAATAAAACAGCATTTTCTGGGAGGAGAACCAGGGCGGAGGAGAGTGATGTGGACAAGAAGGAAAAAGGTTGACGAGTCTGTGACATTTTTGATTCATTTCCGTATCAAAACCCAACGTGTGTGTCACACACACACACGTCCATCCTCCTCCTCCTCTTCTCGGTTGGGATTTTTGAGGTCGACCTCAGAAGAAAAGAGGGTCAACGGACGTTTAGGAATTGGAAAACCAAATAAACACCAAAATATACGAAAACATTCCAGTTGCTTTGGCGCAGTGGCGCTGGGCTACTCTCTTTTTATGGCAACGTTTGTTGACGCGCCAAATTAATCAACCTGGCGTCGTCGGGCTCCCTCCCCCCCACCCCACGTCCAATTCAAAACCGTTTTGGCGAAAACACGCAAACAACGGAAAAACCTGAATAAGAACCTCTCCTCTCGTCCACTTTGACGGGTGTCATTCCGCCAACCATTTTCTTTTTTCTTTCGGTCTTCTACGCATCAACTCAATTTCAAAAAAAAAAAAATTCCATCGATGATGGCGGAGGAAAAGACTAGTTTTCAAATTTTCAATCGAAAGATTCTTTTAAAAAAGTTACGTCCGAGAGAGACTCCCGACGGCGGAACTTGGGTTTGTAATTTTCTACGAAGGCCAAATCCCAGAAAGAAGAAGAAGAAAAAGAAAAAAGAGAAAGATTGAAGAAGATTCTTGTGACTTGAGGGCATGGGGGGGTTTGTCTATGATGGCGGCCCGCTGCTGCTGTTGCTGTCGATGGTTAAAAAAGAAAGAAGAGGAGGTACTACTACTACTACTACTACTGCTAGTACTACTAAGAAGAACCTGTTGTGTGAGCTCCGTGTTCCCTTTATTTTATTTTTCACCTTTTGTTTCTTCTCTTTGCCCAACCAGAGCTCGGGGTTGGAATATCTAAGAAGAAGAAGAAGGTCCTTCTTTTCTTCAACTCTCTGGTGATGGACATGAGCTGGCAACCTGCTCCTAGAGCGCCCCCTCCTGGCGGAGTTCTCCATCGCAACAAGAACGAAACCCCCCCTCGTTGAACTGCCCAAGTGCAGTCCACACCCCATCGGATGGCCACCCGAAAAATAAAACAAAAAAACAAAATAAAATCCGAGACCGTATAGTTAAGAGACGGACTCTGCTGACGTACTACGGTGGAAGACAGACCCACGAGTCTTCCCTTCGACCGCAAAAGGAGGAAACCTGCGGGGGGAAATAAAAAAAAGAAACCGCAGTCGTAAGTCGTAACCAAATCAGGGTGTCCGCGTCTGCGGTGGTTTTCTTCTTCTTCTTCTTTTAGGACGAGGGGCGCCCGGCCCGGCCTCACAATCA